>NW_027104039.1:2810-324599 GCF_902728285.1 Clytia hemisphaerica
GACCTTTTTTTAAAGAGGCAGCCATATTGAATAATTATGTACTCCAGCATAAAAACAATGATACAGCCATGCATAATTACTGTATCATGCATATTTTAAAAATTATGCATGGCTGTATCATTGTTTTTATGCTGGAGTACATAATTATTCAACATGGCTGCCTCTTTAAAAAAAGGTCTATACAAGAAGGAAAAAAGAGCGATGTGCAGGCGGCGCGCGGTGGGTGTTGTGCCGCCGTGGATTAATTGGTGTGTTTGGGGCATTAAGGCTCTTACGACCCTACCTGTCTCTAAAGTGGCTTTATGAGAGGGATTTTTAGAGTGTCTCTTATTTTGCTAGCAACTGGCGAATTGAGGTGGAGTCTGGATCGCTTCGCAACCCTTATACAATACGGCTAGTTTTGCTAGCAACTTGCGAATTGAGGTGGAGTCTGGATCGCTTCGCAACCCTTATACAATACGGCTATTCTGGAATGGCCCTATGCTATAGACCTTTTTGCGAAGCAATCTAGTTACTTTACAAGGGATTTACAGAGGCTACTGACAGTCCAGGCTTACACAGTGATTAGAAATTTGGATTTTTTTCATTCCTGGGGTGGAAAATAATACTTTTCAATGATTTTCAAAACCTTAAAACGTTTTCTGGTGTAACCAGGGCCTTATTTTTGTCTCGCCAGCCTAGAAAAATCACACTTAAAAAAATTTTTGGCTTAATTTTTCTCAAATCTGCTTATAGATCACATGGGTATTATTTTTGTTCCTGAAACTAGGCAACTTTCTCTACCAGGAACAATTAACAGTTTTTCCCAAAATTAGTCGCAACTCTTGAATAATCGAGGCAAATATCGCACTTTTTGAGATTTGCACCTTCTTTAGAGCCTGTAGAGCCCAGCCAGTTGAGTGAAATACTTCAAATTTTCAACATTGATCTTTGTTAGTTGGTGAACACTTTTTGCCAAAAATAAAATTCCCTAGAATGCTCCAAGGCTGAATAATTGAGGCTTAAATTTGTTAAAAAGTGAGTTTTTTTCCATATCTAGGCCCATTATGAAAAATGCGATTAAGGTCACATGGGTTTTTTTGGATTTTTTGACACTTTACTGTGAGTACTTTCAGGAAATCAAAATAAACCCATGTGACCTTAGTTGCAACTTGAAATATTTCCTCTCAAAGTCAGACTTTTACACTTGGCAAAAAAAGTCCAAAATTTCAACTTGCCCTGCCTCAAGCCGCCATTATGGATTTTTGGGACCCAAAATTTTGGGATTCTGAGTTTTTCACTATTGTCTACCAAATATCCAAAAATGAAGGCAAACAAAATTTCATACTAACACCACCCACCTGGTTCTTAGAGAATGTGGCTCTTAAGGCTCTTACGACCCTGTCTCTATAGCGGCTTTATTAGAAGAGGGATTTTTAGCGTCTCTTATTTTGCTAGCAACTTGCGAATTGAGGTGGAGTTTGGATCGCTTCGCAACCCTTATTCCTTATTCCTTATATATACAATACTAGTTTCAAAGAGGACGTCCTGTTGAATAATTATGTAAGTCCAGTCAAGACCTCTTTGGTCTTTTTTAACATTAGTTCGGATAGAATAAAAACATACCTGATCAACACAACCAAACCTTCTGTCTTGCGTTTACTCTTTCCTTCCCAACAACTTTCGTTTTTGCTTATGTAAGGTTTTAAAATCCACAAGTAATGAACCTCTTATAGCTTTATCTGAATAAATCTGGTTGAAGCCTTCTGTCAGGTTTCATTCCGTACGTTTTTTATTCACGTGGTGAACCGGTTTCCCCGATTTCCCGATAATTAAAAATTGAAACTTTCCTGTGGGCGCGATTGGGCGTACCGCTATCGCGAAATATTTTTCGTGAAAATTTACCGTATTCTAACGCTAATATAATCTAGATAGGAAACAAATATTAAATTTGATCTTTTTTTGTTCGTATTTCTAAATTTCAAGATAAAAGTAACTATCTACGAATTATTTTCTTTAACGGGCGTTGAATCGACATTGACATATTTAATGATGTCATAATCAATGCCGTGCATATTTTGTCAGCCCCGTGCATATTTTGTCAACATCCTTTTCATTGGATAAATACCACTAAAATATACAGGATAAGTAAACATAAATTTATCGTCCGCGANACCACTAAAATATACAAGAGAAGTAAACATAAATTTATCGCCCGCGAGCACGGCTTAGCTAAGCGCACTTCTCTTATTCATTATCTAAGAATTGGAACGGGCAAAGATTACCGCGCGGGCTGATAGCGGACAAAGGTTATTTGAAGATATTTTCAGTTATAATCCAAGGTAGAGAAAACTAAACATAGAAAGGGGTTATTTTTTAGTGCTCTATACGATGATCGGTATTTTTTTGAATTCTATGTTTAGATTTTTCTACCCAGCCCCATTGCTATGTACGCGCGCCCTGTTGCTAAGACCTTTGCTTGAAATCGAAAGTGAAACCAAAATAATTTAGCGCACACTGCCGTTCGCGTAATATCGATAAAGTGAAATGAGGTCCTGACTGACATAATTACTTACCATGCACCTCTTTTATACAGACTCAAAAGCCTTTCAAAAATACTTTAAACTACATCCAAATGTCAGCCACATTCACAAAGGCTCCTTTCCATCAGCCATTTTGTTTCACGTGCGTCTGGTTGATTTGGGAACGCGAAGCACAGACGCAAACTACCCATGTCTAAACTTTTCAATAGACCTTTTCGCCTTTCCATCCGCCATCTTGAATTGTATGCAAAAATAGAGGAACGAAAAAGCCGTGGTTGGATTTAGTTGGAAAATATGCAAAACATATGCAAGTTTACACAAAGATTAAAAAGACAACAAAGCATCTTTTAAAGAAATATTATAATCATTAGAACAATAAAAGATGGAATTTCTTAATCCAAAAAGAAATATTTACAGAACAACGAAAGCCTTTTAGAAATTTGTTCTTAAAGACATTGCATATTCTGTTTTTCTGCCATTAAAAAATTCCACCAAGACAGAGTGCACACATCAAACTTCCAAAACACGCAAACTGAAAGCAGTGATTATGACCATTGAGTTTAAAGCCCGAAGGGCTAGAGTTCAATCTCTAACCTTTCTCAGGCAAGAAAAAGTGAAGCCTTGAAAAATGCGCTGTATTTTTGACGACAGATTGAATCTAGCAATTCCTTTGTTTACGATTGATACTTTTTTCGAAATTTAGCGGTAAATTTTAGTTTCAATCTGTCATTTGTGTAAAAACCAGGCGAGCCGCGCAAGGCCGCGCAAGTTTGGTAGGATTTGTTGGCTTCAAATCCTACCAAGGAGATTGACTTCTAGCCCTTCGGGCTTATACTTCATTGATTATGACGTCACATATTCAGAGGGTTCAGATCAATGTTTTGATTTGATCGTCTGACAGCTCTATTCCCAGGAGAATAATTTACCGTCAGCCGAATAAGGATATTTTTGTACCTTCGCGGGTGATTTTTCAGCTTGAGTTTATGTCTAATGTTATGGTTTTTTGAAGTGCTTGTTATGAGAGATGAGTGAATTTGATTATTTCTAGTTTTCAAAAGAAGCAAATTTAATCTTTCTTCTACAAGATTACACTTTAATATAATGCCAATTATGCATGTAAGTTTTAAATTAATACTTTCTTTTTGCATATGTTTTGCATACTTTCTAAGGGAATTTCACCACGGCAATTCGGCCACCATAATTTTTGCATACAATTCAATATGGCGAATGGAAAGGCGGAAAGGTCTATATATCTCCAGAACTAACAGACTTTTTGAATAGTTTTTTCCTGAATAGTTTTACTATGTTCTGTGAAAAAATCATAACCATCAGTCAAATACTCGTTCATCTATTTAAGATTGAAGACAAAAATTTGCGAAGAAAAATGAACCTTGAGTACAACATTAAAGAAGCCTCTCCTAATTAATGAGAGAAGATTTAAGAGAAACTGTTGTGGGAACAGCGAATTGAGACGAGTCAGTACGTGACGTGTTTGTAACAGTGCGTTCAAACTAAGAACAAAAGAAAATTCTTTGGTCACAAATCTTATCAAAATTTGTACAAAATCAAATCAAGAATTGTCCTCAATCTGATAAAATAAATATTCACAAATCTCAGTGAAAATAGAAAATATTGTTTGACAAGCCAAATATTCTAAGTCTAGAAAATAGGGCAAAAATATCAAACTTAATAAAATGAAATATTATCTTACCAGCGTGCGACTGCATAAATGCTGTGTATAAAACGTCTCAAGAACACTACACCACAATTTCAAGGTGACAGTGAAAAGTTATCAATATTGTTCATCAAACATAAAATCAAAGACAAAAAATGTTGACATCGTCAACTCTCAACAACCTTATCTCCAAAGTTGCAAAAAAGATTCCGTTCTAAAGTATAAAAAGAATCTAACGCCTACAAAAAATTAATAGCTTTCTCCATCGTATGGTCATTAACTTGATCTCCAAATGAAAGTCATTAAATTTTTATCGAGGCTCTCCCATGGAGAGCAACAAGTTCGTAATTACTTTCCCTTGCAGTGTGGAAACCCACATCTATCTCAACCCCTTGCCGTATAGTCTTTGATGCATCTATGGTTACATCATTAAGACTGTAGCCTGATGATGTAACCATAGATGCATCAAAGACTATACGGCAAGGGGTTGAGATAGATGTGGGTTTCCACACTGCCCTCCACGGGATAAAATTTTGGACAGGATTGTTTCTCAGATCAACTTGGACATCAGCAGGGAGATTTTTCACATAATCAACGAATCCAAGTTTCTGCAACTTTGCTTCTGATTCTAACACATCCGACTTATCTTGGGCATTCGTGGGATTGTTAAGCTTTTTTTATCTGCTGGCTGTATACTTTCAAAGCGACCGATTTATTGGGTGCGAGGCGCTTTACTGGATCGAAACATTAACGGTAGCCTGGCAGTGGTCGTGCACGTATTTGTATCAATCGATACGGATGAATTAATTATGGCTTGCTCAGCTTCCTCTTTTATGCTAATAGCCTCAATCGATTCATGGGATTTGCAATCTTTGCAATTTCGGCACGTTGTACAACGATACGTTATCTGTGAACCTGCGTTCTCGGCAGATTCAAAAGATTTCAGAATGTTTGATCGATAAGCTGTATGATCAATCAAAGGAGTGGAATTTTGGATAGTTGGGGATTCCACAATCGAGAGTTCGCGGATACGGGCGAGTTCCGTATAGAAAGTTGCTGACAGATGAGCATCGAAAGTACGGGAAAATGATTCATGTGGACCGCCAAGGACACCGGTGGTTCCATCAGAACTTCTGAAAACTGATTTGAATATGGATAAACCCTTTGGTGATTGGAATATAAGTTTTGGGAAATAGCGAAAGTAGGAAATGCCGATCATCATATCGACTTTGCCACCGGCAGATTTTGGTAATTTTGGGAATATTTTCGCTATTGCGCCCGCTGCATCGAAAAGACTCTTCTCCGCATCACATAGTGAATATCGCGGAAATTCATCGGTCAGTTTCGGTAAGCAGAGTCCGGATAACTGCGCATGTTTCCCGGTAGATAACGGTAATTTAATCTGGTACAAGCCATGATCTGATATTGTTTTTGATCCAGCAATTCCTCCAACGGAAACAGGAACTTTTGACAGCATTGTAGCACTGGAACCAAGACGATTAACTGCATCCTGGCTAATCAGGAAATCACTGCAGCCTGAATCGAAGAATATGTTGAACAGTTCGCTATGAAGCTTGATCTGTTGGAGCATATAGATTCCACGATCTTTGATATCTTCCTCTGAATCAGCAACGTTTGATTCTACAAAGTTCTGCACAGGAACATTCGGTTGCAGGACATTTTTCTCAGCAACTGGCTGATGGATTTCAGAGGTAAGGATTGCGCTGCTCGCGTGAAATGATAATTTAATTTCTCTGGAAAAGGACGGTAAGCTAGGATTTCTCATGCATTTTGCCTTATATCGTTCCAGTAATTCCTCGTTATCCTTGGAATTTTTATGCTCGTCACAGAGTAAGACGTGCTTCTTTTTGGGATAAGAATTGTGTGAAGGGTGTGGACATATAAATTCAGCTTGACATTCCCCTTTGGCATGTTTCCCTTTGTTCCAGTCAGCCCCAGGGTAGAGACATTGGAAACAAAATCCCTTCCTTCGTAACATCGAGAATCGTTGGGAGGGTGTTTTTTCAGCAAAAGCACGACAGGAAAAGTATTGGATTACTTTGGATCCAATTGATCCAGTGGAAACATGATCATGTTCCCCATCCTTTGCCCCACACAATAAACATTTCTTGCATTCTTGCTTTTCCCCAAAAAATGCACACGAGCCTTTTCCGCCCTTTGGACCTGGGGGTGATTTTTCATTGTTCCCCACAGAATCTCAGCCTCTGTTGCTCAACTTTAAGCTCCTTCTCGAGAAAAAAGTAGAAGTTGGTTCCATAGGACTTTCTCATTTGCCTCTAACTCACAGGATTCCTTCAGCCACTGGGTCATACGAGCATTCCCCATTAAACGATAGATTTTTTCCAAACCTTCCCCGTAAAATAGGTTTTTTTCAATGTTGTGCTTGGAAGCCAAATTTAAGAGATCCCTCATCAGGCTAATGATCTGACTGATTTCGGCAATCAACTTCTCAGGGTCCTTGGTTTTCCCCAGCTGAGAGATATTGTCTAATTTGGCAACCTTCCTGGCCAAAAGAAATCTGGTGTCCCCATAAGTTGCTTTCAATCGTTCCCAGATCTCAGAGATTTTATCAACATGCTTAACCAGAGACAATGCTGGCTCTGATAGATGGTTATTAATCAAAAGGTCCGGTAGCATTCTCTTAGTTGTAGTACGAACATAAAGCTTCTCGAACTCAGTTTGGAAGGTATAGATGTCCAAAGGTGAATCGTACCCAGAAAATTTTGCCAAATTGATATTCAGCTTCCCCTCCTTGATTAGATCCCTCTTGTTGAGCTCCCTTTGATCCACTTCTTTCTCCAGGTCCTTCAGAAAGTCAGTCTTCTTAGAAATAATAAAATCATATTTCTTACCAAGTTCTTCTACTGCTTTCTTCATTGCACCAGATGCAGCAGGGTATTTCAGGATTTCTTGGTAGTTCTGGGTCACAGTTTCCAATTTCTTTGCCGACACCTTCTGGTTATCCTGTAGCTTCAAGAGTTGGTCATCAGTCAGTTGTGGAATGGTGGACTCACACCATTCGGACTCGAGCTCTGTTGCAATCCTGAGGGTTGTGTTGACTTGGAAAAGCTTCGACTTCTCCTGGTGGTTTAGAATGGTCTTCTGGGTTGCTGCTTCCTTTGATTGAGCTTCCTTGGACATTTCGATACCAGTTTTGATCTTCTGGATGACGTCATCGAATTCTCGTTTGTAATCAGTATTGTACCTGGGGAGTGCCAATTAATAATTTTATCTTGGTGTGCTTGGTCCTAAACTCGGACCTCAATTCCTTTAATGTGGCGATTATCTCACGTGCTGGAGTTACATCAAATGACATCTCGTCCACAAAATCTCCAATATCATCTTTCAGGACTTCCACTTCAACGAATAAGTCCACCGGGTCGATGGGTTGTTTGCCATCTTCTTGTTTTTCGTCTGCCATAGTTGACGGTTCGGTCAAGGGCACACGTTTGCCTGTGTTATGCAGGGCGCTATAATCGATTCGTTTAGCGGCTGCTCTTTTGTTCATTTATATCATACGGTCTGCTGTTTGAATGTTGTGGGAACAGCGAATTGAGACGAGTCAGTACGTGACGTGTTTGTAACAGTGCGTTCAAACTAAGAACAAAAGAAAATTCTTTGGTCACAAATCTTATCAAAATTTGTACAAAATCAAATCAAGAATTGTCCTCAATCTGATAAAATAAATATTCACAAATCTCAGTGAAAATAGAAAATATTGTTTGACAAGCCAAATATTCTAAGTCTAGAAAATAGGGCAAAAATATCAAACTTAATAAAATGAAATATTATCTTACCAGTGTGCGACTGCATAAATGCTGTGTATAAAACGTCTCAAGAACACTACACCACAATTTCAAGGTGACAGTGAAAAGTTATCAATATTGTTCATCAAACATAAAATCAAAGACAAAAAATGTTGACATCGTCAACTCTCAACAACCTTATCTCCAAAGTTGCAAAAAAGATTCCGTTCTAAAGTATAAAAAGAATCTAACGCCTACAAAAAATTAATAGCTTTCTCCATCGTATGGTCATTAACTTGATATCCAAATGAAAGTCATTAAATTTTTATCGAGGCTCTCCCATGGAGAGCAACAAGTTCGTAATTACTTTCCCTTGAGAATTTGGGTTTCATCGATAATTACGTTTACTCACTCGACAGAAACCCTTAAATAATCAACCAGAATTTTCATCCTTTCAAAGTAAAAAGACTTGTGTATTCTCCAGTCGCCATCTTGTTTTAAAATGAGAATTATTTCCGTTCTGGTTCGCATGTTTTCTTTTCGTCCAATCAGATAGCGCATTTTCACTTTCACTCTAGTCCAATTAGACACGTGATCATGATTTAAGTTACCCCCGTCCCGTCTTGACATGAGCAAGGGAACTACGTTGACCACCTCTCCTGAAAATTTCAGATCAAAACAAAAAAGGAACAAACTACTGTAACTCGCTGAAAATTGGAACAACCTGTTTTTGACTGTTTCTAATCCTAAAGTGCTATTTTTTGGTAAAAGCTATGCAATTCATTCAAGTTTGGATTTCTAGAAAGCTTTTGTACCCATTTATTGTCAATATATTTTTTATTTGAAAGTAATTGCTTTATGGAATAAAAAGATACAGTCAAATCTTGTAGGGTCATTTTTAATACCTGAATAATCTTTATTTCCCTGGAGCATTTCCTAAATACTGACACTTCTGAAAGATTTTAGGTCTATCTATGTATATTGCCATTTTAGAGAAGTTTTTATGTTGATTTCAATTCCATAAGGGCAGATATACCCAAATCGTATACCCAAATGATTTTGAAATTCGGGATTTCTCTTAGAAAATGACTCTTCCCAGGGATTTCACTTCCATAATGGCGCAATAAACGCAACCCAGACCCAAATAATTTTGATTTCCTTGGAGTATCTCCAGAATAATATCATTAAAAAAGAATTACAGTCATTTAAACTCTTTTGCTTGCCTTAAAAAATGATATTGACGTATTAGTTGATAAAGATGAAAAACTTAAGATCTATCTTGCTTAAAGGCTTTATTGAAGACTTCCATCTCTAAAAATTTTAGACACATGAGTTAACCAGTTGAAAATAGTTATGAACTTGCAAAATTGGCCTTACTATCACAAAGCATTTTGCTACTCAAAATTGGCTTAATCTGGATCGTTTTGGGCTTAAACAGGCACAATTTCCAACCAAATATGAATATTTTGATGTTTATTCATAAAATCTAATAAAACAAATTTAAAATGAAAAAGATAATATTGCAATAGTTTTGACATACTGTGAAGTCGGGTAATTTGCAATCAAAGTAGCAAAATTTCAAAACAAATGAACTACGCAGCTCTGCTCGCAGCTTTACTCTACCATTTTAGAATCTCATATTTGTGGTTCAAGTAATTTTGACAAGTTACTCGCCCACAGAATCAGAATCCAGACGTTTCTTGCATATTCGTTTGCCGTAGGGTAAAAATGAGAAATGCGAAATTGATTAGGCAAAATCTTTTTGAAAAATCACCCTACAAGGTTTGACTGCATCTTTTTATTCCACGAAGCAATTGCTTCCAAATAAAAAATATATTAACAATGAATGGGTCAGCTTTCTAGAAATCCAAACTTGAATAGCATAGCTTTTACCAAAAATAGCACTTTAGGATCAGAAACAGTCAAAAACCAGCTATGAGTTACAGTAATTTTGTTCCTTCCATGTTTTGATCTGAAATTTTCAAGAGAGGTGTGGCCAACATAGTTCCCTTGCTTATAATTTATAAGCCAAAGTGGCAAAGTTTGTATTTGTATTTTTAGGTATTGCAGTACCCATTCCATTTAATTTATTCTTAAGATTTTTTAGTATAACACTACATCACTAAACAACACAATGTCTGAAACTGACCCCCTGGCAAAATTGGATCATAAACAGTGTCCTTTGCAGGCTGTCTTCCTAGCCTAAATCCAAACAATAATTCTCCAAACAAAAGAAGTTTTCCAAAGAAGGGTTATTAATTAATAAGTTGTTGGGCAATGATACTGAAAATGCTTTTCTCCAAAATCATAGCTAGAATTGTCAGCAAATTCCTTAATTTTCCTGTTCATGTTAAGAAACGATATTTTACTGCTTACAATACACACATGTCAACAAAAAGATTTTAACAGGGATAGATGTTACTGGGTTTAACATAACAAACATTCTGAATTTTATCTAGGGTTTACCAATCAAATAGAACTACAATGGGAAAAAAGAAGACAGTAGCGAGCGATGAAAACATTGCTCTTGATGTTGAAAAACAAGAAGAATTCAACAAAAACCTTGAAGAACTCAATGACGAAGAAATAGATTATGGAACGATCTATGTTGGTCATCTTCCAAGAGGGTTTTATGAGGATGAAATGAAGGCTTATTTTTCTCAATTTGGTACAGTCAGTAAGGTGCGTCTAGCCAGAAGTAAAAAAACTGGTGGCTATAAGGGATATGGGTATGTTCAATTCACCAATTCAGATGTTGCAAAGATTGCTGCTGATGCGATGAATAATTATTTGATGTTTGATAGACTTTTGAAATGTCAGTATGTGGCTGAGGAAGATTTGCATCCCGCTATTTGGAAAGGTTACAACAAGAAATTTGTTTGGGCAGATCGTACTAAGAAACACAAGAAACTGTACAATAGAACAAGGACTGAAGATCAATTAAAGAAAACAGCTGACAAGCTGATCAAAAAGGATAACACACGTCGTAAGAAGCTGTTGGAACTTGGCATCAATTATGAGTTTGGTGGCTATGAGGGGGCAATGAAGAAGAAAAAGGTTGCTAAGACACCTAAGACGAAAACAGCCAAATCCAAAATTTCAAAGAAAACTCCTAAAAAAGAGTTGTCAGAGGCTGCTCTCTAAAAACCCTTTTTGATGAAAATCTGGAGTTTTTTAACTGAATGAAAATATCTATATTGAAATGTTTTCAAATTACTAGAGCTGTGTGTCCCATGCTAATCATGGAGGTCAATTTGTGAAAATCTAACATGACCTTTAAAACGTGTTATAATGATTTAGGTCATGCAGTATCTTATTACATTTTTAAATAGTGTTTTTTATTGTATCTGAAAAAAAAAACAATCTCTGGACTTGATATTATAAAGTTTTTGAACGTTTTGTTATTGAACTTTTTATTATCATATGACATGTAAGGTTTCTCTCTTATTTGCAAAAAGAGGGCCAGTATACAGTATGGTCAAAATTACACCAATCTAGCTTTGTTGCAAAAATGATGTTGATAATTTGTTTTATGCTCTTCTAAATCTCTTTTTGATATTCAGGTCTTGAAGTGTAATGTTCCTTTATATTGCAATAACTATTGAGTTTTATGCACCTTGATAATTAATTTATGGTTCTCTTTTTTCTAAATAGAACGTTTTTGCCCTTTATTCCTTTGTCTTATTTTGTGATAATCTGCTTTTATTCCAACACAAAATGTTATAGATTACAAAGTATAGATTGGTGAAATTTTGAATTTTTTTTCTTCCTTTTTGCTTCAAGCTTTTGTGCAAATTTCTAAATAATTCAAGGCTTGAGATATATAGTTTGGCTTGGGGTAAAATTAGTTTGTGTTTATTTCTTGAACTCTATATTTTTTAGCTGCTAACATTTATCTTATTTTCAGGAAAAAAAAGTTAAAAGGAATATAAAAATGGAAGCTATATCAAGCATAATATGGAATGATGATTTCTGGCTTCCAGAAGGATTCACATGGAAAGATCTTGATCTTGAAATGACTCCCGGTGGTATACGCCATCCACAATTCTCAGATCTTTATTACGTACCAATCATCGCACTGGTTTTATTACTCATTAGAATCATCTTTGAAAGGTATTTCCAATCAAGTTACTGATTTTAACACGTATCATAGTGTCAACAAAATGGCCTGCAAATTATTTGCTTATATTTTTTCTATTCTGTATTCATTAGAATAATCTTTGAAGGTATTTCCAATCAAGTTACTGATTTTAACAATCATAATATGTCAACAAAATGGCTGCAAATTATTTGCTCAATTTTTTTTTTTTTATTGACACTTCATTCACAAAAACGAAACAGCTTGATATATCTGTCTAAATTCATATGTAGGGCATTTCATTGAGCTTCATCAGGCCAGAGTTGAATTCAATCAATTTTATCTTTATAGTAGAACTTATACTTATTAGAGTTTAAAAAGCATAATTGTTTTTTAGATTTATTGCCCTCCCGTTCTGTGTATATCTTGGCATCACAAACACGACCTCTAAATATGAGCAAAATGCAATTTGTGAGAAAGTTTTCAAAGAAGTGACAGCAAACCCAAATAAAGAACACATTGATGGATTAATCAAACAACTTGGTTGGAGTCAAGGAAGAGTACAAAGATGGTTTCGCAAAAGGAGAAAGGCCAACCAATTACCGTTATTGAAGAAAGCCACTGAGAGTTGTTGGAGATGTGTTTTTTACTTTTGGTTGTTTTGTTTTGGAGGGTACACCATCTTGCCAACTGATTGGTTTTATGATACACGTCAATGGATGATTGGTTATATTAGAGAAGTAAATTTCACTTTCAGAAAATAAGGCTTTATAATATGTAAGATGATCCATATCATGGAAGCCAAGTTGGAGATTAGGAATGGGCAACTCTAGAAAAAATAAAAGTATTAAAAATCTTATAAATCTACTGTGTCCAAGAGACAAAAGGAAATGTTGAGGGTAATCATTGAACAGAAACCAGCAATAATATATATCCTTCACAATGGTTTCTCACAGTAGAGTTTACAGTGTAATTATCCTCGAAACTTAAGACATCTGATGGACCACTTCGGTCATCTGGTTTGAGAGCTTCTTTGGTTTACCTTTTGACATTGATATAAGACACTTTTCTATCAGGCAACCACTCCATTGTTTGTCACAGCTCATCAGCAGGTGTGAGGACTTTTTCTGAAAAAGCCCAATGCTCTTTTCTTATGTTTATTTTTCAATTTTAAATGCTATTTCACTTTACAGCAAGATTTTAACAACTATATGAGATCATATTATTTGATGGAGCTCGGGTTCTACTTCTCACTATTGTTTTCTCAATTCATCGATGCTAAAAGAAAGGTTAGTACTATTATAAATTAATCTACTTAATGTTCTCCTTAAAAATAATGGCAAACTGATTTCACTTGATTTCAAAAACAGGCGTTCATTTCATTTGTCAAAATGCCATGTCAGTCATCATAAAATCAAACACGCTTTTTTAAGAACTGTACTATGCTGAGGGTGAGCATTATTCTAATTTTTTATTGTTCTAAACAATATGGCTATTCTAACTCTCTGAAATCTCACCCTGATATTCTTATAGAAGTTATTCTTATAAAAAAAGCGTGTATCTACTGCCTTCAAAAAGGTTTTGGAACAACTTAACAATAGCTTGCCTTTTTATGATAACTCTTTTTCAGGACTTTTGGCAAATGTTTATTCACCATATTGTAACAATCGCTCTGATTTTCTCATCCTTTGCTATTTCCCATTGTCGTATTGGGGTGGTCATTATGTTCATTCACGATGCCTCTGATTTCTGGCTGGAGGTATTATTATATTTTTATTGCATACTGTACATACATGTTTCTATGTGACTTCATCAAATAAAACAATCACCACGCTTATTAACCTGAAAGCCACTAGAGATTGGGATTAAGTTTACTGTGCGATCGAATGAGATGACATTAGATGTTTGTTTTTATTGCTTCAATTCAAAGATATTACACTCCACTCGAACCCATTCCCCTTTCAGTCAGCCTTTTTGACGCAAGGGTTACTAAGTCTACGGCTAATACATCTCAGCTTAAGGTTAAAACGTACTCGCCTGACTGGAAGGTTGCAGCTTGATAGCCCCACACTAGAATTACAACGATGTAAAAGGTCACCTTTTCATGACTCGTCGCCCTACGTAGCTTACTACACAGGTTATGGTAAGATTGATTGCATATGAGCTTGAACCCTGGCAGACCCTAAGCATTCCATAAAAAGCACAAACTATTATCATATATGCGATGTGAACCCCCTTTCTGACATTTCCTTCTATTTCTTCAGGGTGCCAAAGTATTCAACTATGCCAAAATACAGAAAGTGTGTGATGGGCTTTTCGTCATGTTTGCCCTAACTTTCTTTATAACTAGATGGGTGTACTATCCATTTTGGTAAGTCTATTGCAATTTTTCTGTTTCAATGTTTTCCTTCTTTGCATGCATATATACCATTCACACGTTGTTATGCGTAACTCTACTTACTACTTGTAATAAATCTGTATACTGCAAACTAACTAGTATCTCCTACAAAGCATGCACTAATTTATTTTTATTACAACTTAGTTTGTTTAAATCAATTGTCAGAAACTTTAATAGGCCATATCTATGAGTCCAGATGAGTCTTCTCTATAATTTCTGACATGCCTACTAACTTTTATAAACTTATTTTGAAGCGATTCTCAGTTAGTTTTAATGTTAGTGTAGAAAACCTTTAGAAAACCTTTAGAAATATTTTTTTGCGTCTAACCTTTAATCAAATTCCTTGCTTTTAATGCATTTTCCTTTTAAAACTCGCAATTCCATTTTATACTAAACACTTTTATGTGTTTATAGATACACGTTTTTTTATAAGAACATCCAACATTTTTGAAGCCTTCGGATGTTCTTAACTTTTTGAGTTTTAAGCCTAAATATGTTTATAACATGTTTTTATTTTCACCATTTTATGAGTATTTTTGACCATTTTCCTAAGAAACCGGGTGTTTTAGAGCCCACAAAGCCTTAAAATGTTCTTAACTTGTTCTTAACATTTTGTTCATCGAAGCCTTATGTTCTTATATAGTTTGTTCTTATAAAAAAAACGTGTACGGAGTTTCAGAGGGAGAGATGTTTTTAGTTTAAAAATTTGCAATTTTTTTTATTTGTAGCACAGCACTAACACTTTAAACTACTGTATATCACATTAACAGTATAATACCTACTTACTACTCTTCGAGGCCCGATAACTCCACCACCTACTAACAATGTTTTTCATGCACGCACAATATTTTTTCTGAACGTTGGCTCTTCTTTATTACCCTGTCTTCAATGTTGACTTCAATTTTGAATGCAAACGGTATATCGGACATCATTAGAAGCGAGACCAATTTAATTTGTTGTTCTACCAGCCCGACCGACCCTATTTTTGCTAAAATCAAAAAAATAATAATATCGAATTTCAACTACAATGTATTTTACACACTAGTTATTTGTAAGAATTAAACTTGAATAAAGCTTAAAATTAATTCAAGAAATTGAAAAATCATAAAAGCATTCCATACACTAAAATTTTATTATGATCATCATCATAAAAAAAAATAAAAAACAAAGTGAATTTTTGATCCAGATACTTTTTGGAAATTTTTCTCGGTACTCCAACCCTGATAAATGAAAAGTTTATTCTCATTTTGTCGACCGACCGACCCATATTTATCTAACGATCTGTCCGTAGAACAACAAATTAAATTGGTCTCGCCTTATCTGTTTTAATTTATGTGTTGTGTTTATTTTTGTGTATTTGACAGAATCACTACATACTGTTTAACTGACTTTAACCTTGCACGGCACGAACATGACACTTTGCTCATATACTTTTTCCCAGTACAGCACGTACCTTTGCCCATTTCCACGATATTTTAATGAAATCAAAGTCCAAATTCTATCAATTTTAGGGTGCTTGAAGCATTTATTTTTAAAGTCCCCGAGTTAATTGGGCCATGGAAAGGACATTGGCTTGAATGTACGTGGCTCATAATTTTGCAAGTAAGTTATAGACTGACCCCTGAAAATACAATCTCACTCGACAATACCCATGCTGATGTGCCCACAATTCCACCAAACCTTCCCACCATGCACCGTTAAAGCACTTTAAACATATCATAAAATTAAAATTTAAAACTATACAGTAACAAAATCATGAAATGAAACTCAAAGCAAAGAGTATTGTCACAAAGATGACGAAATTGAAAGTATGAATGACTTCGCCTGCAAGCAAACAGTAAGAATGCTGAATATGCATTTTTCTTTATTGTTTTTCAAAGGGGGATTGTAGAAGGTTAGACGTAGAAAAAAATTTTAGATAGTTTTATAGTCTTAGATATTATAGTATTAGTGATACCAAGTAAAGAAAAGCTCATCCCTCTCAAGTGCCAAACAAGCAGGGAGTCCAAGATTTTACCCCAAAATTTTTTATTTTCAAACGAGAGGTTATAACACAACCCTTTGTGCAGCGCTAACATCTTTTTTAAGAAAACTTTTTTGCTTGAAAAAAATCTCATTGTAAAAGTTCATTAAAGCATTTCAAAAAAGTTAAATATCGATGCATCAATGAATAGGATTGAAAATATCTCTTTGACTAATACCTGTCAAACCCTGCATCGAAAAATGTATTAAAGGTGATTGTTAAACCTTCTTACAGGACATTGTATCGATTAACACACAACGTGAAACATAGTGATACTTCTTCTCCCCCTGCCTCAGGAGGAGGACTCATTGTTATTGTGGTGGGCTGATTCATTTTCTTATTCAAAATAAGTGTAGGTTGCGAAATATTTCTCATATCAAGAAGTGTTCTGACCAAACTTAGGGGATTTCGATAGTCAGTTAGAGCCCTTTTAGCGAACTTTAATCCAACCACTAACCACCCAATCAGGTTTGACAGGAAGAAATCATAACACTATTGATATCATTTAAAACGAGATTGGCCTTTCTAAAACCTTATTTCTAAGATTTATTTCAAAAAGTGGCAAACTTGGATTAGATGAAAACGAGAAATTTCCAACCAGCGGGAGGGAAGCACTTTAATAACTGGGCACTTGAGTAGAAAGATGATGTAAGCAACAAAACTGCGGAATCGCTTCAAAGTATAGTTAGTACAAATAGTAGAGTGTTGGGCAGTGAAACATCAATATTTTTTTGTCTTTCTTTCTCTCGCAGGGTTTTAGACTGTATGATTTTTATTTCCTGGAATACCATTGGTGCTTATATGTCCTACTATTATTTCTCTACTTTGTTAATTGTTTTGCAGGTAAGCCCTTATAATATGTGATATTTTTTGGGGGAAAGAGGCATAGTTTAAATGGAAACACCATTACAAATTTGTTTTTTTAATTTAGCGCCACAGGCGAAATTTTTGTTCGAGGAGTGAAAATTTCAATTTTTACCTATATTTTGAGGGGAACCGCCTTACGTAGCAATACCCCCTTTAAAATGTTACGTACATGATTTGCTGCGTCCATTATTCGATTTATTTTTCGATTGTTTTTCATGAATATTATACGGACTCATAACATATATTAATCGAGTGTATTTAACGGATGATAAAGTAATAAATTTTAAGTAGAAATCAGGCGGCGTTTAAAGTTGAATTCTATTTAGGAGGAATAGGTTAAAAAAATAACTATCCATGCTCAATCTGGCATAATCTTTACATGGTGATATTATTTTCGACATTAAAAAGTAAGAGACTTGCTTGCTGATTATAAACAACCAACTTGTTATAAAAATCCTACCCATGGGTCAAAGAATAAGCCAAGATAATAGCCCAATTATAATCCGACTTGCTTACTCCTATTTCCCTTTTTGATTTAGCCTTTAACGACAGAAATTTTGTCCGTAAAAACAACAAACTAATTTAACTCCTTAATTGTGTCCTCCTTAATTTGTGTCAAATACCATTGTTAAAAACCATAATTTCCATGCTGAAAGATAATTTACTTTGTCCAGTGTTTTATGAAGGTCAGTGTTTAATAAAGCTGCCAAGAAACTTAAAAATGAGTTAATTTTAACCCATCTTAAAATTACGGTGAAATCTTCATAACTAATATGCTCCTTTTACAAATTAAACCCTCTTTAACAAATTGCCTGCTCCCTTCTGTAAACAAACAAACTCAAACTAAGTTAATTTCCAAGACTTGAAAGCTCCAAAAATCAAGTTAAGGGGGCTACCGCACTATTAAAAGGTTTGAACTTTCCAGAAATGTCTTGGTTAGTTTCATGTTTTACGAAAGTTAAGAATCGGCTTAATTATTGTTTAAAACTTAAGCGTAAAATAAATATGTGTAAATGAATATCTTGTAATATAAAATACTTTAAACATATTCTGTAAATTTTAATCTCTGGTGATCCCACCCACTTTCGATGCCTCATAAATCAATGGTTACTTTGGGTATTGCCGACAGTGAATTGTCACTTTTAGAGGGGATTGGCCACATATTAGTATCTTAAAAACAAGCTTAACGATTATTTTTTAGTTCAGATTGCCATAAATTTTGAAAAAGAAATATCGATTAAAGTCTAATATAAAATTGTTTCAAGAATTTTCAAAAATGAAGAAGAAAAAATTAACTTTTTTTACTTTGATGCTTAAAACTTCATTATTGGTGTATAAAGGTTTCAGCTATATGATTCTTTCGGTGACAGGAACATTGCCCCCGGTTGCAAGTGATCTATGGTAAACAATTATTATATAGAAAAAATTAGGAGTTTTTATCACCAAAAGGTATTTTTTGTTCTTCATTTTTCATCTTCATTTACAAAAATTTATTAAAAAATTATTTTTCTCAAAAGTTATAGTGCTCTTAAATATTTTTAACGGTATACAATATATGTTTCAATATGAGAAACAAAACCAGAATTAGTATACATTTAAAGCTCGTGAACTTTAGTCGATGTTTTTTTGGCATTTCTTATTAAAAGTTAGCAAGCACCTCACTTAAAACCGGTATTTTTCATCTCGTTTCTGAGTGAGTTCCACTTTGACGATTTTTTAAAAATAGAAGCCTTTCAAATGTTGTATAGCAAATTCGATTTTTCGCTACTGCAAGGGCTTCAAAAGTTAAAAGTGACGTCGAAAAATCGAATGTTTGGAGCCTGAACCACTGACCTTTATATAACCATGGACCATCTTTGATTGGAGTTTTTTTAGAATTGGTACCCAAGGAGAAGCCATTGCAATGTTAAAAATTAACGTCTAACGCCGCTACATCATCAAAAGAATTTGAGGAAAAGTAGACCTAGCGCTCTCGATGCATTTACACCGCTATCGAGTAGTGCCGACATTAGGGTACCAATTTTCAAAAAACTCCGATCAAAGATTTTGCTTGGCTGGGATTGAGAAGCTTTGTCCAGGGTTTATAAAGGTCAGTGGCCTGAACACATTCGAAGAAGTCGCATAGACGTTAGCCTGTCAGACGAAAACCGCTTTTTTATCGCGATTTAACGTCTGTTACTTTTTGCCGTGGAATCGAATGTTCTTGGACGGGAAAGTCCGTCCAAGATTTTCTCTTCGGCGCGGCGCATTTTGCCGTGACTTTGGACAAGTTGCACTCCATCGCATGTGCCTTTTTCTGATTTTCAAGAAGTCATTGCATTGCTTCGAGCGGTAAAGTTCAAATAGATTTTCGAACTTTCGAATTTCGTGATTCGAATGTTGAAAATTGTTTGAGTGATTTTTTTTGTTTTGAAAAGTGAATGGCTCTTTCTTGAAAAGAAACAAAAATCTGCGGAAGGATGAGAAAGAAGATGGAAATTTTATCATTGCATCAACAGCAGCAGAGTCGTTGGGTTATTCCCATAAAAGTTTAATCTCTCGGCTTCTACAATCCTGTTATGGTGAATGAAAATTATCAAATCATTTCTTTGGTTTGGATCCTAGCCATAATAGTGCTGCTGATATACGAACTTGGTATGGACTTTTTGTATGTTTTGAGATGGCAACGAATATCTTTTGGATATGACTTGAAACCTAGAAGAATCTATCCCTCGCTTATTCCAGTGGAAAGAAGAACTGTTTGTTTGTTATTGTTTTTATTGGCGGTTCGACGTGGTTTGTGATCGCTTGTTTGAAAATGTGACATAAATTGAATTGTAGAATGTAAATTGACATACGATTGAAAGTAAACTGAAATTTGATTGTATTCGATTCGAAAGAATTTATAATGACTGTTGCGGTTGTGGAAATGATTTTTTCAGCTCTCAGCACCAGTGACCATTGTCATTGGCAAATCTTGACATATCAAAACTTGACACTATTTTTTTGATTTTGATTTAAAACTTATGCGCTGAAGTTGATACAATGACAGATTTTTTATATTTTTATGTGAAAAGTTTTGTTCTGTATAATTAGGGTTTAAAGGTTTACTACCAATTAATTTTGAGTGAAGATTAAAAACTTTCAAATCCCTCAACTTTGGAAATTAGATAGCCAGTAAAATTTGGAGGTTTTGCTTCGAACTGTGGGAGGAATCTACCTAAATTTTGTTATTTTTATCTGACTTTCCTTTTAAGATTTTACAGTCATGGTGATAATTTTATTACAACTTTTATAAAAACTTTGATAATTTTTCAAGTAAAAATAATGATGTAACAAATATTTATTTTTATTTTATACCTCTGTATCTTGGAATTGTACGAGATCGACTTATTCCATCAAATACTAGTCTTGGAATCCTCATTATTTTACATCCCTGTTTCAAAGACTGGCTATGGCTAGTGCTGAGAGTTTTTTGATTTTGGTTGTTTCTCTGCAAGGAAGAAAACCTTTTGAAGAAGGGGGGTTTCCTTTTTTATTAAATTAAGAGCCTGTTGACAATACCATTAATTGGAGCTGCTTGGAGATTTTTGCTTCTATAGTTCTTTCGTTAAAAGGGTGTATCAAATATTCTCTTTTTGAAAAAACAAGCATTTTTAGCTCACCAAAACTTTACCCCGATCCCGAGGATTCTTTTGTTTTGATTTTATGCACGGAACTCTAAAATTAAGACTAGATTTGACGTCGACGCGCAACCTCTCCAGCAAGAAATTCTATTCGGTCGTCCATTCCAGTCTTTGCTTTCGAGTTCCGTGTTTTTCCCGCCTTTATGCACTCCACACGGAATCGACGTCACCCTCCACCACAGTGCGATAACTTTCGACAAACGCTTCAAAGTGTAACTGACCATAAAACAGAGAAAAAATTTGGTTTGTGGGAAGGTACTGGCTACATAGACGTTAGTTGCGTAGAAAAAACGCAGGTGACGTCTAGTATAGGCTAACTAAAAGTAGGTGTCATATATTTTTCTTTGCGAGAATCAAATGGTGTCAAATATCTTGTCGCTCCAATGTTATGAGTTCAAATATATGTCACTGACATTTATATGTCCCTGGACCAAGCTATATCCGCCATCTTTGACGGAACTTTTTTTGAAAGTTGGTACCCGCAAAGAAGCAATTTTAGTGTTTGAAACTTTGCCTAACGACAAACAGCGCTACATCATTAGTGTACAAGCAAAACTAGATCTAGTGCTCTTTCCGCAGGTACCAATTTCAAAAAATCTCCGATCATAATATTTTGCTTGGTCGGCATTGAGCAAGTTGGTCCAGGGATATATAAAGGTCAGTGGTCTATGTTTTTATCATTCTTTTTTAGATCTTACATTTTTACTGGGGAGGCTTGATTGTTCACATGGTTTACAAGTTGTTAACGCAAGGAAAAGTAAGATTTTTTTAACTTTCATGTCAACCAGAGGCATTGTGAACTTTCAACCTCTACTTATAAATAACTAGTTGAAACTACTGAAGCCTGAACCCAGCTCGCAGATTATGAATTAAAACGGGCAAAAAAGCTAGCTCTCTAAAGGCAATGCATTGCTCTCTTTTGTCGTTAATGCAAGGACCTCTTTCAATCTTTTCCCCGACTAAATTCAAAAATTTTGGCCGGGTATTAATAAATCAGGATAGTGTGCTGTCGCATCAAGACCGGTCTTATTAATCAGGGTGTTTCCAAAAGAAAGTTGACGCTAACTTTTAGTCTACTCTTTTCTTTCTTTAAAAAGCATGCGTATCCATTAAATGCTCTCATTACTTCTTCCAGGTTGACCGGGACACACGCAGTGAAGATGAAAGTTCTGGCGATGAAACACCGACACAACCAACTACTTCCGCTGCTGTCAACAAAAAGAAAAAGTAAATGAAAGAGATGAAGACCTCATCTTTCATCATGGGAATACACTTGTAGATACAAGTATTATCTATCAACCAACGTAGATTAAAGTCCCATGTCTGTGCTACATTCGATTTTGCGCCCATCAATTGGCATCGCCATGACTTAAATGCACTTGTAGGATTTTTTAATGAAATTGAGCAGGTTTTACAAGATCTGTTTTCCTTAGAACAACAATGATTAAAACTATTTGCTTTAGATTTTTTGGATGAAGCAATTTTTAACTTCTAACAAAGTTTCCTATTTTCTTTTTTCTCGTTTTGAGTTCAAAATAATACCCTCGTTGCCTCAGCTCCAGGGTGACCAATGGTAAAGAATTTTCTCCTGGGTGTAATTTATATATCAACTGCTTCTTTTATGTATATTGTTGTTACAAATAGTTTTTTTTCATTTATTACTCCAATTCAGTAATTTTCCTCTTTTTTTAATTTTGTTTTTAATTCGCTTATGATGTATTCTTCAACCCTTTTAAATCCCACCCTCGTCATTAAGAATTTTAGCTTGAAACGAAATAACCTTATGAGAAAATCTCTTGTTATAACTCTTGTACTATCGACTTTGTTGGACCATTTTTCGCATTTAGTTTGATATAAGATTTTTTAATTATGAAGTAGAGTCTCTTTAACTTAAACCTCTGTAACTCGAATGTCTCCTTAACTCGAACAAGATTTCTGATTTCTTCAGTTAACAATACATTATAAACCGTTCTCCATATTTCGAGATTTTCTTAATTTGAACAAATTTACGTGCGTGTTCGATTTATGGAGACTCCACTGTATAACAATTTTATAGATAGGAAGCCTTCCTGGCGATTTCAATTTTCTTTAGATTTATTTTTCGTTGTTTTTTTAGTTTGAAAAAAGCCTAACATTTTACTAAAGGCATTGGTTGTGCCTTTCTTCATAGCAATTTTTTTTCTAGAAAGATTATAAATTATGAAAGTTGGATCTTTAAAAATAATTTCTTTTGTAAATGATTTTCGTCTGGTAACCTAGCTTTGCTTGGTGAGATGGATTACCGGAAGGTTTTGCATTATAAATACTATTGAATTTTTTTTTGATGAATTGAATCTTTTAAACTTGACCAAGTGACTTTCGATTCGATTCGATTTTATTCGATTATCATTTGATCTCATTTAGCCCAGACAGCTCCCATAGAATAACCCCCAAGTCTTTCTCGACAATCATTTTTCGATCGCTATTTTTCAAAGATTATTGATTAATCATCATGCATTAATTTTTCTCCTTTATTTTCAGAGATGACAAGAAAAAATTGAAATTGAAAGTGATTGCAAATTAAAATAAAATAAAGATGATATGATGAAAAGCCACCTGTCATACGTTGTTGTATGCTTAGCATTTACTCCTCTCTTATTTAAGGAGACAAGGTTATGGTTATGGAGCAGACTTCGGAAGATATTGAGACTGGCAAGCACGTATGATTATGTAATATGTCCGGATCCCATTGTCTAGTGTTTTCTGGTTGAACCGAGTGGACCGTTTCGGTGAATGAAGACATCATCATAATCTGTTGGATCTTGTTTGGGAACCTATGGTTTCGGGGAGATGGTTATTGGTAAACTTTCATTATAGTTTCTTTTTAGTGGTTTTCATTCATTTTTCGGTGTCGTTCTTCGATATTTTTGGAGGAAATATCCAAATTTGTGCGGCTCTTGTTACAGGCGGATTAATAAAATGTACATTTACATTTACAGTGATGAGGCGCGTGTATTGAGCATTAGCCTTTACTTTTGTTCAGGAGATTGGGTTTGATTCCTTCTAGGTGCTACGATTCACTTGGCAAGTGAATGTATTTTCGACCGGGTCAACGCATGATAGGTGAGGGGATTGGGTACAGTGCGTGAGTGAGATCAGTGAAATATACCTGGCTCTCTTGGTTGCTAATAAACTGATTAAGCAAGATTTTAATGAGGTATATATACTGGGCATTTAAAATTCAACGTTTATGTTTTTCTTACAGACTGGCAAGAAAACTTCAAAATTGTCCTATACTGTAATGGTCAGCAAAATTATTTGTTATATTTCGATTGTAATCAAACGAGGATTATCAAAGTTTAGCTTATATAACGTCCCGGATGAATGAATTAAACAGGTCGCGAAAAGATTAACCAATGCTCATTTTATCTTTTGTAAAACCAAGACCTCGAAATATTGAATTTTTTTTAAATTAGATTAAAATGTTCTTAAAATCTTCACATTAGACTTATTTTTCACAAAGTGACTAAAAAGGAACTTAAAATCAGGATTTTCTCAGCCATTTCTGAAATCTGAGGTTAGGATTATTTGATGGGAAATTAGTTTTGTTGTTTGATAAAAATTTAAACTCTTTTACTAAGGGTTGCCATCTTTGATGGCATGAAACTTTTCAAAACCCTCCCCACTGGACTTTTTAACCTTTGAACAATAGAATTTCTATCCCCGTTGGTACTTCAATAGGAGTATTTATCCCCACTGAGGAAAAAATGTCCACCGGGGCTGTTCTCAACTTCAGTTGAGCTACAATATGACAATGTCCGTCTGTGTGTGTGTGTCTGTCTGTCACAAAAACTCTAGGGCAGCCTGGAGACTTCAAAAATGCTTGGATTTGGCTGAAATTTGGCACACTTGTTCCTTGGTGAATATCTGGGGGTGTTTTTTTTCATTTTTTGAAAATTTTGATTTTTGGGGCCTGGGGACGAGTTTTTCGCCAAAACGAGGCTAAAACTTTGTGGTAGCCTGGAGACTTCCAAAATAGTCAGATTTGGCTGAAATTTTGCACACTTGTTCCTTGGGTGAATATCTGGGGGTCTAAAATGGTGCCTATGAATAATTTGAAGCCACTGAAGTTGAGCCCAGTGCGTTGTGCACGTTCGACTATGAGACACAATCCTGGCCATAATATTTGAGACAAAAGGGAAATTCCCACGAAATCTTATAACCACAAGTATTTTGGAAGCGCTCTAAATTAGGTTAGACGAATAGAGTTTTAACTCTGAGTTTTAACATTAGACTTAAGACTTAGGACCTTAGAATCTGAGGATCCAAAAGTCCCAGAATGGTCCAACAGGGCTCAGAATATAGCCTGGAAGTCAATTAACCCCACCCAAATCGAAATACTCGAATAAATTTATCAATTAGCCCAAAAACGACTTTCTCGCCCGAATTCCAAATTTTGAAAAACGAGGAAATAAGCTAAATTCTCAATATATTTTGGCCAGGATTGCAGGGGTGTCTTAAAACTCGTTTTCTTTACTCAAACTAGTATATAAACTCTTTCTTCAAGATGCTCCGTTCAATTTTGGTAAGTGGAGAGTTTCTCAATATCAAACAATAAAGTGAAAATCGACTTGCGTAGAAATTTATTTAGATCTTTTTTTTTGTAATTGTAAATTACTATTTATAAACAAATACGGTCGTTAATATAAAATGCGTACAAATTATCAATTAAAATTAATTGCTTCAAAACAGAAAACAAAACAAAAAAGTATACAATCATCAACACTTTAAATTAAGGAAAATGATCAATAGAAAGTCATTGTTAAGGCTAAGTCATCGATACCAATTATGTAACATGGTATATTGGTGCTTCTATTCAGTCTTTGATAGCATGGATTAATGACCGAAAATGCATTTAGTATGTGGTTATTGTATCATTTTCCTTAAAATAGTATTAGATAGTATTTTATTTAAAAAAGAATTATTAATTGAGACATTTGTATGGGATAACAAAATAAGCTGGATCAGGTTTAAAAAGATAGTAATATCCAAAGTTGTAGTTTGTACGTTCACTTGTTCGTCCTTGTTGACCTGTACTTCGGAAGATATTGAGACTGGCAGGCACGTATGATTGTGTAATATGTCGTGGTCCCATTGTCCAGCGTTTTCTGGTGGAACCAGACCCAGCATCGAGTGGACCATCTCGGTAAACAAAGACATCATCGTCCGTCGGGTCTTGTTTGGGAACTTGTTGTGAGAGTAATCTCAAGTCGTAGAAGAAATCTTCGAATTTGCTTAAAACTTGTTTATTGCAGTATTCAACACTCGGGCTAACGGTGAAGTCTTTGACTTGGGTATACTATAAAGAAATAGAATTAACGATTAATAAACTCAGGAAGGAAGATCTTTTTCAAATAAAAAACTTTTTAAAACTTTCCTACTTCCCTATCAAGCATTATTTCCTGGAAGAACTTCTTTATGTTTTATCAAAACTTTTGATCATCAAAATCAAAAGGAAATTGTTATAGGATATCTGTTAATTTCCTCCGTCAAGTAATTACTAATGTAATTGACAATAAAGTCAATATCCTGCACAGGAAATTAGCAAAATTGATTTCTTTTACATGATTTTGTGCTTGATGCCGTTTCAAAATGGTGATCACAGCACAGTTTTATAAGACGTATTCTTCATCTTCATTTTTCATCTTCATTTTTCAAAATCTTTCTTATTTTGTTCTATTTGTTGATTTTTCACAAATCTTGTCAACGAGTACAAAACTGCTATTTAACTTCCTCAAAAGTAACAGCCTTATTAACACCCAAATTATATTGAGAAAGAATACATATGAAGTTTCGTGGTTTTACAGTATAAAACTTTTTGTCCAATGAGAATAAGGAATTAACAAGAAATTCTACCTGTACGTAATTATCGCCATCTCGTCGAATGACCCTCAAAACATCTCTCAATTTGTTAGTAAAATTGTTGAATTGACGGAAAGATTGCTTTATCTTGAACTTTTCATCTCCTGGTGTAGTATCTTGCCAAATGTTACCACTGGATGTTTCGCGAGTCGCAAAATTCGGGTTACTTCTGAAATGAATTCCGTTGAAAAAGACAATGAAGTTCATTGGGATAGCACTAGAGCTGAATGATGGTCGATCAACGCATCTGACCATATTTGGGTTTCGGCAGACTCTGTTTCGTCCACAGGAACACATTTGATTGGCTGAACATTGTTTTCGTGATGTTAATTCACCCCTTGAACATTCTAAGACTCCTTCAAGTTTATCTCCTTCACATGCAAATCCGTTACCAACACGATTGCATCCTATAGCGGCATCTGTTTGTTGGATACTGGCTAAGACAAGAGCCAATGTAGCTAACATTAAAACTTTTATTCCTTCCATCTTGTTTGAAGTTTGATTCTCAATTGATGATATTAAAGCTGGAATTGACCTTTATTTATACCGAAAATGTAATTATGTGGCATTAACTACACCCAGTTCAAATTTCGCAATTAAAACCTCATTAAAACTTTCATTTCATTTGCTATTGTCCTTATACAGCAGTTTGTGGCTATCAGATAATGACCTTGTCTAAAACCCTTTGATTAGTTTTTAATTACCATGTAAACCAAACGAAAACAGAAATTCGAATTTCTTCTTTTTGATGATGTTGTGGGCGAAAAAAATCGAAAGTGACAATCATTGTATAACAAGCGCCTTTTGAACCTTTTTGATCATTTTTTTGGTTTGTTACGTGCTGACAACTGTCGAGACGACTCCAACCTTGAACGTGGTGCCCTAAAATAACGATCATCTAGTTCTTCTGTTCAGTTGAGTTAGAATCTGAGAATGTCTTGTAGTTCAGTCTGTTCACTCAAACTGGGACAGACTGGAGACTTCAAAAATGGTCTGATTTGGCTGAAATTTTGCACACTTGATCATTAGGCGAAAAAAAATGATTTTTAAGGGCGTGGTAGTTTAGCCCAAACGAGGCTAAAAACTTTGGGGCCGGCTGATCTGATTTGAATGAAATTGTTTTTTATCAATTTTACAATGGAGCCTACAAGTGACTTTAAAAATGTTGAGTTTAACTTCCTTACTACAAAAATAAGCTTTTTCTCTTATCATTATTTTCTTCAAAATTTAGATTTTTGACCCAGCAGCACCTGACCCATATCATCATAAACTTAATTTCAATAGATTTTGATTTAGAGAGGATTTATTTCAAAAAAATGTCTCGATTCGGGTAGTATGCAATCAACTTCGATTCAGATTTTCATTGGAAAAAATTAATTCAAGTCTATACATAATAAGTAATATGTAACAGTAGTCTCTGAAACAACCTTTTATGAAGTTGAACTATCGTTAGGGCTACAATGCTAAAAAATGAGAAACCTACATTCTCGGGTTTACTACATTCTCAGGGTACGTCAGGTGTTAATCACCGTTTTGGAATAAATCCAAATAGTTTTCGAACATGTTTAAGACCGATCCGGTTAAATTTGACTGTAGTCCGTGACTTCAATGTCGGTGTAGGAAATCACTTTATAACGAGCGAGCTTAGCTGTTTTATTGATTACACCAACTCGTTAATTGTTTTTAGCAATTTAATTAAAGAACTATTTAAGAGCTTCTTATCTTTAGAGCTATTTTCAAGTTTATCTTACCAAGTGAAAAACACTTTCAAAATGTTCAAACGGTTATACCGTAGTTGCAGGGGCTGCGACTCAACTTTGAAAGTGGAAGTATCATGATATACTAACGAAGGAGGCACAAGCATGGTTGGGGCTGACGGGAATTCTTTTTTAAATTTTAGCCCTTCTAGATCGCCTAAAACAGGTCTGTGTTATGGTATTAAAACAGAATTTGGCTTAATTATTGGCAAATTTTGTTTTTGCTTCGAAAAAATGTGACCGCCACTGATATATTACCTCTCATTTAGGGTTGCTTTGCAGATTATGTGACTATGGCTGCAAGAAAATTTCCCCTTTCTTAAATTCAAATTACCGGTGAAGAATCTCTTCAAAGGTTTCCAGTTTCAATTTCCGCCTTTTTGGATTTTTTCTCTAACAAGGAAGTGCTTTTCTTAGTACTTAGTTAATTAGTGCATCAAAAGCAAAGAATTCGAGAAATTTCGAAATAAGGTCTCGCCGTGGGTATTTGAAGACCGAAAGTGATTTAGTTGGTTGAGACATGATTGAAGTCAAGGAAGTTTTCGATTAACAAACTGTTGAGAAGCATGATTAGGGTCTGACCACGTTTTAAGATTTTACGTACGGGTGGCTGAAAATTAACTTGACCGCTCCATTATTTTGTCCGAAATTATATAATTGTCACTCACTCCTAATTGATTAAACTTTTTCACAAAGTAGTCAGTTTAAGATGATTTTTGTATAATTACCTTAAGGGAAGAAATTTTCGCGGAAGAAATTTTCGCGGAATTTAATTTCGCGAATTGGGGCGTAATTCGCGAAATTAAACTCCGCGAAACAAACCAAAATTGTTAAATCGCGAAATTAAATTCCGCGAAATTCGATTTTTTTTCTGCTTCTTTTATTTTGTTGTTTTTGACCAGGTGTTACCAAAAAAGATGGACACAATTAATTTTTAAGCATTATAACGTGTATTTTTTATCAAATATAACCAAATATAAACAACTCCGTGATGCTTAAAAGTTAATCTAAGTTGATAACTTCTTCTCAATCGCGAAATTAAATTCCGTGAAACTTTTGAAATCGGCTCATTCGCGAAATTAAATTCCGCGAAAATTTCTTCTCGCGAAAATTTCTTCCCTTAAGGTAATCCATCATCGCTTGAAAAACTTTTGGACAGTTGTTTTAGGCTTTTTAGAATTGTCGCAAGTGATGTTCGGAAACTTCTTTTTTGATTTATCAGTTATGGACTTTTTCATTATTATCAAAACTATTTTGATTAATTTACGAAACTTTTTAGATTTTCAGGGCCTGGGTACCAGCTTATCGATAGACCCAAAACTTGTGGATGGGAAATAAGTGACCCGCGTGGATGTCACACAAACGACAGATTAAAAGTAAAATTTAATATTTTGAACATTACGTAAAAACAAAGAAAAGGCTAGATTCAATCCGTCATTCTAAATGCAGCGCAAACCTTAAGTCTTCACTTTTTCTTGCTTGAGAGGTCAGAAATTCCTCTAACCACTTCAGGGCTTTCAACTCAAAATGACCGATTTCAATGATTTGACTAAAATTTTACACACTAAGTCCATGGGTGAATCCTTTACAGATTCACAGGTTAAAATTTAAACTTACTTTATTGATTTTACAACTTGGCCTAGAATTAATAAGATGAAGTTGAGCCAGTTATGTTTACACAAAGACTCTTATAATATCGCCTAGAAAGTTGTTAATTGAAGTAATTGGTCTTGGAATATTGTTCAATCCGATGAAAACACTTTCTTTGAACGCAACGACGACCTAATTGTTTTAGGCCAAAAATTGTGCCATTATTTTTCTGCTTTATGTATATTAATAGTTCAGTTCAGTAACACGGCCCAATATTTTTGAGCAGCATGTTCTATAATTATAATAAATGGCTCCATGTGTAGTGATATTGAATTGTTTGAAAACTGTGGCTTTGAAATCAGTTATTATTAAATCTCAGATGCAGACTACTTCATCAGCAGAATGAATTTATTTTTGTTTTGCTTGCACAACATCTCTTGCTGAAATGTTCTAATGGAAAGCCAAATTAGTTAAAACAGGGGGTCGGTAGTAAAATCTCAGACATATATGAGTAGTAAAAGGATTTTTACGAATTTTTACATACCACCACCCAGACTCTTAGAAGAGGTATTTTACTACCCTGGTAGTGAAAGTTTTTGGGACAATTTGTCATGGAGACCACCTATTTTTTGATTGCTTTTCGGACTGATTTTACAAAAAAAGCTAAACAATGATTATTTCTGTGACACGTTTTTCATTTAGTGCAAAAATTAATGTTTTGCCCTTAGAATTAAAGTCTTTTTTTATATTGACAAAAAATTACGAGAATTTTTTGTTTGCAGCAAACAACTTTCCAACAGAAAATTTTTCCAAATTATAAAAATTTTCAGATTTTTTGCAGAAAAGTCAACCAAAAAATAAAAATAATTACAAAAATAGCTAAAATTTGCTAATTTTACCAGTTTTAACTACCCTGGTAGGTCCTGGTAGTAAAATTTTTCAACATTTAACACATAGATACCACCCATTTTAGTATTGAACTACCCTGGGTAGTAATTTTTTTTCTCGATTTTTCGTCCCACCACCACCGTAGTAAACGCCATATGTCTGAGATTTTACTACCGACCCCCCTGGTTAAAAGTGTACGCTCCTAGTTATACATGCTGCGTTTATTTTGGTCACAAAAACGTTGGTGAGGGTAACCAATTACCTTTCATCTGCAGATAGTTGCATATATTTATGATTTACGGTTGGCTCCACATTCCAATGAAAACGCCACAAGAGCTAATTATCTAATGAGGGGATAGTTTGTTTTGATTGGTTGATTGATACCATTTTAGAAGTTATATAAAAAGTGAGTATTTAAAAAACTGACTGGTTAAAATATTTACTAAAGTCTGTCCAGATATAATTGGCAGTGGAAACAAGAATGCCTGTAACTTTTGATAGTCAAATGTAATTATGGAAATTTTTTTTGCTTGTTTTAGAGAATTAAAAGCGCTATATTTGAATGTATTTTTGGTTGAAAAATTCGCGATTTTTAGTGGTTTAATTTGCGATTGTAAAAATTGAGCTTTTTTTTCTACTCATGCTATAACGTTCATTTTTACACCAGTGGTAGTTCAACCTTAGGTTAAGAAGTTTGTCAAATTTCAAGGCGAACAGAAAAGTCCTTCGGAAGATATGAGACCCGAAATACCCCTTGGTAGCACTTTTCTGTGAAATATCAAATCTCCAACTTATTACTAAAAACGGGGGTAGTGATATGATAAAACAGTTTTTCGATCATAACACATTTTACGATCTATTTAATGACCTCATAGCCAAACTGTGTTTAGTGTTTTGTGAATTAGCAAAGTTCTTTTAATGACTTAAGAATAACAAAGGCAATATAAGTTCATGCTTATCTTTTCAATAAAAACAATTATACTGTGATTTCACTTCGTTTCGAAATAATCAATGATACCAATAATGCCAATGCACCAACACTTAAAACACTTTCCAACTTTTAATTGCACTGTTCAAAAAAGATAACATAACCCCCGTTTTTAGTAATAAGTTGGAGATTTGATATTTCACAGAAAAGTGCTACCAAGGGGTATTTCGGGTCCCATATCTTCCGAAGGACTTTTCTGTTCGCCTTGAAATTTGACAAACTTCTTAACCTAAGGTTGAACTACCACTGGTGTAAAAATGAACGTTATAGCATAAGTAGAAAAAAAGCTCAATTTTTACAATCGGAAATTTAACCTCTAAAAATCGCGAATTTTTCAACCAAAAATACATTCAAATATAGCGCTTTTGATTCTCTAAAACAAATAAAAAAAATTTCCATAATTATATTTGACTATCAAAAGTTACAAGCATTTTTGTTTCCACTGCCAATTATATCTGGACAGACTTTAGTCTGTAACGTAACTGAAGTTTTGGGCGCTCCCTCAGTATACTCACTGCATTAATATTTCACAGACAAAATCGCCTGTAGTTCTATGTTGAACCGTGAAAAATAATGCGGCGTATTCCGTGGTAGGGATTTCTGCGTGTACTTTCAAGTTTCAAATACCGGCAATCGGGTAGCAGTTGTTAGTATTCTTGTAAATCGTTATATAACTGTTGTTATGTTACCGTTATGTAATCGACATAAACTATTATACAAAACCGGATCCTGATATGTTCTTTATTTACAACAAAAAGTAAATTATCAAAATGCCGTTTATTTTGAAAGAGCTTTGTAGGATCTCATATGATTTATAGACTTTTCAAAAGGTAGACGATGCTATCGTCCGTTTAAAGTAAATGCGAGAAAGAGTTAGGGCGTCAGGGCGGTTTACGGGAAAAAAGTGGTGGTAGAGTTTTGGAACAAAACACTGTAAACATCTCCGCCACTGCTTACTCCACCCGAATTTATCACGCCTCTCCTAAACTATTCCCTTTTTAGTGATCTTGTGTAGACGATAGGATCGTCTATTCAAAAGGCTGAATTACATCCGTGAATAAAAATGATTTGTTACGATTACAGATAATCGATTTGAATTGAATTTACCCCTACATTTCAAATATGTTTCGACGAAATTGTTCGAAATTATAAATTCACGTCCTGTGTCTTGTTAGGAAGGAACTTTGCTTCAACTTTCTTGTTGCGTGGATGCGTTAATGTATAAATCTGCTCGGTTTCATGTAAGTTCGATTCTGGGCAACTTCTCCCGATACCCCGAAACATTACCTCAATTTTCCCTAATGTACGGAAAATTCAAAAGCTGTACACCAAACACGACAGGAAGAGCTTCGATCTAATTTTCTGGATTTTTACATAATAAACTGTAACGTGCTAAAGCACTGGGCTCAACTTCAGTATACGTGTGAAAGTGAAAGGCCCAATTGTAAACACTTTTTTTAAAAGAGCAATGGGTACTAGGGATAAGAGAAGGCCGATTGTAAAAACCATTGGTGAATGGTGATTGGAATAAGAGAAGGCTAACTCGGGTAACTTAATGCATGTCCCAAAAATGCATTAATTTTTCCGCCCCAGTTCCAGTCCCTAAACCATAACAAACTATACATTTTTGGAAGCGTATTTGAATGTAGAATACCGTATTCGGTGTAACTTAAATTCTTTCTCAGCAGAATTTGAGTTTTTTTAAGAAAACGTGATTATGACGTCATTATTTATGACGTCATAATTTTAAAAAGTTGAATATCTCAAGAACTAATACTCAAAGCTTTATGAAATTTGGACCAATGATAGAACTCATTAAGAGGAGGAGAATCTTTTTTTAAAAATTTGAAAATTTGCTGATGTCAGCATTTTATCGCAAAAATTCGAATTCTTGCAATTTCTGCTGACGTCATTAATTTTGGGAAATAATTTAAAAAAATTTTTAAAACATCTCAATGTACTTTATCACTGGTCCAAAATTCATAAAGTTTTGATTTATGTTTCTCGAGATATTCAACTTTTTGTATTTATGACGTCATCAATCATGACGTCATAATCAGGTTTTCTCAAGATATCTCTAAAGTCTGTCCAGATATAATTGGCAGTGGAAACAAGAATGCCTGTAACTTTTGATAGTCAAATATAATTATGGAAATATTTTTTGTTTGTTTTAGAGAATTAAAAGCGCTATATTTGAATGTATTTTTGGGTGAAAAATTCGCGATTTTTAGCGGTTAAATTTGCGATTGTAAAAATTGAGCTTTTTTTCTACTTATGCTATAACGTTCATTTTTACACCAGTGGTAGTTCAACCTTAGGTTAAGAAGTTTGTTAAATTTCAAGGCGAACAGAAAAGTCCTTCGGAACATATGAGACCCGAAATACCCCTTGGTAGCACTTTTCTGTGAAATATCAAATCTCCAACTTATTACTAAAAACGGGGGTTATGTTATCTTTTTTGAACAGTGCAATTAAAAGTTGGAAAGTGTTTTAAGTGTTGGTGCATTGGTATTATTGGTATCATTGATTATTTCGAAACGAAGTGAAATCACAGTATAATTGTTTTTATTGAAAAGATAAGCATGAACTTATATTGCCTTTGTTATTTTTAAGTCATTAAAAGAACTTTGCTAATTCACAAAACACTAAACACAGCTATGAGGTCATTAAAGAGATCGTAAAATGTGTTATGATCGAAAAACTGTTTTATCATATCACTACCCCCGTTTTTAGTAATAAGTTGGAGATTTGATATTTCACAGAAAAGTGCTACCAAGGGGTATTTCGGGTCTCATATGTTCCGAAGGACTTTTCTGTTCGCCTTGAAATTTAACAAACTTCTTAACCTAAGGTTGAACTACCACTGGTGTAAAAATGAACGTTATAGCATAAGTAGAAAAAAAGCTCAATTTTTACAATCGCAAATTTAACCGCTAAAAATCGCGAATTTTTCAACCAAAAATACATTCAAATATAGCGCTTTTGATTCTCTAAAACAAACAAAACAAATTTCCATCATTATATTTGACTATCAAAAGTTACAAGCATTTTTGTTTCCACTGCCAATTATATCTGGACAGACTTTAATAATACTGAGAAAGAATTTAAGTTACACCGAATACGGTATTCTACATCCAAATACGCTTCCAAAAATGTATAGTTTGTTATGGTTTAGGGACTGGAACTGGGGCGGAAAAATTAATGCAATTCTGGGACATGCATTAAGTTACCCGAGAAGTCTTAAACCCATAGGGTGATGAGTAATCAGGACTAGGGAAGGCTTAAAATTGTATTCAATAAATTCATTTACGTCAATGAATCTAAAAAAAAATAAAAAAAATATTTGACGTCAATTATTTTGACTTTTATGACGTTAAATAAGCGCAAAATCCCACTAAAATGGGAATAACTCGCGAAAAAAAGCGAAATTAAAAAAAAATGAAAAAACTCCCCTAAGTTTTAACATCAGGAAGGTGTGTGCCAAATTTCAGCTCCGTAAACCAATTATTCCGTTCTCTACGCTGCCCCAAAGTTTGTGGACAAACAAACTCACTCACAAACATTCTGAGATTCTAGCTCAACTGAAGTTGAGAATAATAACTTTCACGTGATCGTAAAATATTTTTTATTTTCACTCAGATATAATTTACACTTGAAAAGTAATTTGTCAAAATAATCCTTCAATTTGGTTTTTACTAGAAAATATAATTCGTCAAATATTTTTCACATAAAAATAATTCGTCAAATATTTTTCACATAAAAATAATTCGTGAAATATTTTTCACATAAAAATAATTCGTGAAATATTTTTCACATAAAAATAATTCGTCAAATATTTTTCACATAAAAATAATTCGTGAAATATTTTTCACATAAAAATAATTCGTCAAATATTTTTCACATAAAAATAATTCGTCAATTTTTTTCATTTCAAAATTATTTGTCAAATATTTTTCACTTAAAAGATAATTATTTTAAAATTATTTTCATTTCAAAATTATTTGTCCAATATATTTCATTTGAAATTATTCGTCAAACATTTTTCACTTAAAAGATAATTATGTTTCATTAATATATTTCAGCTCAAAAACATATCATCAAATGTATTCGGCAAGTATACGTCACTCGAAAAATAATTTGTCAAATATATTTCACTCAAAAATAATTCGTCAACTCTCAACTTCAGTTGAGCTAGAAATGTATCTCACGCAAAAAATAACTCGTCAAATATTTTCAAAAATCAAAATAATTCTTCAAATATTTTTCAAATCAAAATAATTCTTCAAATATTTTTCAAATCAAAATAATTCTTCAAATATTTTTCAAATCAAAATCATTCGTCGAATATTTTTCAAATCAAAATAATTCGTAAATTTTCGCACTAAATAATAAATCGTCAAATGAAATTAAGAAATAATTTGTCAAATACCGGTACTTTTTCAAATCAAAATCATTCGTCAAATATTTTTCAAATCAAAATAATTCGTCAACTTTCCCTTTAAATAATGAATTGTCAAATGAAATTAAGAAATAATTTGTCAAATACTTTTTCATCAACAGACACGTTGTAGCATGTCAAAGTTGGCCCAAAAATGAGCCTAATTTACAGAATTTGGTCCCAAAATTACAATAAACGAATGAGGATGCTTATTGAAATCGGTTAAGTTAAGTTTACTTGAGAGCACTAGACGTAATTGTTACCCCATCATTACATTACTTTGAATTTTTAGTCTACGTGGGATTATCTTTCCAACAAAGTGCATTTTTGGACCTACCCCGGTAGGGTGGAGGTCCTATAAATTAACCTGTGTCCGTTCGTCCGTTCGTTCGTTCGTTCGTTCGTCTGTTACCAACTTTTCTCAGGATTGTATCATAGGAATCTTTTGATTTTTGGTACAAAGGTGCAAAATGGTAGTGGCCAAAATGTGACGGAGCCTGATTTCGAGAAAAAAAAATTTGGGGGCAAATTTGGGCAAAAAAACGTCCAAAAAACGGGTTTTTGTGAAAAATTGGAATCATTAATTATTTCTGATTTTTTGCATGAAAGTAGGGTACCATCGTAGGTAAAAGATGGCTCAAGCAGATTTTTTCAAAAAATTTTGCACACTGATGCAAAATGACAATGCCCAAAATGTGACGGAGCCCGATTTTCAAAAAAAAGTTTTTCCGTCCGAAAATGCCGGAAATATGCCGGAAAAACCGTTTTTTTTGACATTTTCTCGAATTTTCATCCTTATTTTTTTCTGATTATTTGCTGAAAGATGCGTATTCACAATGCTCAAAACATGGCCGAGTACGATTTTTGAGAAATTTTTTTTTCCGGTTGAAAATGCCGGAAACTGCCTTTTTTGCAGATTTTCATTGGATTTTTTCCTTATATTTCTATGTTTTTCACACAAAAACATTATTGATAACAATGCTCACCATCAAGCATGATTCAATTGTCAATAAAACTGATTTTTGCGACCAGAACTTTCTATTTATTTTTTCCCTGCAACCCTTCCCTCTCTCCCCATCAACAATCAATGATGAATTTATTGCGTTATGCATTTTAGCTAAACGCTGTATTTTTTGACTGATTTTTTTCATTTTTCTCCTCGAATTGCTATCTAACTTTCATCATCAGGTAGGTCCTTCAGCATCTAGCTTGTTTTATTTTTACTGTTCTTGGGTATCCAAGAGAAACTAAATATATTTGGGAAGTATGATTGTAACATAAAAAGGAACTGAAATATTTCAAATCTAAAACATTCAAATCTAAAATCGTACTTTTTATATTTATCGTTCTCACATACGATTCAAGGTGACGTATACCTCTGAAACATCACAAGACTTCGTTGAGAAAGCTGTTAAAGTCATATTTTTGATGACTTTATCTAGACAAAAAGGCACACTAGCACGCTAAAGTTCAAAGGGTATATGACACGTGGGAAACACACGTCATTTTATCAAACTCGACCTCACATAGTAATCTTAGTAAAGTAGTCAATGATCGTTCAAGTAATGTAAAGACCAGAAAAATCATTTGCTGAGTCTTTCTTCTAATACGTTTGATTATTACTATCGTTAACAGCCCTTGACAATATCTTCAAGCTTTCTGATTGTGTGCTATAGCAACATTTACTAACTTTTCAATTATCATTCCATCTAATATCAATAATTTGTGATACCCCTCCTCGCATACACCCGTTGCCTCATTAAGAAATTCCATGCAATTTTCCTCCCATTTTTTGTTGATCTTAAATCATAAAATTTTAGAAATTTGACCAATTAGTGACGGGTGATAAAGTGTGTTTTGTGGTAATGTTGGCATAGCAATGGTATCAGAAATCTACTCAACATTCCTAACAGAATCTGCGTCATATAAGATGTTGTGAAATTATGTGGAGTCATTGTGATGTATCATACGAGAAAAAGGGTCTGACCCCCCCCTTCTTAGATGATCCCTTTTTTGGCAACAATTAAGTCTCTGTAAGGCTTCCAAAATGACGAAAATCAAAAATCGGGTCCCTCAAAGGGTCATAAATTCTTGAGATTTGGACCAAAAATTGAAAATTTTCTCTGAAGTTTTGTGGAAATAGTCTCTCTAAGGGTAGCAAAAACGTCAAAAATTTGATAAAATTTTCGAAATTCAGTCTCTCTAAGGGTCGTTTTCAAACCTTGGCTCGGACATACCCGTCATCTCGCAAACCTAGTACCACCTGGGCTAAATAGTTAGGATGAACAGGTTTTCAAATATGTATTGGAAAGACTCACTTTGGCAGACCTAGCAGTTGTCTAACTTCCTTGCGTCGCCAGCTTATTCTTCCGTCCTTGTTCTTCTGTGAATTACCAATAAATCAAATAAGTGTTTTGCACTCCCTTCGGTACACGTTTTTTTATAAGAATCGTGTAAATCCATTTCATCTTGGATATCCTTAACTTTTGGGGAAAATCATCCTAAAATATTCTTACAGCATTCTAAGGTTAAGATCCTAACTCAGAGCTAGATTTAACATTTAGTACATACGTCTCAAGGATAAAATGGCACTTTTGTGAGAGGAGTGAACCTTACTTGGGGATAATTGACAATTCATAATTGAAAATGCTTCTAAAATGACATTCTTAGCTTCAGTAGCGAAATTCCATGATGGTGATATTCTTAGCATATTCTTAATTTTTTGACCATTGTCATCATGGACATCCTTAGAAAGTGTATTCTTATAAAAAAGCGTGTAGGGACTATTTCAACGCGAAAAGAAGTTACAGCAAAATATACTGCCGATATAAATAAACGGGAATCTTTATAAACTCACGCCAACTGGGTACTTCACTCTATATAATGCACCTTTTTTTAATAAATCTTTTTCTCGGGGCATTCATATACGGTAGATTTGAGCCCTTTTTCCTACTGGAACAACATACCTATCTGGGATAGGCCTTAGGACGATCTAAACATGTCCAAAGGTCCTGCTACTTTAAAGTCCATCTCGATCTTCATGATTTTGTGTTTCACATAAGAAAGTAATCTATGTACAGTCGTTATGGATTTGTTTATTTATTTGTGTATTTGTTTTGAGGTCGCAGCACGCGGTGTTTCTTTTCACTTTCGACTTATCACTATGTTTTTGATTTTTGCTGACAATTTTCGATGAAAAGTTTACTTTTAGGCTTGAATTGCCTCACAACTCAGTAAGTGCTGATGAATTATTTGCTTCGGTGTAAAAAATTGTATTGTTTTTTCAGTAGTGACATAAGTCACAGCGCAAATATCAACCGCAAATTGTTGGTTCCTTTGTGTGCGCAAAAATACGTCAGCAAAAGCACGTTTCTAAGGAGTTCCAAGTACAAGTACATCTTTTTTGTCCAAGTGTTTGTATAAATACAGGAGAGATTTCTTATCAACACATCATTTCTCATTTGATTTTCGAAAGAAATTGTAGGCTCGTGCAACAAGAAGAATTATGTCGGGACTGAAATACAAAATCGTTATTTTTATAGCTCTGGCTCTTGCTATCTCTCAAAGTGTTGATGCTGTATCATCTTGCGACCGCGTCGGAAATGGATTTGCTTGCAAAGATGATGATTTTCAAAGCTATATTGAATGTTCGAGAGGAAAACAGATAAGTGTTAAGCTATGCCCTACTAATCAAATGTGTTCCTGTGGTTTGAATCGTATCTGTCGAGATCCTTCAACAGTCATATGTGTGAAACGACCCTCTTTCCCTAAATCAGCCATCCCAATGGACTTTACAGTCTATTTCAATGGAATTCACACCTCAGCAAATCCCGTCTCAAACGTTCGATTAACTTCAAGTGGTAACATTTGGCAAGATACCACTTCAGGTGATGAAAAATTCAAGATGAAGCAAACGTTTAAGAAATGGAACTCACAGACAGTAACAAAAGATGTCATCACAGTGATCCGAAAGGACGGTAGCAAATATGTACAGGTAAATATATCAGATAATCAAGACAACCACACCCCTGTAAGTAAGTAAGTAAGTAAGTCTGCGACCGCAGTCGGAGGCGACTCGAAGGCTCCTCTTTCGATAGCTATCTACCCGAAGGTAGGGGAGTGCGCCACTCTTTCTCCCTGGATTTCTCCACTTACCCTTGATCCTTCTCTTAATTGCTGAGCATCAAGCAGAGAGGCATCAAGTACCATTTCGGGAATCTTTGGTATGACTCGGCTGGGGGTTGAACCCACAACCTTGCGAACCGTAGCCGGATGCTCTACCACTGCACTACGGTCGCTCGGTACACCCCTGTTATATTACACCCCTTCTCACAAACGCACTGGAACCCTTCCCACTGGAAAAATTGTCCAAAATATCGTCCCCAGTGAAAAATAATCCTTCAATTTTTGTCCCCACTGAAAATAATCAAATAAACCAATCCTCACTGCAAAATATTATGCTATTTTTCCCATCCTCACTGAATTTTCCGAATTGAAAACAGGAAAATTGAAATCCCCAGCCATAAAAAATATTGGAATGTCAATCCCCATCGAGTTTTAGTCCATTATTTTTATCCCCGCTGGCTGGAAAAATCCTACCGGGTCTGTGAGATGGGGGTGTCATATGTTCTTCTCTTGATTGTTGACGTTTACTAATTTTGTTGTTCTCCGTGAATTTCATGTTAACTTTCATTTTGACTTGTGTTAAAATCTTATCTGAACCCCTGTACTGAGGGTGAGCATTATTCTATTTTTCTATTGTTTTTCTATTGTTCTAAACAATAGGCATACTGTTCTAACTCTGAAATCTCACCCTGATATTCTTATAGAAGTTATTCTTATAAAAAAAGCGTGTATTTTTTGTCCGTGTTTTCCGCAACAATATATTATTTTGACATTTTAGTACACATTGGTCAAGGACTATACAACAAAGGTACCAACGGAACGCTGTAGTAAACAAGTTTTAAGCAAATTTGAAGATTTCTTCTACGACTTGAGAACACACTCACAACAAGTTCCCAAACAAGACCCTACGGATGATGATGTCTTTGTTTACCGAGACGGTCCACTCGATGCTGGGTCAGGTTTCACCTTAAAAAGCTGGACAATGGGTTCTCGACATATTACGCAACAATATGTGCCATGGCGATACAATGTTCGCAAATCAAGTGGACCTTTGGGAAAATCGTCCCAACAATCGCAATTGACACTGGGTTATTTTTATTTGTCGAAGCCTTCCGATGCTTTTTTCATGGTACCACATCAGTGTTTCCAAATCAAACAAACAGTTGCTTAGATTCGGAATGTCCTTATCAAGACACATTATTTTGAAGGAAGAATTTGATCTGGTAAAATTTATATCCATATTTATTTTTTTAATCAAATTTTACGACCTAATGAATTATCAGTTAGTTTGTATTTAGTTTTTGGGTTGATGGGTGTTTCCGTGTGTTTTGGTTTTATTGATTTTTCAAAACTTTTTTTTCCTCAACTATAGAAATCTGGACATTTTCTCGACTTGTTTTATTTTCGAGTCAACGATATCATTTTAAAGACAGTAAAAAAATTTTTTTTAATATTTATTGATTTTATGAATCGGTGTTTTAGAAAATACATTTAACCTGCAAACCGAATACTTTCAATCTCTTGTTTATATCTACCTACTAGAAGTCTGTTATATTACAAATTACGCTTAAAAATTACAAAAATCATCCTTTTTCGAAGAACGATTTAGAAATACTTTTTGCGTCAAAAGTTCTTCTGTGGTTCTTAGAACGATTACTTTGTGAATACTAAATTTCTGAGAAAATTTTAGTTCGAAATTTGTTTTTTCTTGAAAAAGTTTTTGACTAGCATTTTCTATTTTGGTAAATCCTTCTTGGAAAGGTTACCTGGAATTTTTTGAAAAAGATTTTTCAGAATTTCTTTAAACGATTTTCCTGAAATATTTTTAAGCAAACTTTCTTGGAATATTAAAATCCTACAAGCTTTTTTGTTTTACTGCCCAACATTTACAAAAAATGATTATTAAAGTATTCTAATTGGAAAGATTACCTGGTTTATTTTCTGGAATATATTTTGGAAAATTTTCTGAATTTTAAAAATCCTAGAAAACTTTGCTTTTGAAATTTATTTATTTTTTAAAAACATTTTTTCTTCGGCAGTTCAGAGGAATATAAAGATATTGAAAAACAGCTTTTCTGATTACTCAAAGTTAAACGATCACTTCTATTGAAAATCCTATTGTAAAAACGTTGATTAGGTCATTAAATGAAAGTCCAGAAAAGACGGCTCGCCATACAAATCGGACGGTTTCTACATGATTTGACGATAAAAATTAAAATTTGTTTTCCTTTTTTGCCGATTACTAGTTCAATTTTTAAGAATAAGGAGCAATATTTTTACCAATGTATAACAAAAGAAATTCTTAACGCAATGATATTAAATTGGTTCTTGTAAAACTCGGTAAAACTGTCAGAAGTCGAGTAAAATCAAGACGAAGTTATAATTTTCTCGAGCTCTAGCTTTCCATATTATGGTGCGGTCATGATGCGGTTATATCAGTAGAATCGCTAGGAAGTTCTGAGCAAGAAAAGATATAGGTACCTTTTCGTATAGAGGTGTACCCAAAATATAAGTCCTAAAAGTTTGCGCATAATCAGGCTTGAAACAAAAGAATTTTGTCACAACACTCTAATTATGCAGATTTTTTATCGCGACAACAAAAGAAACCTATTTACTCGACATAAACTCCCTTAAGGGCAAGAGACCTGGTATATGACGAGCCGTTTTTCCATACCCTGAGTATCAGAGGTCAAGTTTTCAACAAGAAAATATTAACCTCTGAGACCAATAATTTATTCGCGCTGTGATACTCACGGTAGTTTTCCCATTGTTTTCAAGAAGCTGTTTTTCATCTCTTTACATTCCTCTGGGCAGTTTCATAAAAATTTATATTAAAAGACACCTGGAATGATTTAGAAAATTTCGCTTATTCATCCTTTATTTAACTTTTCTACCAATCCGTTTATTGGACAACAATGCATTGAACCTCTGTTTGGCGCTTGTAAAAGCCTTAAAGTTTAGTTGCAAGTACTTTGTTGATGTGGGGAACATGTTTTAACACATTTGTACTCGTCGATTTATATACAATGATCTTAAAACAAATGAAAAATTACAGTATCAAAGCGATGAAAAGAAATTGACATCAGCAAGGCTCAGATATACTTACAGGCCATCTCACAGTCCCATCGGGACCCCTTCCCACTGGAAAAACTTGCTGCTAAAATATTGTCCCCGGTTGACAATTATCCTCCGATTTTGGTCCGTACTGAAAATAATCAAACAAAAAAAAGAATTTCAATATGGGACAATATGGGAATATCAATCCCCATCGAGTTTCAGTCCATTCTTTTTATCCCCATGTATTGGCTGAAAAAATCCTACCGGGTCTGTGAGAAGGGCGTTTTAAATGCCTCTTGTAATAATTTTGAACCAACAAATACATTTCTGTCTTCATTTTTCAACTTCTCTTAAAGGGATTATCAAATATTTTCTTATACCTTAAAGGAAGAAATTTTGGCAGGAATTTAATTTGGCGGATGGCCAAAAAAGTTTTTTCAGAGGGAATTTAATTTGGCGGACGGACGAAAAAACTAAATTTGGCGGGAATTTAATTTGGCGGTCGCTTATAAATTTAACCTTAAGATGGCGTCAAAACAGCAATAAAATACACCTTAAAAGAGATCATATTTTCAAAATGTTTAATTTGGCGGGAATTTAATTTGGCGGATGGCAGAAAAAAACAAATTTTGGCGGGGACTTAATTTGGCGGATTTCAGTCAAATCCGCCAAATCCGCCAAATTTTCTTTCCGCCAAAATTTCTTCCTTTAAGGTATTTGGCTTAGAGATACCTTTAATGATCCTAAGTACTACCTCCAAAGTTTTTGACCCAATTATTTTCCAAAGCTGAGATGTTCGACTTTGAATTTTCAAACTCTCACTTAAAAACAATAGAAATCAACGTAAAGACTGTGTAAAGACTCAAAACTTTAGAGATTTCAAAAGTCAAATATCTCATCTTTGGAAAAAAAGTGGGTCAAAAGATTTAGAGTTGTCTCTATCTCTGTTAATGTTAGAAAGGTAAAAGTTCATAATATTAACACACTTGGCCCAAAATTAGGCCTTTGAAATCGGACCCTTCCAGTGCAGAGACAATTTAACCAAATAAAATTTGGGCGAAAATTCGTGTCTAACGATGCGTTTTTTGAAAGATTTTGACCGTTTCAAGGTCACATATGGATACACCCTTGGAGTGCAATTTTTCTCATCTTTGTTCATTTTGACCCTTACACTGCACTTAGGGAAGCTAGGAAAAAGAAAGGACCCTTTAAGGGCCGTACGTACAGTCGATCGTTTACCTCGAGTGCTCCCCCGGGATAAGAATGATATAAGTACGAGGGTAATGTTGTTCATTCATCTATTCGTGTTTTAGTTGCGAAAAAAATCAAAAATAACGAAAATTAAAAGTACAGTAATTATAAAATCAGTTCTAACAAAAATTCTAAAGTTCATCTCGTGGTTCAGCTGGCAATTCTTCCTTGATATTTGCATCATAAGATTTCATTTGCGAAGTGACATCCTGGACACAATCTTCAAACTTCCCATTCAATTTGACATACTCGGCCTCAGTGTTTGATGTTTTATTCAAATCGATTTGACGGATACTGATATAATTGACACCTCGGAAATACATGACGTTGTTTTTGAGATCTTTGACCACAGCCCAGTTTGTGAAGTCGTCGACAGCGTGTTTTGGAATATCTACGGAGTTTATGATATGCCATGCTTTCAGTGCAGCGTCTTGGGCGTTTTTAGCATTTCCTAAAAAAACAAAAATATAAATAATGAAGACAATGATCAATCGTACGACTTTCAAACTAACAGACGTAGCACACGCCGGGACAATTTTTAATGATTTCTCAAACAGTGTATTGGTAAAATCGAATCTTGTTGAGAATGTTTAAATGACATAGACTTCCGATTAAAGATGCACTAATAAAAAAGATTTAGTCTTTTTTTGTTATCCAAAAGATATTTCCTAAATACCCAAAAGAAAACAAATCAATGACAAATCAATAAAGCTCACCCGAGAATCTAACCATAGCGGCGGTTCTGATGAATCTGCTTGGTGGTGTGAAATCACCCGGTAACCCAAGGAACCCACTTCCGTGGCCAAAAGATTTGATGGTGTATTCAGTTCCGGCTCGTTTCCATGTTTTGGGTTCGAAAGAATCCCTCTGGATGTTAATATAGCTGTTCAAATTGGTCGTATGCCAGTCATAAGTTGGGTTATTGGTGAACACACCAACTTGGTTTTCGTACACTTGCCGTCCATCTTTCGTGTATTCCAACACAATAGCATCGCCCGAGTTGTCAACAATACTCCAATGGATTGGGAATATGTAGTTTTGTGTAAGTCCAATTCGGATGAATCCTACTTTCAATTCTCGACCCCAGACTGCTGGGAAAGTACCATTGCTTAGTGCTTCACGTACTTCGTTAGTGCTACCATAGACACCTGAAAAATGATTCTCTTTATCATAAATTTTCAGCCCAAAAGCATACAGTTTTCTAAATAACTCTCCCCTTTTCATGCAATGAGGGCATAGAAAAAATATGTCGTTGCACTGTATGCCGTTGTTTGAGTTTGTTCATTTTTAACAAAAATGAAATTCTCCTCGATTTTCTATTTTCTACTTTTTACACCCATACAGTGCACTTTGGAAAGCCTGAAAAAAACTTAACCTTAATGCCTAGTATCTATCACAAGCCACTTATCTGGAGTGATGAGAACAAAACTTTTATTATTTTCCCTCAACTTCGAGCTCAGGTGTGTTTGGGTCTATGAGGAAAGGCTTGCAGGACTTGCAGGAGGAGGGGAGTAGAAAAAATAATCTTACTCAAAATGTATTTGATCATTTGAATATGTGAAATTCCATTAGTACATTCATCACCAACAAGTTCAGAAGGATATTGCGCATAACCATCAAAATACAAAGCGCCAACAGACAAACCAGCAGAATTTTGTCCATCCAACCAAAGTTTGTCAGCATCTTCAATAAGGCGTGTTGCACTGGCAAGATATGCAGATTTGTATTTTCCAGTCCATGAAAGTGGTGTTTTACCCTTACATCCAGGTGTAACATCACCTGTATATACTTCACCTGAGGGTTGGGAAATAACATTAAAAGGGAAGTTTTGTGCAAATTCCATGGTTCGACCGACTACATTTCCCTTGTTGCCTTTAACTTCAACGATGAATTCAGTGCATGCTGACGAGTTATGGATAATAGCCACCAGTGTGATTAGTAGCAGCTTAAACATCTGAAGATGAAAAATGAATAAAGTTAGTACAGCAGACTAATAAAAATTGGATCAAATGCAGTCAAAAGTAAGAAAGATCCCAATTTTGGAAAGTGAGGAAAAAAAAACAAATTTACTTATGTTGAAAAATTTACAGCATACCTTGACGAAAGCAATGTAGACTTGACTGTGTGTTACTTCTCCAATGACTGTTTGAACTGAGGGAGTTTCTAACTTAATTTATAGTTGATCGAAATTCTCAAGGGGTGGTGATCATTGTTAAAAAGGTCATTGAGATATATATTTTTTGCTAATCCTTCTGGCGCCTCTGGGAATATTTTTGATTATTTATGAGATCAATTAAAAACAAACAACAAAAGAGCTGGCATGAATGTTGATCCTTGTATTAATTACCTCTTTCCGTGCCGCTGTCGGCAAGTTTATTGATCCGGTGACATTGCATGACATGGCATGACACGGCATGACACGGCATGACACGGCATGACACGGCATGACACGGCATGACATGGCATGGTCCAGAAGACATCGTCTAGATCCGCGGCCTTTATCGAAAAGTGAAGCAAATTTTGGTAGGATTTCCTACCAAAGAAATCCTACCTGGGCGAAAATATACAAAATCTTCCTTCTATTTCATTATTCAAACAAGTGATTATCAAATTTTAAGACCTTGCGTTAACTCAGTTTTCAGGGCTAGTGACAACGATGACGTGGTCCTACTTAACCGATTAAGGGTTGATTTCAGTCATCTTCGGGACCACAAATTTAGACATAACTTTGTAGACACAATCGACCCATTCTGCAACTGTCGAAGTAATTCTGTTGAAACGACACAACATTTCTGATGCATTGCTCTGATTACTCCAATGACAGACTTGTTATGTTCGAAAAATTTTCCTTCAACTTGACATAACCTTGTTTATTTCGCTAGAAAGTATTACGATCAGCATTCTATGGGTCGCGGCGGGTCGGAATAACTTTCGCGGTTGTGAAGGGCGTTTTTGGGCGTAGAATATTCTAGAAATTCTGATTCCGATAAAATACTGTCATTTGATTGGCCGAAAGTATTTAGAAAAAGATGGCTGCCGAAAGTGGACTGCAGGTGTAGCAAATACTGGCAAATCTCAGTGAAAAATTAATCATTTTCATCATTATTCATGATGTTTTGGACATGATTTATGAGACGTTTGATGCATACTGGCTCTCTAACAACGTGGAAAGACTTTGGAATTTTTTTTTGCCATGAATCTTCAGCTGATCGAGTGTTTATAATGCATAAAACTATATGGCTAACTTTTCTTATCTTCTAGACGCACAAAACCCAAAAACTCTGTTTTTTCAAGATTGATGGAAACTTTTTGAGAGCAAACTATTAATATATTTGAATTCAGTATACTATACTTGTGTGTAAATTTGAGTAAGATTGGTGCATTTCTCATGATTTTATGCTGTAAAAATGATCATATTTTGGACTTCGTCATTTTTCATGATGTGATGATATAATTGGTGGTCGTCCCTTTTGGATTTTCAAACTTGACAATGAAACTTTCAAACACACAGCCATTGAAATTCAAAAGAGAATACTAAATTACAATTACAGTGTAAATTTGAAAACGATCTGAGTAGTTGTTGTGGTGTTATGTATGGCTGAAAATGATCCTGTTTTGGACTTTGTTATTGTCGTATTCATCATCGGCTGGCGACCGTTCCTTTTGATTTTTCAAACCCGACACAGCTTTTTTACAAACATATCACTATGAGAATTCAATAAAGGATACTGAAACACAGTTCCTGTGTAAAAATTTTAACAAGATTGGCACTTTAGGCAAGAAATTGCATGTGTAATCACTTAGAAGAGTTAAACTTCCAGCTGGTTTATTTATTCATTGAGATTATTTCCCATACTCGCTCTACAATAAAATTATTACTTTAATTACTTTGCTTTCTGATTATTAGTTTGTGGGCAACGTTCTAACACAACTCAACAAACTTATTCTTCACATCTTTTAATCTCTTAAGCCGGAGCTTCCAGCGCAGCTGGTTTATTATATTTTTGTCACATTTTACACGTTTTTTTATTAGAACCAACGTTTATAAGAACATTTAGGCTGAAAATCGACCAAAATTTAAGAACATCGTAAGAACAGGGCCAGCCTCAGCTCAGAAAAAATTGACTAAAAACTGCAAGATTTTCAATTTTTCAAGTAGTTTCAAACACATTTTAGAACATATTTCCTAAAATTCGCAATGGTCGTGCCAAAAACATAACAGACTTGATTTTCCCAGTTTTTTAGAGTTTCTGAATTTGACTAAAGGATTTTTTACTTTTAGTGTTCTGAAAATTAAGAACGTACTTAAAGAACATGTTAGGCTGGAAATTACCAAGAAAATAAGCACATCCAGCCTCAGCCAAAATTTACCGAAAATTTAGGTGTTCTAATAAAAAAAAGTGTATTTCAACATCACCCAGCTGCTAAAACAGGAGCCTTTCATTAGATCAGCGGTAGGTTTATATTTTCTAACAAATAACTGACATCTTGTCAAGCTTCTATTAGGGCACTTATATTATCATACTAAAATGCAATATCAGGCGAAATTTTCGACTATCAGTCGTCTTGTTTCCATTTAATCCCAAAACATTGTGTAAAATACTTCTTTATGGCGACCCCGATTTTAGCATTGTCCAAAATCATGATATATTGAGTATAACGATAAAATTTATCCGTGATACAAGCCGTTTTGGGGGACCGTTATTGCCACCGGAGGAAGCCTAAAGCTTCTGATGGCATTCATAGCTTCACGCATAAAGAAGTTTTTGCGCGCGTTTTTGCGCGTCGTTCAGTATTTTAGTTCCGCTTAACGGTAGCATTCTTATCTTACGGTTTATCATAATCAAAAAGACTTTTCCGGAGTTATTTTGATCTGATTACTCATTTTGAAATGTCAGTTTGTTTTTTTCTTATCGCTGGAGAGTTAAATGAATCTAAGGAATTCCCTTTTCTGGGAAATTCCCTTTTTATACCACAAGTAGTTATAAAGCGCTCTTCATAGGTTAAAAATATTGCTCTACTCAAAGTATACAAACAGTTATGTCGCTAAACGTGTACATGTAAAATAACATAAGAAGAGCAGTATCTTCAGATATATACGCTTTTTATAGGAAAAGCAAGTAAGTCATATGATTCTGGATGGGCTGTCAATATTAACTAGCCATAGCTTTCACTAACTGCCACCCGCTAGTACAAATGCTTGTAAAAACTAATTAATGCTAATTAAGGCTTTTTAGTGCTTTATAATTATAGCAAAAGTTAGGAAAAGTGTCCAGGTAGAATCAATTACAGACAGTTACATAGATACTAAACCAGTCAAAAGACATGCAACTATATTTATTTCAACCAATTTGAAATATAAATGAAACATAGTAGAACCAAACAGCATAAGAAATGCTATGAGCCAGAAACATAACGAGCAGGAACCAAGAATTGACAGGTAACAATGTACTTAGGAGTTTTTCCAACGGTTTAACAAAGGATATCGTGATCCAAAATTGTTTACATTAAATGGATTTACCATTAATCTAGAAGCTGTAACAGCGTCGTGTAAAGGATGGAAGATGATAGGACGTAACATGGTAAAAGTATCAGTAATGACGCAATATTGATGAGCAGGAAGCAGGTATTAACAGGAAATAGCGTACATTCAGGACTTTTTCCAACGGCATGATAAGGGATCTCATGGACAAAATTGTTTACATTAAAAAGATATGCCAGTTATCTTGCAGTTGTAACAGCAATATCGTGTAGAAGGATGGAAAATCATGACGTAACGTGGTAATAGTAGCAATAACGAGGTAATATTGCATTGTCAAGGTAAACGAATCCTCATTCATAAAAAGCTTAAAGGGAAAATAAGAAACATGAAATTAGATGATATATGGTGAGTGTACTGAAATTTCCTCAAACTAGTTCACAAAAGTTTCTTTCAATCTTTGATAATAATTTCCCAAATAGTGCCTGGTAAGGCGGTTGGTAAGGCGGTCGTATCATATTTTCTGCTGATTTTCCGGTGCGGAGATGCGGAAAAAAATCTGGGAAAACCAATTTGTTCTTTCAAAGTATAGCTTTTTTCTCAATTGCTCTGACGGCCATCGAAAAATTGTTTTGCTCGCGTCACCATCCGCCCCTGAATTACTGACGTGATTTAAAAAAACCCGGGAATTTTTTTGATGCATTTTTAACACCAGTTGCGACGCGAACAGAGCATTTTTTCGATCACCGCCTAAGTATCAACAAGAACACAGGTTAAACATAAAAGATTAATAAAACCAAGTCTTAAAGTAAACAAAGAAAAAAATATTTGTACTTACTGTCGAAGTACCATAACACAGGATCTTTAAGCATTCTTGTTGGGAGTAGAGTATGTTGAATGACGATTGTTGAATAAATTTAGTTACAGAGGAATTTCGTTGCCAATTCAACCACCAACAATAATCACTTTTGTCCATATTCAATCATTGTTCTACTGTTTGGGTCGAAAAATGAATCAATCTAAATGTCTAAGACAGGAGACAGATTGCAAGTATGTATTCCAGTTTAATCCCAAAGTCAAAAGTTAATGCGTTTTGACTGCAGGAGAATGTCTGAGACTGAGTAAAGTTGAGTTTTAAAACTTCCAGATTCCTGTAACATTCAAAAGAGAAAATTCTATATTAGCGGATAAAAAGAAATAAAATCCCCGGCTAAAAGCACGGTAAAAGGCCCGCGGCGTCTGCCGTAAACAACAAAAGGTTTGCAGGCTAAAGACCACAGGCCCGCTAGTCTAGGGAAAACCGAGCAGTAACCGAACATTTACGGAATAGGCTAACTACGGAAATGCTTACACGACAACAAAACAATTCGCAAAATTTTGAGATTCCAGTCCAATATCTATGCGTGAGACTATGAGTGCCTCCTCGTCGCTACGCTCCTGCGGGGGCAATTAAAATGGAAACATGTACTTCTCAGTAATTTCTGAAATCTGAGGTTCAGATTCTTCTTAATTTGTTCTTTGGTTTTGGCCAAATTTCAGCCTCGTATTCTTATGAAATTGTTCTTATAAAAAACGTGTAAGACAAGGCACGGATATCACTTCTTTGATCTTAGGAGGTCATCACTGTGAAAAAGTTTTATCAAAATATTTATTCAATATAAAGTTTTGATACAAAGTTCATAAGTGATTGACCCCAAAAAAACAGCAGAAAACAGCAGAAAACAGCGTTTTTAGACGTCAACCAGCTTATAACTCTGTTTGATATCTTTTGACGAAATGATTATTTTTGAGAAATTTTTTCACAGTGATGATGTTACGATGATCAAGTATTTACTTCAGTGAAAATGATAGTTATAGCACTTTTCTACAAGATCTTCATTTTTTCTTCTTCATTTTTAGAATTTTTTAAAAGATTTTTTTATTTCAAATTGTTCCACTTACTGATATCTTTCCAATGATACCAAATTTATAAAGATTCAAGAATTCCTTCAAAAGTTATAGGTAAAAGAAAAAAGAGTGCACACTTATCGTGAATAGACTTTAGTCCATTTACTAGTTTATTGTTACCTTATTGGTATATATTTTCGTGATATTTTCGCGTGTTACAAATTTTCGCGAATCGTGAAATTTTTTCGAAAAAACGAGTTTCGCGTGCGATTGCCGACTTCTGGAAAATTTTTGCGTGTATTAAATTTCGCGATTCACCAAACTAGGTGAAAGTGGGAATCAACGATGTAAAAATAATAGATAACCAACTACCTCTAGAAGGCACTTCTCCCAAGAGAACAACCATTGTTTTCCTATTGAAATGAGCACTCCTTTAAAAAGCTCTGTGTGCAGTGCGTGTTATGCTTTTAGCTAGATTTTGACACACTTTTTGACATCCACTGAATTGATAGAAAATTTGAATTGTTATTTACTGCAAATTTTGGAATTTTTTTCAAAAGATAAAGGTACCAATCTTTAGACAAATTGACTACGGATCGGCCTGATACCACTTAATCTTCATCTGAATAAATAAACGCTCATAAAATGCTGTTATCTGAAAAATATATTTGTGATTTGAAGTGCGATATCTCACGAATGAAAAGTGCATGAAGGTTGCCTGATACAAAATAAACAGATGAATGTTTATAGAACAATAATATCTAATTAAAAAATTCCTTCTGTGAGGCTGCCTATAGGAAAATACACTTTTTTTAACCCAAATTTTGGAAAAATATACATCACGTGATCGATTCTATCCAATAGAAGGTTGCAAATGAAGCAAGTTTTTATTTAATTGCACTTTTTACGATGCAAAATGTCATTAATATTTTTACAACCGTAACACGGATGTTTTTTGAGAATCAAGGCAAGTTGGTTATCTATTATTGGTCAGCCTAAGCTGAGCATTCAAATAGGTAAAATTCGGTTCTTCCATCATAAGACGACAAAAAAAAAATCCGATTTTCCGATCTCACTTTTATTTCTAAACTTTCTTCCGATCGGGTTAACTTTTTTGGTACTTTTAGCGTGCGTTGTTTTTACAGATCATAATGTAGTTTCAAGATGGCGGCTCAAGCGATAGTCAGATGTGATCATTTATTTTTTTAACTCGGCAAATCAAACACATGATTTTCATCAAGGGGATTCTTTTTCTACATCCTTTGAAGGTTTAAAGCCGTTTGCTCAAGTTTTTGTTTATGTTGAATTTTCTGATATATACTTTTTATTGCTGCTTTTTAATAGTTTTTGCAATAAAAACATATTTTTCTTGTTTGCCTCTAGGGGATTGATGGTGTTATAATGTTATTGGGATTTGATAAAGTTTACAAAAGTACAGCTACTGTATAAATTTGATATAAAGACTGGATGCAATCGTGCTTTTTTGGACTTGGACGTGTTTGTGATAAAGTCCAATCGCAAAAAAATGTTTTGTTCCCGTCATTTCTACTTTAAAAAGTGGGAGTCGTTCGGCCGGTCAGTCGAAAATATTTTTCTGTTAAGAAGCAGCTATACGTCTTGTTGAAAGGGAATTCGTGTGGACTGATTCGAATTTTAAAATTGAGAAACCGTGGATAAACTGGTGTTTTCGGTTTACTCTCCATTAGCATGCGGCTCTCTACTTCGATTTGAAAACTTTTAAACACAGAGCGTGCAGAGGTCGACAGTGGAAATCCAGCAAAGCAGTGGAAAAGCTTTCCGACTCTCCAGCTCTACCTGCTGACCGTTAAATCAGATGACGGGAACCAAATGATGACATCACATCTCCTATTATTTGACTTGCAAAATTATGAGAAATGGTCTTGGGATTTGATCATTTATAATTATATTAATATTAATATATACAGTTCTTGTTGAAATTGATCAAACTATTTTTCACGCAGTTCCTGACGCAGATTGTGTTTTTCTAACCTTTTTTAACCTTGGCACACATTTTGACTGAATGATGGAATGGAATGAATGGCGATAACAGTTTATAGATATCTCTTATCAGACTTGCCGAAAGCGGGCTGCCGTCAAGTTGCACAACATGCACACTCTCACCAATCTCTAACAAACAGATCAATCTGGTCTTCATTTAACATTGTTTTTAAAGTTTTAAAAAACACTGCCAGTGCTTGGCACAGAAGAGAGGACTCCCAGTTGAAATTAATTCCTACACCGCTACCCTGTTGAATTTATTTATTATGATTGTGTGTTTATTCCGCCAAGGCGGTAAATCAATCGCCCAAATTCATAGACCAATCAAAAGCGAGTTTAAAGCAAAACGGGGGAAAAATGAGCTTCCCTGCATAGTTATGAATTTTAAGTTTTGCTTTCGATTATCATTTGCGACCAGCAAAGTCCTGAAAGTCTTCAAGATGGTTGTGTGCATGTTGTGTAACTTGACGGTTACTAAACTACAAAATTTATTTACCCAGACTGGAGGGGCCATCCATATAGTATATACGTACACAGTGAAGGGGGGAGAGGGGGTTCAGCAAAAGCGTACATCTATTGTTTGAAAAATATTTTTCTGTTAAGAAGCAGCTATACGTCTTGTTGAAAGGGAATTCGTGTGGACTGATTCGATTTTTAAATTGAGAAACCGTGGATAAACTGGTGTTTTCGGTTTACTCTCCATTAGCATGCGGCTCTCTACTTCGATTTGAAAACTTTTAAACACAGAGCGTGCAGAGGTCGACAGTGGAAATCCAGCAAAGCAGTGGAAAAGCTTTCCGACTCTCCAGCTCTACCTGCTGACCGTAAATCAGATGACGGGAACCAAATGATGACATCACATCTCCTATTATTTGACTTGCAAAATTATGAGAAATGGTCTTTGGAATTTGATCATTTATAATTATATTTAATAATATATACAGTTCTTGTTGAAATTGATCAAACTATTTTTCACGCAGTTCCTGACGCAGATTGTGTTTTTCTAACCTTTTTTAACCTTGGCACACATTTTGACTGAATGATGGAATGGAATGAATGGCGATAACAGTTTATAGATATCTCTTATCAGACTTGCCGAAAGCGGGCTGCCGTCAAGTTACACAACATGCACACTCTCACCAATCTCTAACAAACAGATCAATCTGGTCTTCATTTAACATTGTTTTAAAGTTTAAAAAACACTGCCAGTGCTTGGCACAGAAGAGAGGACTCCCAGTTGAAATTAATTCCTACACCGCTACCCTGTTGAATTTATTTATTATGATTGTGTGTTTATTCCGCCAAGGCGGTAAATCAATCGCCCAAATTCATAGACCAATCAAAAGCGAGTTTAAAGCAAAACGGGGGAAAAATGAGCTTCCCTGCATAGTTATGAATTTTAAGTTTTGCTTTCGATTATCATTTGCGACCAGCAAAGTCCTGAAAGTCTTCAAGATGGTTGTGTGCATGTTGTGTAACTTGACGGTTACTAAACTACAAAATTTATTTACCCAGACTGGAGGGGCCATCCATATAGTATATACGTACACAGTGAAGGGGGGAGAGGGGGTTCAGCAAAAGCGTACATCTATTGTTTGAAAAATATTTTTCTGTTAAGAAGCAGCTATACGTCTTGTTGAAAGGGAATTCGTGTGGACTGATTCGAATTTTAAAATTGAGAAACCGTGGATAAACTGGTGTTTTCGGTTTACTCTCCATTAGCATGCGGCTCTCTACTTCGATTTGAAAACTTTTAAACACAGAGCGTGCAGAGGTCGACAGTGGAAATCCAGCAAAGCAGTGGAAAAGCTTTCCGACTCTCCAGCTCTACCTGCTGACCGTAAATCAGATGACGGGAACCAAATGATGACATCACATCTCCTATTATTTGACTTGCAAAATTATGAGAAATGGTCTTTGGAATTTGATCATTTATAATTATATTAATATTAATATATACAGTTCTTGTTGAAATTGATCAAACTATTTTTCACGCAGTTCCTGACGCAGATTGTGTTTTTCTAACCTTTTTTAACCTTGGCACACATTTTGACTGAATGATGGAATGGAATGAATGGTGATAACAGTTTATAGATATCTCTTATCAGACTTGCCGAAAGCGGGCTGCCGTCAAGTTACACAACATGCACACTCTCACCAATCTCTAACAAACAGATCAATCTGGTCTTCATTTAACACTGTTTTAAAGTTTAAAAAACACTGCCAGTGCTTGGCACAGAAGAGAGGACTCCCAGTTGAAATTAATTCCTACACCGCTACCCTGTTGAATTTATTTATTATGGTTGTGTGTTTATTCCGCCAAGGCGGTAAATCAATCGCCCAAATTCATAGACCAATCAAAAGCGAGTTTAAAGCAAAACGGGGGAAAAATGAGCTTCCCTGCATAGTTATGAATTTTAAGTTTTGCTTTCGATTATCATTTGCGACCAGCAAAGTCCTGAAAGTCTTCAAGATGGTTGTGTGCATGTTGTGTAACTTGACGGTTACTAAACTACAAAATTTATTTACCCAGACTGGAGGGGCCATCCATATAGTATATACGTACACAGTGAAGGGGGAGAGGGGGTTCAGCAAAAGCGTACATCTATTGTTTGAAAAATATTTTTCTGTTAAGAAGCAGCTATACGTCTTGTTGAAAGGGAATTCGTGTGGACTGATTCGAATTTTTAAAATTGAGAAACCGTGGATAAACTGGTGTTTTCGGTTTACTCTCCATTAGCATGCGGCTCTCTACTTCGATTTGAAAACTTTTAAACACAGAGCGTGCAGAGGTCGACAGTGGAAATCCAGCAAAGCAGTGGAAAAGCTTTCCGACTCTCCAGCTCTACTGCTGACCGTAAATCAGATGACGGGAACCAAATGATGACATCACATCTCCTATTATTTGACTTGCAAAATTATGAGAAATGGTCTTTGGAATTTGATCATTTATAATTATATTAATATTAATATATACAGTTCTTGTTGAAATTGATCAAACTATTTTTCACGCAGTTCCTGACGCAGATTGTGTTTTTCTAACCTTTTTTAACCTTGGCACACATTTGACTGAATGATGGAATGGAATGAATGGCGATAACAGTTTATAGATATCTCTTATCAGACTTGCCGAAAGCGGGCTGCCGTCAAGTTACACAACATGCACACTCTCACCAATCTCTAACAAACAGATCAATCTGGTCTTCATTTAACATTGTTTTAAAGTTTAAAAAACACTGCCAGTGCTTGGCACAGAAGAGAGGACTGCCCAGTTGAAATTAATTCCTACACCGCTACCCTGTTGAATTTATTTATTATGGTTGTGTGTTTATTCCGCCAAGGCGGTAAATCAATCGCCCAAATTCATAGACCAATCAAAAGCGAGTTTAAAGCAAAACGGGGGAAAAATGAGCTTCCCTGCATAGTTATGAATTTTAAGTTTTGCTTTCGATTATCATTTGCGACCAGCAAAGTCCTGAAAGTCTTCAAGATGGTTGTGTGCATGTTGTGTAACTTGACGGTTACTAAACTACAAAATTTATTTACCCAGACTGGAGGGGCCATATCCATATAGTATATACGTACACAGTGAAGGGGGGAGAGGGGGTTCAGCAAAAGCGTACATCTATTGTTTGAACAAAGTCATTTCTATTGTTCTCTGCGTACAAGGGGGGAGGGGTGTCAAATATTTGGAAAATCTTTGCGTACGTACTATATGGACAATGCTAAAGAGAAGTATACTTTGAGCTTCTCGTGGGGGGGGGGTTGGAGGAGCTCTCAGGCTTATTTTACATAATTTTAAATCAAGTTATCAAATGTTTCACATTTTGTACATTATTCAACATATTTAGTCTACTCTGTTTCAGTGCATCTCTTACATCTGTTAACCCACTTATTAAAGCTATCTAGCTAAGCTCTATTGGCTGACCTTCCAGCCTCGGCTGGTTTATTTTTACATTGTTGTGGGAATATAAAGCAAGAAAAGGACTGGTTTTGATTGAAACACAACGTTTTTGATGTAAGAATACTAACAAAATACTAAGAAAATTTTTTTCGCGTGTATTTAATCTCGCGATTTTGTAATTTTGAAAAATTTAAACAGTATTAAACTAGACGGTTCCCGTCGTCGCAAACGCCGGTTAACGGTTTTGCTTGCACATCAAAAGCCTTTAAAATACTATAATGTGGGTTAATGCCTGACATCGTTTTGGCTTAAAATGCCGAATACAATAATAAAAATTATACTTCTAAACTTTCTACATTAGTCAAAATTTTGTGTCTGTAAGCCTCGATGATATGTCTTTTTAAGATAACAGAAGTTTGTGTTCAATGAAATGCCATAGTGACCCTGTCAAAATTATGGAGGGTACCCGTCGTTGCAGACGCCCAAAGGTGTCTGAGGTGGTGAGAGGGTTGCTTCTAGGAAAGAAAAAGCCTTAGTTGTGAAGGAGAGGCTCGCGCTTTGTGGTTGAGCACTGAAGGTTTTCCCGCTTGTTGGCTTCACATGAGGACAGCTTAAGACCGGCGCATATGCAATGCAACACACATTGAAACCTTTTTAAATAATGTTAGACGAAGTTTAATCATCAAACAACAATGTTGGATTTTGTTGCGAGTGTTGATATAAAATAATTCGAAATCGTGCAACAAAAATGTCACACCTTTTTATTTGAAACTTTGTGACGTCGCAGTACTTTTTCATGAAATTGACGTCAGAACTTTTTTCGTTTACAAATAGCAGTGTAGAGTCTTCTCTAATTCGAGTTTTCTACGCTTGTCAAACTTAGCGAGAGACTTTTTGCATCGAAGGTGGATAGGTTTTCCAGCCGCGGCGTTCAAATTTTAGAAACCTTAACATATGTTACTGGGCTAGCGTTACAGACATTTTTCATAAACTCATTTAGTATAGTAAGATTTCGCGAAAATTGACCAAAAAACTCGCGAAATTAAGTACCCGCGAAAATTTGTAACACGCGAAAATATATACCAATAAGGTAGCTTAGTTTGGGTTCCTACCTTCTGGCGGTATGATCTGGTGGTCCTTTTACGGGAGGCTAGGAACCTTTAGTTTTGTACTATTTGTTCGTGCCACCTATATATATATATAGATTTAAAAAAAGAAATCACGTGACAACAAGCAATTTTACTGGTTTGAGAGATGCGAAATAGCGTTTGCCGTCTATTTTTCTTTATCTCGCGCTCCGAAAACAATTAAAATGCTAGATCGTATCCATCGGCACGAAATTTAAAAGTCAAATTTTTGCTTCACTTTTTTTTGCTGGAGAAAACTTAAAGTTACCTATTTAGCCCTTCGGTTTTTTAAACCCTACCTCCCTGCCCTCTTTATTTTAGATCCCCGTTTATTAGGTATTTGAGAGCACATACCAAATTAATACGATGGAATATGGAAATTATAGACTAACGGAAAACAACACTATCCGCCCATCATAAACTGTCAAACCAAAGCAAAAGGGTTTGAGGTTTTTAAATTTTGGAAAAAGAAAATAGACGAAATTTCAAAGGAAAAAACATTGTTGCGATGTCTGATTGACGTGAATAAAACAAAAATGGATTGGAAGTTGAGCGGCATATTTTATTTTTTTGATAGGAAAAGGACTATTTTCTTTACCCTCTATCGCACCTTTTCCCATCAACAATAGCCATTGCTAATTTACAGTTCACCTTGCAAACCATGTTTAGCTAACAGAGAGAATAAAAAGTCAGTCGAAAAACTTATCTGCGGAAAACCTCCTCTCCGGTTGTTAAAGTACTTGGTTTGCGTGTAGTCCGCTATGTCAGAGCACGTTTGAGCCAAAAATGGAAGATCGACAGTGCGACTAAAACTTTCCAAATTTTGGTCCAAATTTATGAGGGGGAGATTCTCGTTGTGCGTGATTTTGGAACCCTTGTAGAAAGTCGATTGCTCTTCTCGAAACGAACTGGTAAGCTCCCCAAAGAAATTAGTATACCGTCGTGCGACATTATATGAATCGGATATGAATCTCTTATTTTTCTAGTATTGCGAGCACTAAGATGACAAAGACCCTTATAATAATGCAATAATATGCAAAAATCACTCTCTATTTCGCCATCGTACAAACTTCTACTCAACAATGTAAAAATAATAGATAACCAACTTGCCTTGATTCTCAAAAAACATCCGTGTTACGGTTGTAAAAATATTAATGACATTTTGCATCGTAAAAAGTGCAATTAAATAAAAACTTGCTTCATTTGCAACCTTCTATTGGATAGAATCGATCACGTGATGTATATTTTTCCAAAATTTGGGTTAAAAAAAGTGTATTTTCCTATAGGCAGCCTCACAGAAGGAATTTTTTAATTAGATATTATTGTTCTATAAACATTCATCTGTTTATTTTGTATCAGGCAACCTTCATGCACTTTTCATTCGTGAGATATCGCACTTCAAATCACAAATATATTTTTCAGATAACAGCATTTTATGAGCGTTTATTTATCCAGATGAAGATTAAGTGGTATCAGGCCGATCCGTAGTCAATTTGTCTAAAGATTGGTACCTTTATCTTTTGAAAAAAATTCCAAAATTTGCAGTAAATAACAATTCAAATTTTCTATCAATTCAGTGGATGTCAAAAAGTGTGTCAAAATCTAGCTAAAAGCATAACACGCACTGCACACAGAGCTTTTTAAAGGAGTGCTCATTTCAATAGGAAAACAATGGTTGTTCTCTTGGGAGAAGTGCCTTCTAGAGGTAGTTGGTTATCTATTATTTTTACATCGTTGTTCTACTTCACTTTGGAATAATTTTTTTCTGTTACCAGGGAAAACTTACTTACGCTGGAAAATAACTTCAGCCTGTTGACCAGAAACTAGGTTAGCTAGATTTTCCGTTTTAGCAGATAATTGGCAAGGCTCTTTTCGAGCTGATTCAATTCATTTCATTTGAAATTTAATTGTAGAATGCATGAAAACATATTAGAACTCCTGTCTTTTCTAGACAATTTTATTTTAGCCGATGGCTTCTGGACCATGAAACATTGCGTGTCTACACTGTTGTAGAAAAGGCAAAAAATTTGCGTGCAATAAAGATGTTGATCACTTTAGAGCGGAAAATCTTGTGGCTTTAAGAAGGAAAGGTGAGAATATACTATGCGGAAAGTATCTAGGCGGAATGGAAAAGTAAATTTAGACCCTACTTGAAATACTGTATGTCATACGTCAATAAAAGCTTTTCAGGAGTCCCTAAATTTGCCGAAGTACAGAAAGAACGGGATTGTCAAAATACTCGGGCCTAAAAACTCAAAACGCATTTTCCATTCAAAAAGATAACACAGCCCACGATATGAAAATGGCAACCTCAAAAATCCCTCAAGTCTTGTACGATTATATTTCATTACACTTTTGACCAAAAGTATTCTAGCCGCCTTCCCCCCGGGAGGCACTCATACTTCGAGACAATAGGTTTCTCCAAACCCTCAAAATGCAATGTAGGGATGTACTTTTGATAGAATGTGCTGCAGGGGTCTTCTTTTAAATGGATACACCATAAGGTTGTGTTTGGGGACTGCTAAATTGCAAGTCTGACAGTAAAAACATGATTTATCTTTATAGTTTTGACTCGCACCCATTTTGATTTGTTTTGCATATTGTGTCGACATCTCAGGCTCATTTGCTCATTTTCAAGTGGTTTTAGCAAAAAAAAAGATATGAAATCTAACTATACTATATAAAGGGCCAGAAATGTTTATTAATATGCACTGTAAGTGTACCTTTTCACCATTCAAGGGCTTCACTGTAAGGGTCCGATTTAGAGAGCCATTTTTAGGGGACCATGCCGTCGTTTAGCAATCGAGTGCACCTTCCCCTCGAAAAAACTTTTTGGCCGCAGAAAATACTTCAACCGTAAGCTTTTTTAAGAAAAACTAGTTTATGGCGTTATACAAGAAATCTCTGGTATAAGCTAATATTGCCTGTGTAGCACAGCTTTAACCGATAAACCCTTTCCAGATATCTTAATATGCAGCGACATGTTAATTGAAAAACAATCTACCTTCACCTGTAATGATACCCAAATGAACTATGGTTTCTACCACCGGGAACTCTCTATTTCATAGACGAATGAAAATATATCGGCCATCGTTGTGGTTTTCTTTCCAGGCAATTGTACATCAATGCACGCATGCAATGCGCAAACTGCATTGGAATATATCCAGCAAGTAAACTGGAAATAAAAGCGTTCTTATTTCTTTTTTTTTCATTATTTCTTGTTATTAGTCTGTAAAAATAAAACAACTTATATTCATTCCAATTAGATTCATTAAATTTATTTGAAAAAAATTACACGTTTTTTATACTGCAAAGACCAGGAGGAAGAAAATTGGACAAAACTAAGAACAAATAAAAAACAATCCGAAAGATCACCAAGCTTAAGATTTCAGAAATTACACTTAAACAAACACTTTTAAACTCATTTTAAGTTTTTAAGTAAAGAAACTAAGCGTATTAAGAACACATCATAAGAACATTTAAGCATGAAAATTTCAAATATCAATCAGTCCAGCCTGAGCCAAAATTTACTGGTTCTTATAAAAAAGGAGTGTAATGATGGTGGAAACATTTTGATTGGCTTGGCTCATGAAAAGAAGTACCAAGCTTCGTAAGTCCTATTATTGGATACCTCAGCCCCAGTCTCTCGTAGCGCTTTACGTGAAAATATGGGATAAAGTAATCAAAGATTTCCAAAAATACTCCTGTCTCACAGGCCCGGTGGAACTATTTTTCCTCAGTGGGGATAAAAATTCTTATTGAAATCCCAATGGGGATAGAAATTGTATTCTTCCAAGGTTAAAAATTCCAGTGGGGATGGTTTTGAAGTACAATTTTTAAACATTGAATATCGAATGGGCATCAAGTTAAAATCAATTTCCCAGTGGTGCTGAAATTCCAGAGTATTTGTGAAATTTCTAAATTTTCAGTTTGGACTTTATATCATCGAAAATCTTGAAATATTTTATAAAAATCATAAATTTTACATCCATCTGGTCGTAAATTTAAGGGAAAACAAAAATATGGTCATAGTTTCTCCCCCCTATTACCACTGGGCTTAATAATCTAATTTTATACCCAATACCCTCTAAATCACATTTCGAAACTATGGTCAAAATTGTGTATTCATATCTTAAAGATATCTCGAGAAATCGCTAAAATTGCAAACCTCCGTTTTGGGGGCCATTAGAAAAAAGGTACCTATCTGTAAGCGATCAAAAAATATTGTTGAAATTGAAATTTTTTAAAAAGAATATCCAGGAAATAAAGTAGAGATGTTAAAGTTTTTTATGCAGCAAAATTTTTTGTAAAACCTCTTTTCCTCTAGATTTGAGAGAAATTATGATCGACGTTTTGGGGGCCACATACTGTATGCTTGCCAAAGATGACTGTTGTTCAACAAAAAGTAAATGCAATCTGTTTTCAAATTAAAATGGGCCATTCCATTTTAGGTATACCCATACAGGGGGTGGAGGAACATTTCCAGGGGGTTATTCGGGCAGAATTTTCAGAAGATGTAAAAGATTGTTTTTTTCTTTCATTTTTCAGGGGGTAAAAAGATAATTTAAAATTTCCAATGAGTAAAAAACTAATTTTAGTTCGTCCACAGTCTCTTTATGGTATGAAAAGAAATTTTCCAAGCGTTTTTTGCAAATGTTCCTATTTTCCAGGGGGTATCCACACATTTCCAAGAATTGTTTTTGACTAGAAAAGGTCCCCCTGTATGGAAATCTAATGGAATGACCCAATTCTCAAAGAAGCCTGTGTATACAGGTGTGTGATTATTTATTATACTTATAGGGTAGCATTATTACAAAGGTTTATTACTTTTACAAAAAATGGAAATCTTACCAAATAAAAATAATGACAATGTTAATGAAAGTATGGGATCTTGATTGCTTGCAGACTAAATTCTAGTTGCCTTAAGGGAAGATATTTTGGCGAGAAGAAGTTTTAGCGATTTTTTTACTTCCATCAAAACGGAAACTTTTTGGTCATTAACCAAATTTCATTGTCTTTTAACGAGCGTTGCACTATTTCGCATGTTACCGACGTACTTGTGCTCTGTTGTCTTAAATCCCCCAGTGAATTGGCACATTCCCAATGAACTATTCGTCAAAATTTCTTCTCTTAAAGTATTTAGTCATTTTGCCCATCTTTAACGAAGCATTCAAAAGGGTACAATTTCATTCCTGTCACAATAAAGATTTTAATGTACCAGACATCAAAAACAATTTTATTTCAAAACCATATCGGAGTAATGGACCATTTATACCAATCCTGGACACTTTTGCTTCGATGCATATTATAGGATATAGTGTCCGGGGGTAGTGAAAAATCTACAAAATTTGCTTTGTCCAAAAAATGTTATATCCTCCCATCTCCCATATTTAATTTTTTTCTGGAAAAGCCCATTTTATATCACTACTGAGTTTTTATAAAACCCTTAAATAAAATTTAATATAAATAAAGTAAAATTGCCCTCATTAAATAAAGTCTCGATTTAAATAATTTAAAATAATGAGAAAATAAAAAAAATGCAAAATATCATCAAGAATAAAGGCGTAGTCAGTATCACACTATCCGAGCCAGATTGGTCGTCATATTGGGCGTTCCACCGGGCAACAAATACACTGTTGTCTAGTCAGTCGCCGTATTTACGGACTTCGACGTCTTTTGTGACAGTAGATTTATCTTCAATGTCGTCGAGTCGGTGAGTGATGTCGGATAAATAATCGCCTTTCTGAAGCCATTTATCACCATTTGGCTTCCAACCCATATTGAGGACAGCGGATACCTAAGGAGGGAAAATATACTTGTATGTATTTTTAAAGGAAAACTCTTCGTATTTTTGAAGGAAACACTTTTGTATTTGTTAAGGAAAACTGCTTTGTCCATTCTTTTGGAGAAAAAGTTTCTTGTTTCTTGATTAGACGTTATGAGAGAAAACTCTTCGAAATTTTTGAGGAATTTTCTCTTGTTCTTTAAAAGGAAACTTTCCACGTGCTTTTGAAAATCTTTTGAAAGAGCAACTTTTACATCCTCTGAAGGAAATAATGTTTTAAGGTCTTTTAAGGAAAACTTTTATCTGTTCACTTTTTGGGGAAAATTTCTTTGTACTTTTTAAGGAAATATTCTTGTGATTCTAAGCAGTTCTAAGGTATAGATCCTTTGAAGAGAAACTTCATATTAAACTTTTTGTCATTGCTCTGTATACAGTGAAAATAACAAAATTTCGCTTTATTAAAAGGGGTTAAAATTCTAAGATCTTTCTGACAAATGAAATTTAACAAATCAAAATTGAAGATTCGTAAAGAAATATGGTAATTTTCTGTTAATCTTAAGAAAAGGTATTGGTCCATTTCATTTTATATCGATACTGGGTGGAACATTTTCAGGGGGTACTTTAGGTCTACAAACTTTGGCGAGCAGAAACTTTGGCCATTTTCGCGAAACTAAATGTCTTTGAAAATTCTTAACAGGTAAATTCGCGAAAGTTTATGCTGGCGAAGAATTCTCAAAAAATAGGAAATCTATTAAACCTCGAATTCGTAATAAATATCAAATTTTCGGTCTTTTTGTTGAAGAGCAGTCGTCTTTATAGGATTTGAGGAATATTTTCAACTTTTAAGGCAATTTTTATTCGAAGATACTCAAAAAGATTGTTCTTTTATGGCCCGCCAGTGTTATTTTGTGCCCGAGTCGAGGACGATCAAACAAGAGTTTATTACAGATTGACCCAGACAGACTTTCCTCTTCGCCCGGCCTAAGCTCAATCTGACTTTTTATATATTGGGTCATTTTATACACATACAGGGGGTAGACGAACATTTCAAGGGGGTATTCCGAAAAGTAATTTTTTCTCAAGGGTTTGGATGACAAAGCATGGTCTACCTATTCCCTTTTTCCAGGTTAAAATAAAATGATTTTCCAAGAAGAATGAATAATATTTTGTTCTCATAATGGCCCTTAAAAAATACGAAAACACTAAAATGACAAGAAAAAGCAACAAGCATTAAAACAATACTTACAGAGATCTCAGGGACTTTAGCATACTTGATATTCTCCACTCGAAACTTAATGCCATCGTTTGATTTGGTATAATTTTGAACAGGTACCGTGGTACTACCCAACGAAACACTGGCAACATCCATAATGCTTGTGTCTTCAACCTTAACAGTCAACCATGAGTTATCCGGGACTCTTTCTGGTAAATCTCCATCTTTGAATTTGATCATACCAACAAGGGTGAAATCACAAAGATAAAGATGGATGAGGCTCAGGATGATCAAACTACCCCAAATCATCTTAGATTTGTTGTTGTTAGTGTATTTCTTTTATTAATTTCTTTACTTTTACTATAACGAAATCAAATCATGATGAATATTTAAGCCAAAACTGGAAAACTGACCGAACACATTCTCAACAATATTCACCTTGAAGATTGGGCTTTTCCAGAAAAAAAAACATGCACCCCCTGTTGAGGAGGTCCAACCTTTTGTGACCTACCCCCTTGGAATTTCAGGCAATTTCAGGATCGTACCCCTCTGGAATTCCGAATTATTACCAATTTTTGAATCATTACCCCCTTGGAATTCTGCTTATTTTTGACGGATTTTCGTCTACCCTTATGGAATCCCACTGCATTTTAAACCTTACCCCCTTGGAACGGAAATGAACCTCCTCAACAGGGGTGCACGATTTTATTCTGGAAAAGCCCATTATGAAGATAATGTTATATGAGAACAAATATAGTAAATACTTTTTCACAAATCAGCACAAATAGTTATTATAAATTAGAATTACAAAGCCTTACAAAAAACTATGGTATCATGAGCTCAGCAACAAGAAAATAGATAAAGGAGGAAATCGAAAATGATGAGAAGTAAAAATATCATGAAAAAGAAAACAGATAAAAAAGATGACATATATCTGTAGATACTCCGATAATTATACCATAAACTTTCTATCGATATTATAATGGAGCAACAGCATGGCGTTCTAAATTACTTGTAAATTAATTGTAATTTAGAACGCCATGAGCAACAGTAAATATTAACGCAAACAGCGTACACGAAACTTTGAAAATAGAATCTTTTTTATTGAAATCAAATCAGACAGGTGCAAAATATAAAATTAAAAGCAGTTTCAAAAAGAACAAACTTAACAAATATTTGAATTCAAATTTCAGTTATATTGATATGCAATTTAAAACTTACCTTCTAATACATACTAAAAGTTACGACTTTCAACTTCCATTATTTATATACATTATAAAACTGATGTAATCTTTTCATATGTTCAGATCCTAAGACAATATGGGGTCGTTTGGTTTTGACAAAATCAATAGCGTCCTGGACATCGTGTCCATATCTTGACATAACGTAACATAACACAACAACACTGCTTCGACTTCTACCAGCTTTACAATGAACATATACACTTTTAGATTGACTATCCATTTCATTTATGAAATCGAGTCCTTGATTAATTTGATCCATAGTTGGTGCATTATTAAAATCTGTTGTTGGTAGACGAAGGTTTCTAACATTCATCACAGACCATTGTTTTTGAGATGGACAAAGAAACCTTGTCTCATAATTCTCATTCAGAGTGATTACTCCTCCAACGTTTTCTTTATCGATGATTTCTTTGGCAACTTTGTGTAGCGGTAAAGCACCTAATAGGACTCGGTCATCTATCCTATCATACCAGTGTCTGTTTTCACTTTGTCGCATGATACCATATAGTAGGGTAGGATAGTAAACAATGCGTGCTCCAATTGGGTGTGATACAAAACCAGCTATCCAAGATGTTGCCATTACTTACAATATAATATCCTTTTCTTATTCAAAAAGCTCACTGTGATCTGGGGGTCAGTACTAAAATTTCAGACATCATGAAACAGAGGTTGAAATAAGAAGGAAAGAAAGTGAAAGCCTGAGTCCAAAAATTTACTCAGTAGAATTTCGCAGAATTTTTTTATCAGATCCCAAAGTTTCAGTTCTTTAATCTGATCAGGAATTGAAGTTATGGAGCTACAAATTTTGCCTGAATACTTCGAATTCCATATGCATCATAATTCTAATTATTTTTACATGACCAAAAAGTTCTAGAAAAGCTTAAAGAAGCAAAATATGCTAAAAGAAAGCATTTTGTTTTCTTTCCTACAGCCCATTACCAAAGCTTTAGTTAGTCATCTGGCTCCATTGCGGACTGTTCCAAAAGAAGATGGCAGCCAAAACAATAATTTTGAAACATTTGTTCTTGAAGGAAGAATATACCATTAAAAGTAATACCTTGTTGGAAAGATAATTTCTTTTAAAAATCGCTTCGAAATTCAAATCTACAAAACATAATCTTCATAGCATTTTGATAGATAAAATGTAATTTAGTTGGAAACAAACAAAATTATAGTTCTTTTCTTTAGTAGTCACCTGAAAAAGGAATGTATTTCCAATCACATTATCTTGAAAATCTTGATGGGCTGTACCATAAAATATTAATACAAAAAGTGGACAAATTAAAATCAGTCTCTCTTGTCCCCTAGAAATTTTAGAATAACTAGCTCCTAGAAAAATGGAAAAACACTCCCACAAACTCCCTGTAAATTCTTCTCGGATTACCCCTTGTATGGAAGGCCTAATCAGAAAGGAAAAAAAGAGAAAACATAATACCTTTTCTAATCAGAATCTAATCATATTTCAACCTCACTGCTACTAGGAAATCATCAAGCAACAGTACAAACAGTACAAACAGAGAGGACAATCAAACGAATGTCTTTACATTATCATCCTAAGTAATAATGAACTTATCAACGAACTGACTGAAAAGAATGTAATGTGGATACAGGATAGACATTTTGCATATCTGGATACCATTTTCAATCAATACCATCCAAGATTTGTCTCGTATCATCATGGTTAAGCATGATGCATCCTCTAATACCTTCACCCAATCTGCAAAATAGCCAAAACAAGCCTTTAATGAAATTATTGGTATTATCTGGTATTATTCTTATTGAACAAATTCACCCATCAAACAATATAACTTGAATAACTTTGGTTAAAATCACAATTCTTTCAATAAAGCAGCCAAAAAGGAAGCAATTTTACACATTAGACGGAACATGTGCTAACTTAAGACAGTCAATCATTTAAAATCTTACAACTTTTTTACGCTTTAAGTCATGTGATCAAAATAATTAGGTCCTTGTTTCCTCATCTTTATTATCTTATTGTAAGCACAGATTCTAGGTGCATAGGGGCTACACGCACATACGACTTCCTAATTTCTCATTTTGACCGGTCAGATGGCAAAGCAGAGGTAGAGGGAATGGTGGTCACATGAAATTCAAAAGAAAACCATTATCATTATCATTTCGATTCACTGCAAAGGCCTAATTCAAAGATTCCTTGTGTGCAAATAATTGTTTTGATTTTATATCTTTGTGGAAAGCATGGTATATAATTTGTTCTTTTAAATAGTGACTAAATTATTAAAGTTTTTTTTTAACGTATTCCTATTTGAATTATTATTGGTATATATTTTCGCGTGTTACAAATTTTCGCGAATCGCAAAAACGTGTTTTGCGTGTATTAAATTTCGCGATTGCCGACTTCTGGAAAATTTTCGTGTGTATTAAATTTCGCGATTCACTAAACTAGGTATTTTCAGAAAGTGTGAATATAAAGCAAGAAAAAGACTGATTTTGCTTGAAACACAACGTTTTTTGATTTAAGTAACAAAATACTAAGAAAAATTTTTTCGCGTGTATTTAATTTCGCAATTTTGTAATTTTGAAAAATTTAAACAGTATTAAATTTCGCGAAAATTGACCAAAAAACTCGCGAAATTAAGTACCCGCAAAAATTTGTAACACGCAAAAATATATACCAATAAGGTAAGCTATTCCTAATATAGATTGACACAAAAGATAACAAATTATCGTGCATATAGAGGTGTCATCATCGCTTTTTTGAGCTCTTTGTTTAAGTAAGTAAAAACAACATTCGAATTGAAGTTCTCCCTTTAAAAGCTGTTTGTAGTACCTTATTGGTATTAAATTTTGCGGGGTAAAAATTTCACGGGTATATACTTAATTTTGCTATTTTTTTGGTCAAATTTTGCAAAGTTAATACCGTTTAAATTTCATAAAAATACAAAATCGCAAAATTAAATACACGCAAAAAATTTTCAAAATAGGCCGAAAATCTAAAATACTTATTTGTTACACTTAGTTACTATTTTTATCACTAATTTTGTTACTATTTTTGGTATGTTTACACCCAACACGTTGTGTTTCAAGCAAAATCAGCCATTTTCTTGCTTTATTCCCATTTTTTGAAAATGCCCAATTTAGTGAATCGCGGAATTTAATACACACAAAACATGTTGCCTTGAAAAAATTTAGTGAATTGAGAAATTTAATACCAATAAGGTAAATTTTCCACTTCAAACAAATCAAATATAAAGTGAGTGTACAGTACCGTGAGTGGTCCTAAATCCGACAGCCCTGCCTAAATCCGATGGGGTCTTTCAAAGATACAAACTAAAATAAAAACAAAATTTTTGCTGTGACCCGATGAAGATACCAAAGTGTCAACTAAACTGAGAGATTTGATTCACTGAACCAATTGAACCAAAACATTAATTGCTTCTTATACAAAACATAATTCTTTATTACAAAATTGTTAACGTTTTAAACACGAAGCAACGGATTCAGAATAATAGAGGTAATTATTTTAACGACTCACACTTTTTTTATCACATTAATTGACATCTTTACATTCTAGTCATCTTGTTAAATGTTTTGTTTCAAGAGTTCTTGCAATATAGTTTATTGTTCAACTTGGAGAGGGAATGTTTGTAAACAAAGAATTTTTTTTCATAGCAGTTATTTGGGGGGTCGGATTTAGGCAAGGCTGTCGGATTTAGGACCACTCACGGTACATAAATGGACGGGTCCGTGGTTCAGATCCCATCTAGTTAAAGAATTTCAAAGATTTTTAAAATGTTCTATTTTCCCTGACATGAGAAAAGATGCTTGGAAAAATATGTGTTGAACAAATTATACAAATTTATGTGCATTTACAAAAACGTACCCGGGAAAATTTGAAATTTCGTTTTTGTCCAGTTGATAAGAAACCAAGTTTACTTGTGCTAAGCCAGATATTCAGTCACAACTTACCATCAGATTTTACTAAGTGACTGAATCAATCTGGCTTAGATTTCTAGGCTACCTCTGAAGGTGCTTGAAAATTAAACATTCTGAGGAAAATAGTCCTCCCGCAGGAAATTCTACAACAAGAATCTTGTTGTGCGCCCAAAAATCAAAAACTGATACCACCATTTCTATTTCTATTTCTATTTCTATTTGGTTGAGTTGCAGGAGGCTTTGAGGCCTATTTTCGCAACTATAGACGCTTTCAATGAGCGCCCCGTCAGCACCTTGGACTGACTACCCAATTCCCCTCACATGGCATGGGTTGACCCGGGCGAAGGTTCATTCACTTGCCAAGTGAACCGCTGCGAGTGGGAATCGAACCTCAGTCGCCTGTGCAGCAACCAAGGTCAATGATCACTTTACCACAACGCCAGCTGTGTCCAACTGCTCAAACTTGGGACTGTCTGACAAAGCATGGGATGGCAATTCGGCCACCATTTCACCGAACCTCCAAAGTCATTTGATTTGGCACATCAAAAAATACCAGAAAATGAAAATACACAAATTCTCTTTCGCACTGAGCATCAGGCTTTTAAATCGAAATATGAAAAAAATCTGTCCGTCTGTAGTGGAACACACGCAATTTTGGAACAAAGGAAATTTGGAAATCTGGAATTCTTCATTCAAACGAAGAAGACCATATTAGTTTCAAAACGATGGAGCGTTTGACGTCACTCGTGCAGCAAGTTACACACTCGTTATTTGTTTAAATCTCATTGGGCAATAGGCGGTTAGGCGGTGGGCATTCTCTAATTCTCCAATCCACAGCTGTATCTAGAGCTAAAAAGCAACTTACAAGAAGAGACCACCTGAATCGTTCATGATTTCTCCTTTAAAAAAAAGGTTTATTTATAAAAAAATTCAGTATTGAAAAAATAGCCAAAAACTGATACTGATGGATAACTAGCCTCTCATCATAAAACCTCTCTTTGAAAAGCTCCAAAAACTTTCAAAACTACTAAAAAATACAACAAAACATGTCACAAAACATCAGCTACATTTAAAAAGCTCACCAGCGATTTTGGCCATTTTGTTTACAAAATGAACCTGTGTTTTACTTTTTTCCACAGAGTCAGCATTTTCTATAAATTTACCTATGCGCGCGCATAAAATTATGTTCGAAAAACCCGCGAAAATTTTGAAAAGTGATTGGGCGCGTTTTGACTAATCAAATATTCACTCTGTAGAACGTAGAAGGGGGGGCGTATGATCTGGCGGTACTCGGGATAAGGCCTAATTTAGGGCCGGGAAGCGGTAAAAACGATAAAAAGTATTCGGGAAACGGTATTTTGAAAGAGCCACGGTGACGGTAAAACACCTGATTTTTCGTCCGGGATGAGGTAATTCTTATAAAAAACAACGGTATTTCGGTAAAGTCATAAATATTAAAATTTACATAAAATTTTCGGACTTTAAAAAAAGCTTGTCACAGGAGTCAGCAAAAAGGTAAAAAAACGTGAAAAACTCCCCCCCCCCAAAAAAAAAGGATCTTACACCAGGAATGGGTTTATTTTGAGGCTTTTTGAGGCTTTTTAATATACAGGGGTGAGAACGTTGGGTTTGTAAAGTTGAGCTAGAATGTCTGTCTGTCACCTCGAAACTTTGGGGTAGGCTGGGGGGTACTAAGGTTGCGAGCTGACGGGGGGGTGCCGCCCGACTTTCGAACTTTGGACCCTTACCGGGACTAAAAAGGAGAAAAGAAAGGAAAATTTTGGGAATTTTACGATCCTTAGCGGGACAAATTTGACCAATTTTGACCAAATTTCGATCTTTCAGGTGGTAAAAAGTTGAAATTTTCCTATATTTCCGACCCTTAGTGGGACTGAAATTTGATTTTCTGTTTTTTTCCGACCCTAAGCGGGACTTTGGTACCCTTAAGGGCGGCACATACTGTACCCTCCATTTGCCTAAGTACCCCCCCCCCCCCCGGGGCTGGAGTCTTCAAAAATGGACGAACTCGGCTGAACTTTTGCACGCTTGTTCTTGTTCCTTGGGTGAATCCTTTGGGTGTTTTTTAATGATTTATCATAGCCGGAAGGGCTAGATTGCAGTTTTAACCTTTATCCAGCAAAAATAAATAGGTTTGGTAGGGCAATCAAGATAAACTCGAAACTCCTTTCATGAAACTGTGGTATTTTTTGAACATTTTTTAACATTTTCAAAAGCGTGCTTTAACTTTAAAATGACATAACTCAATGAATAATGATTCAAATTGAAAACAGGACCCACCAAGTTTTAGTACCACATTAACATAAAAAAGTCTTTCTATTCTAAACATTTCCATCTTGACATAACCAAACGTCCGGACTTTTTTCTGGGACACCCGGTACATTTTTTTCTTTAGAAAGGTAGTTTATCGAAACAAAATACGAAGATAATGATCTATCTCATACACATTCTATTCAATTTTGCCGAATTTTTGACTTCTAGTCTTTAAAATTTTATGGGAAAAATAGCGGGACCGGTATTTTCGTAAATTTTGGACGGGATAACGGTAATTTTCAAAAAAATGGCCGGGATGGCGGTAATTCAAAACCTCGTACGCCCCCCACGTAGAACCTTATTCATGCAGGGAATCCACCCCCTCCCTGGGTGTAAATACAAAGCAGAGAGGCCAAATCTAAATTCAAAAAAAAACTTATACTGTTAGAAGCGGTCACCCCCGGAGGAGGGCAAGGGTAGTACCCCCCAATGAAGTATAAGCCCGAAGGGCTAGATAGAAGTCAATCTCCTTGGTAGGATTTGAAGCCAACAAATCCTACCAAAGTTGCGCGGCCTTGAGCGGCTCGACTGGTTTTTACACAAATGACAGATTGAAACTAAAATTTACCGCTAAATTTCGAAAAAAATATCAATCGTAAACAAAGGAATTATAGATTCAATCTGTCGTCAAAAATGCGGCGCATTTTTTAAGGCTTCACTTTTTCTTGCCTGAGAAAGGTTAGAGATTGAACTCTAGACAAAAATTTTTAAACTTGCAGAGAAAAAATTGGCGAGACCTTTTTTAGAAGGAAAATTTTCGAAAAATTCCACAACCATAAAAAGATTTCTCTGAATTTTAATAAATTTTGGAGAATTCCGAACCTTAGAGAGACTATTTTGACTTTTTGTTGTTTTTGCATGATATTGATATTTTTTATATGAAATCTTTATGGTCAAGAGAATTCTGAGAATTAAATAGATAGCTTTACTACTACACTCACCCGGTACCATTTGTCCTACCCCCCCCCATCCGGGCGAAAGTCAATTGAAATACTTTAGGAGTACAAACTTTCGCGAGTAGAAATTTTCGCGAGGTCGAAAAATCGGGAAATTTACGACATTTACTTTCGCAAATTTGAGGAAAAAATGTTTTTCGCGAGCATAAACTTTCGCGAATCGTTGGATAAAAACCAGAATTTCCGAATAAGAATTTCCTTAAAAGTGAAAAATATTCCTTAAATCCGTCTAATTGAGATCTTAATTAATTGCAAAAATGACGTTATCATGACGTTATCAACCTTAAAAAGACGTTAATAATATGTTGCATCACCTTCTTTTATAAAAAAGTGCTAAGTTTTAATGGGTAATTAACCTTTTTGTTTCAAAGTTTTTTCAAACTGTCCGCAAAGAATTGAACTGTTTTAAATTTTTCGGAAAAATTTTCTAAATTAATGCATCAAAAGTTATGGTTGTTTTTCTATGAATAATTGGGATGAAAAATTGGTACAAAAGAATTATTTTCAAGATTTTGAAGCAAATAAGGTTTTAGAAAAATTTTCCGAAAAATTAATTTTAGTTCGATAAAAGATACACCATCTACCGCAAAAATATTTTCAAAATGCTTTTTCTTCGCCAAAACTAAGCTCTTCAAAGTTGAAATACTCTACTTCGCAAAAGTCATCATTTTCTTCATTTTTTCTCAATTTTTTTCAATTTTTAAATTTTCAGACTCACGGATAGTTGGCCTAACAGAAAATGTATAACATATCAAAGTTTTGTCCGCTACATCAGGCATAAATTCATATTTTGTAAGTGGCAAATATAAAAAATTCACCATGGTCAGAGCCCTTAAGGATAAAAATACACGCTTTTTCTTTTATAAGAATAACTTCTGTAAGAATATCAGGGTGAGATTTCGGGTTTAAAACAATAGGCCTATTGTTTAGAACAAAAGAAAAATAAGAATAATGCTTACCCTCAACCAAAGTACACTATTCTTATAAAAAAAAAAGCGTGTATGCCGAAAATTTGATATTTATTACGATTTCGAGGTTATAAAGATTTCCAATTTCTTTTTCGCGAGCATTAACTTTCGCGAATTGCCCTGATAAGAATTTTTAAAGACATTTACTTTCGCGAAAAAGGCCAAAATTCGCGAAGACCGCGAAGGTTTCTGTGCGCGAAAGTTTGTACGCCTAAAGTAATATTTCAGAGAAGATTAATTTTCTTGATGTAACATAAAAGTTTCAAAGTTAAAATAAATCAACAAAAAAGAAATGAACTTCTTACAACAAGCTGCGGTCAATGATATATAAATGTAACTGGTCTACGACCAGTTATGTTGTTATAATGCTAACAGAAGTCTGTCTAATACCCGGTAGGTAGCCTTCCTTAGGTAGAAAGTACAAAAAAATTCCGCGCCCAAAAATTCTCTGAAAATAATCTGACCAACGTACACCAGTGTTACTCAGATAGAAACTGCAAATAAGCCGATTCATTTCAGCTTCTCCGTTATTTATACTTGTGTCCTTTAGCGTGAGTCGATGTGTTAGTCAGGCTATTCGAAGAATGAACATTATTAGATTGCAAAGAGTTCCTTATTTTACTCTCAATTCGACAGTAAAGACCCCCGTCAAGAGTTGATTTATCTTGTTGTAATATTTGTGTAGAGTTATGTGTTGACGGGGGTTTCGATATTGATAATTTTTTAATCAAGTCGTTCATACGTTTGACATCGCTTTCACGTTGCAAGTCTTGATTTAACCTGATTGGGAGATCATTGTTCCATGTTTTAGCTGATGTTTTGACTCTAGTTGGTGCATCTTTGTGTTGAATAACTATTCGAACAATACCTGGCTCATCGAGATCAGAATTATCCTCTTCACTCAAGTCTGAATATTTGGTCGGTTTCTGGAAAACAAAATTCGATTTACTGCTGTTCAATCTCAAAGGAGGTCTTTGTTTTTGTGAGACAGGTCTTTTGTTGTTTTTATTGTGTTTCTCTTCTTTGTTTGTGACACTAGTAATATGTTTGTTTTTTCTTGATTGTTCAGTTTTGATCATTGCATCTAGACTGTAGGCTGTATGTTCTTGAATAGGGGTACGTTCCTCGCAGACTAGAGAGACAACACCTAATAACTCATCAAAGATCACTTGAGAATGTAATACATCATTGTCTTTAAAGGAAACCTGATGGTTACCGAATTTACATCCGTTCTTTGATTTGATGGGTTCAAAATGAAATGATTTTTGATCACAACATGGATATGCGATAGCTTGGGTACCATTTCGAATAGGTTGCTGTGGATGATATCGACAACAATTATAATCGGAGACTGGGAACACTTCATCACAATGGTTACATTGAAGAAAATTGATGACACTCCACACTCTGAAAAATGTAAATTGGAAAATTTTTGGCGTAAGTATATCCACATAGTTAGCAACCTAACGCACACCAGTGGTACTGAAATAGAAGCTACAAATGAGCCGAAATGATTCAGTTCAGATTGGGGAGATGTTTCAAATATTTGGAGGGGGACCTAGTTTGCTTGGGGGGAGCTGAAATCTCATCATTTAACATTGGGACTGAATACTTCATCTGAATGGTTGGCTTCAATTACTCAAATTAAAGCTCATGAGGCTGAAAAAATTTTCACCTGCGGCCCAATATTTTTATATAAAATGAACAAAATATTTCATCTTAACCTTCAACTGCAACACAATTTACATTAAATAACTCTTTTTGTGAAACAAACGTTTTTAAAAGTGTAGAGGGTCGAAAGTCCTGGGGGCTACCAAAAATTTCATGAATCTAAGGCTCAGGGGGACCTAAAGCTCAGGGGGACCTAAAGCTCAGGGGGACCTAATTTTTTGGACCTGAACCCAGGCTGACGCTATGAGCTTACCTCCAGAATACACTTCTCCATGTTTTGAATTGCTGCTTTAAATTCTGCAAATACTCTTGAACGTCCCAGGTGGTGTCTCTAAAAAGAAATGAATTTAATGAATGAATAATAATGAAATTAAATAATGATTGTACAGTGGACCCTCTTTAACTCGAACCTCTTTAACTCGAATGTCTCGTTAACTCGAACAAGCTTGCTGGTTCCCCTCAATTTACAATACCGAGTTTATGTATCGGAGGATATCGAGGGCGACGGTAAGTGAAATGATACAAAACAAAGTCGATAGTCGATGTACTGCTCTATATCGCCTTTGCTCACCTAAACAGACGACGGTATTAAAACCAAAAATCAAAATGAATAAAAATCACTCGGTATTCGAGGGCTCATAAACATTCGGGATAGCAAATGTGTGAAAAAACGAGTACGAATGCCTCCAGTCAATATCAATTGTTGTTATGATGCATTTATAAAATCTACTAATACGGAGTCTGTGTTCAAAATGAGGCCTGTGAGGAACAAGCATCTTTAGATACTTGAAGTCATTTAACTTATATTCCAGCTAACTCAAACCCCATCCTTTTTTATGCAAGTTTGGTTAGAAACAAGATTTGATGAGTGCAATCAAAAGTCGATAAACAATTTTCAAAACCCATTTTTACCCAATATAATTTAATGTGATAAACTTTCGCGAGGATTAAATTTAATTTAAATTAAGTGGAAATTTGGAAGAAATTAAGTACCTGCGAAAAATTTGAAATCTTTCTTCGACCCCCGAAAATCTTAAATTTCTATGGTCGTTTTTTCGTCCCGCAAATCAGACTATTCAAACCCTGCTTTGAAGAAAATACTTTCGTTTTTTTTCGAATTTTCGCACACTACCATATCAAAATTTTGAGAGTTCTGTTTGTTACCCCGATTTTGCAAAATTTGGAATCACTTTAGAAAAATTAGATTTAATCCTGATCCGCGAAATCAGGGAACTCCTCATCTGCGAAATTTTTGAATTTCGCGGATAGGCCCATCCGCGAAAGTTTATCCAATTAAAGTAATGAGACAAAAGTCTGATACTGAGCAATAATTCACTAATAATAATACCTAGAATGTACATATTGTAGGTTTCCATGATGGTCGATCATAGTTCTGGCAACAGTACATTTGATACTTTGCTCCACAGGTGGAATGAGAAGCTTTTGACAGTGAAGACACCTGGGAAGAGACAACACCATAATAATGAATTATAATTATTGTCTGAAGTATAACTATTGTCTTTTAGGATTCTGGGTTGTAAAAATTCATTGGTCATTTGATCGTTGTCATATGATGTGGGAAAAGTTTTAGTGTTTTCTGAAATTTGATTAGCTTTTTCAGATATAAAACAGATAAAGTGGTAGGCCCATTTTGACCATGAATTTTAACAATTCGTTGCTTTCAATGCGTGTGTTGTGGCAAACAAGCAGAGGTCGATCAAATCGGGGAAAGGAACAACCACGCGCTTCTCGACGACACCGAGATGGATCGAGATGGCTGGAAGGCAAGAATACATCAAGTTCAGACTGGAACCCGGCAGAGGTCGGGTAGGTTCACCAAAAATGAATTTCCATGCACGTATTTGAGAGAATATTATTTTTCAAAAGAAAAGTCTTAAATTCATCATTGATTGTTGATGGGGGGAGAGGGAGGGGGAATAGGGAAAAAGAAAACGAAGGTTACAAATGATAAATATTTGAAAATTTACCAAATAATGAAATGGTAAATAACCGGTTTACTGGCAAGTTTCCGGTATTTTCGGTCAAAAAAAATGTTTTTCGAAAATCGGGATGTGTTACATTTTAGGTATTGCATTTTGTGTGCAAAATTTCATGTAAAAATGTCAACGAAAGCCTAGGATATTCAAGAAAAACCGTTTTCCGGCAAAAAAGGCTGTTCCGGCAATTTTTTGAAAGTTCCGGGTGTAAAAATCAGTTTTATTAACAATTGAGTCGTGCTTGATCGCGGGTATTGTTATTAGTAGTGTCTTTTTGTGAAAAACAAAAGAAATAAAAGAAAAAAGTACTATGAAAATCTGCAAAAACGGCGATTTCCAGCATATTTTCGGCATTTTTGGCCGTAAATTTTGTTTTTCGAAAATCGGGCTACGTCACATTTTGGGCATTGCCATTTTGCATCTTTGTGCCAAAAATCAGAAAAAACTAATGAGCCAACCTCGAGAAGAGCCGGTAACCGACGGACGAACGAACGAACAGATAAAGATCAATTTATATGACCTCCAGGTAGGTCGAAAAAAACATGGCAAGTAAGGCTTTTTTTATAAGTCAAATACGTGTTAAAATGTTACGTACATTCTAATGGAAGATCGACAGTTAAATTCAAATTATCGTCTGTCTTCGAGAACTTAATATTTTGTCTTTGACAGAGCCCATATTTGACTAGATAAAATCAAACAGTTCTTGACTAAAAAGAGAAACACTTAGATTTTTACTTACTTGTACAACTTGCTGGCATTATTGTGTGAGTACTCGTTCGAAAAGTTAGGGTTGAACAGCTCTTCAATCTTTTTACAAAATAATTTGCTTGAAAAAAAAAAACAACAGAGAAAAGACTTTTCGAAGGATGTCTCTAGTTTTTTCAATATCTTAGGCATAATCTAACGGGCATTTGAGAATATGAATTGGAAATTTGGTCAAGCATCAGTGGACTCCATTGACAATCAAATTTACCCTCAAACAGAGAAAAATTACCCCCAAACAGAGCAAGTTTACCCCCGGACACTATATCCTTCACCCCCCATGTAGGGACATTTTCTGGAAGAGCTATTCACCTTTCAATCAAAGTTTTAAATTACCTTTTGAACTTATCTTTCTTGTCAATGACCTGTTCCAGATCATGTTGTGTAAATGTAGCAGAAATCCTATAAATGAACAAAGAAACTCAGGGATTATATTTTGGCCCGGCGAATGGCAAATTTCGCCAGTCTCGAAGTCACGAAAAAAAAATTCACCAGTCAAAATGTTTGCTTCACCACCTCAAGTAGACATTCACGCAAATCAATACATTGGACTTGCTTAGAGTTCGCAGGCCTAAAATCCATAATTCCCCGGAGTTAATTTTTCATTCGCCAGCCTATCAAAAACAAAGCAAAACGCCTGGAAACTAAACAACCAGAAGTGTGTTTTATACTTTTCAACACATTTATTGCCAGAACCACTCCTTAATGAATTTCCCTAAAGGATGATTTAAAGGCAAAACATTTTTATCAATTGATACCTTTTAACCAAAAGATCATTGATGCAATTCATATTACAAGGACTGGCAATGATTTCGCTCATGTGATCATGACAAAATGTGATACATCTTTCGACCTGAGTAAAATATATACACACATTAATCCATTTGTGAAAGTTAATTTTCCAAACTGCAGTGTGCAAGTTTCCTTTGCCATTTATGACGTCCTCAAAGAAATTGCTGAAAAAAGGATGTTTAACCAATGGGATTATAGGGGATTCTTTTCTAGGACATAAGTACACTATAGAGAAGTCTGTGCAAAGTTTCAGCTTTATATTATTTTTTTTCCTTCAGATTATGCTAGACGACCCCACTATAGATATCTGATACAAGGGTTAAATATTGTATGTACCCTTTAGACGGTAAAAAAGAATTTTCCAAAAAACAAAAAAGCATAAAACTTTTGTCGAGAATCAGGCTCCGTCACATTTTAGGTATTGCCTTTGCATAATTGTGCAAAAAAAATAGAAAGAACTAATGAGCTAATACCAAGAAAAGCTGTGGCAGACGAACGAACGAAAGAACAGACGAACGAACGAACGGACATGAGTTAATTTATAAGACCTTCGAGGTCCAAAAAAATGTTAAAACTACTATCGAAAGCAAAACCACTCATTACCCAAACAATTTTGGACCAAATTATAACATTTTAAAACTTACCAATTTTGCCATTTTCAAAAATTCAGAGGATATCAATATAGATACAGCAGACTTGGCACCTAAAATGCAAATCAAAATCACGATTGGCTGACAAGTCTTCACCATTTTTTATCATCTTTAAAATTCAAGTCACAATAAATATTTTAATTTAACTTCTCTTTGTCATTATAAATATATCATAGTACACAATATTTAGAATGACACAGAGAACATAAATATTTTATTGAATCTACTCAACCAGTGGCGTGGTGGCAGGGGGGCCAGGGGGGCCAGGCCCCCCCCCCAGCGGAGCCCTTTTGAGAAGGGGCGCCCAAAAATAAGGGACGCCAAGAAGGATTTTTCAGGCGCCCATATCGAAAGATTGACAAATGAAAAAACAAAAATGGCGCCCCTCATCACCTCAAAAACTCAAAATTTTCTGGCTCGCTTCGCTCTCGGCTTCGCTCGCACACTCCCTTTTTTGTGTTCATAATAAGCGTATAGAGAGGGGCGCCAAAAACAAAAAATCTTTAAAAAGGGCGCCATATTTGCCTTGGCCACCCCAGAGAAATTTTCCCACCACGCCACTGTACTCAACAAAAGAAATTCTTTGACTCGGCAACATTTTCAAAAGAAATTCGAAAGAATACACCAATTAAAACTAGAATAACGACTTGATATAATCTTCTACTTCTTCCTTCAACAAAATAAAGAAAACCAACTAAGGTCACATATATATTAACAAAGGGTGGTGCTATAATAAATATTACAACTCAATAAAAAGAATCACTTACTCAAAATGGGTCCTGAATCCGGATTCTCTTTGTCTCGTTTAACATATCTGATAAGCCAATCAAATATTTTGACATCACAATGAACAGAGATATCAATATCTTCCCAAGTTTGATGATCAGATGATAAATAATCTTGGAAATATTTCATTTCTTCCAACAGGAGAGATTTTGGACATGAAAAGTCTTTCTTTACTAAAAATGAAAGTAAAGTGATAATCACTACTTGATTTGAACCATTGGAGATTCAATAGAGATTCGATGTTGATTTTTTGTGTAAGCGAAAGCTGTAAAAGAGTTGTGTTATGTAAAAGCCCAATTTGAAAGATCAAAAATTGTCATATCTCGAAAGACATAGAGAAATTGGAAGTTTTTTCAAGCCATTTGGTTAAATTTGTGTTTATTTCATGTTTGTAAAGTAAATTCTAAACCAGGTGTTCCAGCCAAGTTATCTTAAAAATTTGCATTTAAAAATTTGCCAGTGAGGGATTCTATATCTATCTATCAATTAGTTAACCTGTTAAAAGTTCTTGCAATAACTTATGGCACTTTTAAAACATTAAACTTACAGTTTTTGGCTTCATCACAGACGTGAATTGTGATATCCATTCTGAAGTAAAGAAATTCAAGTGTTAAAAATTTATCATGTCCCAGCAATAATATTGTGCAAATATAAATTAATTTTGAGCCTGAATTTTCAAAATGGTAGACACATCCCTGGAAAGAATTAGTAAGAGCTGCAATTAATGTTTTCTTAGTTATGAAGTAACTGTTTGAGCTTGGAATATAACGGTACTTAAAATGGAAACGGAACCTCTTACTTTTTCTGGCTTTCAGATTTCTTCTCATTTTTACAATTAAATACACCAGGTGAACCAGGTAAGGGTGGAAGAGTGGAGCTACTTCTTGACATTTTGTTTTCAGTATATTGCGGTTTTTATGTTGAACTAAAAATATAACACGTTGATGTGTGTCAATTTATTTAGATTGCTCTTGATGACTAATAAAATTTTCTTTTTATTTTCCCAGTCCCTTAGACCTAAAACCTGTAAAAAAACTAAATATTGACTGGGACTACCATTCAAAGTCATTAGTTCAGTTTGTAAACTGTTGAAAATATTTTTGTATACAGTTTATATTTAAGTACACATTTTAGTATAAGCAGCCAGATTGCTAAGGCTTGAGGCTTGAGCCCTAAAATTAGCCAATTTTTTCACACCTTGTAAAAGTAGAAGCTTTTTAGATAATCTAAGCTAAGATTGACAAAATTCGAAAACACATCAAGCTACTTAAAAATAAGAAATCAAATTAGGTGATGAACCAGCTGCTCATCGTATTTTACATCAAATCACACTCGACGTATGAAATAATTTAGACATCCCAGCATCAGTCGAGGGTTATACCCTAAATAAGAGAAAACCCAAGTTAGAGGATTACCTTATTTAGGAGATTTTCAAACAGTCTCTTATTTAAGAGAATGTTACCTAAACTAGGAGAATTCTGTACGTTTCACCAATTTACTTCAGAGCAGACTATTTGCGCAATATGAAAATAAGATCACGTGAAAGATCATGTTTCCATGATTCTGATGACCCAAAAACCGAAATAAAATACCTTTTAATTTTTTTTCAAACTTCGAAAAACCATAAATAGCCTCATTTGTATGTGTTGACGTAAAAGGATGCACTTTCACTTTCTGTTTGACCCGCGTTTTGACTGCGTCTTTCTTAAATATGGCCCAATTATAAAGAAAAGAAAAGAAAAGAAAAGAAAAGTCTCCTAGTTAAAGGGACCCCTCGCTTAAAAATGATAACAAGACACTCACTTCATAATCATATGAAAAGTAACTTTCCAAAGTATTAGCATGCAAAACTCCTCCTTCGCTCCAAAATTACAAATTATAAGTTTTGATGTTCACTCAACTTTCAGAAATTTCAACTGGTTTCTGAAGGCCTTCAAATTTTCTCCCGCTCTTGTTGCACCAAGTTGTCGCAACAAATGCGCCGGAAAATTACAGTACGAGTGTAGAGGCCAGCTCTGGTTTGAACAGTCTAGAATCTGCGCTTTTCTCCTAAAAAAGACCCTTTGGTTAGAATCGAGTTGCGGGTTTATGGAGAATCGGTATCGGCTTCAGAACTCCCATTCAAAGCTTAATGTCGAAAACTATAGACCAATATCACTACTTTCTAATATCAGTAAGATCTTTGAAAAAATTCTCCATGAGCAAGTCTACACTTTTTTCGAATCTCAAGACATTCTCTTTAAAAATCAATTTGGATTTCGCAAAAACCATAACACTTCACATGCCATCATAGCCCTCACAGAGGAAATTAGATCAGCTCTAGATGACAATGAATTCTCAGTAGGTATCTTTATTGATCTCCAAAAAGCTTTTGATACAGTAGGACATGACATACTTATTAAAAAACTTGATCATTATGGGGTCAGAGACCGCTCACTTTTGCTTTTCAAATCCTATCTTTCAAATCGTGAACAATGTACCAATGCGAGAGGCACCCTTTCTGCTTACAAAATCATTAAACATGGAGTTCCCCAAGGATCCATCCTTGGCCCATTACTTTTTCTTATTTATATTAATGATCTGAACGGTTTGTGTAATTTTCGATGCGCGATCCAACGATTCACGATGCACGATGCACGATCCATGCATGATTTATGTCGATTTATGTTAATTATACTAATTATGCACGAATAAGTTTTCATAACGCTAGCTACAAACATCATAAAACAATAACGAAAAAAGAAATAAAAAAAAGAAGGGGAAATAATTTATCATAATCAGAATGATTAAAATAACTTATATCTTCTGTGTAGAAAAACCAAAAATTGATTGATAGCGAGAGAAAAAATGTTCGCCTCATGCTTCACTCGTTTTTAAAATGAAAGAAAAAGCCCTTGACGTCATAGAAAAGTTTTAACGCGAAAAATTTATTAAAACACAAATTCATTTTTGTACGTTTATTATTTTTTAAGAACAGTAAATAAGGTAAATAAGGAATCATTGGCTACATTACTTTTGGCATGTTCTTATAAAAGCCTTTCACCAACTGAATTGCAACTGGTGCTTTTATTTATTTGATCTTTTTCTTTGTTTGATGATCAAGTCAATTCATTTGATCTTCTCAAAGAAGGTGAGTTTATACACGCGCTCTTCATTATCAAGCGTCTTCCCTACTTTACCACAACATTGTAAATTTTTGTTTATAGCCCTGTCTCAATCCAATGTATTTGGTTGGTTTAATCGGAGAAACATTTTTTTTTAAAGAAAGAAAGCAAAAAGGTTACAAGATATTCAATTCAAAGCATGGGCAAAAAAGTTTATGTTTTGATTTGATTGTTGAGGTTAAAATATATACACGCATACTTTACATTGGTTTTCCAGGAATACAAAAGAAGGAATTAAAATATGTGATTACTAAAACCTGTAAATGCATAATTAGAATAATTAACATAATATATGCATGGATCGTGCATCGCGCATCGTGAATCGTTGGATCGCGCATCGTAAATTACACAAACCGTGATCTGAACAAGGCAATCACGAAATCAAAAACTTTTCATTTTGCTGACGACACAGGGCTTCTTTGCCGGAATAAATCATTAAAAAAACTTAACTGTATGGTCAATCAAGACCTTGCTGAAGTCTCTAAATGGCTCAGAGCAAACGAAATCAGCCTCAACACGAAGAAAACTGAGATTATTATCTTTCGAAGAAAGGGCAAACAAATACAGTAAACAAAAGTCTTAATTTCAGATTAAGCGGGCAGAAACTAAAATTATCAAGAAAAGTTAAGTATCTTGGGATTATCATTGATGAACACCTTCTTTGGGATGACCAAATGAATGAATTATGTAAAAAATTATCAAAAGCAGTCGGTATCTTGAGTAAAATGAGATATTTTCTTAGCTACAAAACTCTTCTGAATTTATATTATGCACTCTTTGAATCTCATCTTAACTATTGCATGCATACACTTGGCTTCATCAAACGTGATTATATCAACAGAATATCCTCACTTCAAAACAAAGCCCTTTGATACATGCATTTCAAAACCCAAAGAGATCACACAGCACCTCTCTTTATTCAATCAAAAATTCTCCCTGTTGAACCTCTAATTATTTTAAGACACTGTATTTTTGCTCTTCAGGTAATTCAAAACAAAGCACCTAAGTATTTCAATGGTTTTATTCTTAAACTTGGTCAAAATCATGTACATGGTACAAGATCTACTAAACTTGCCCTAACCCTCTCCAAGTCAGTGACTTATGGCTCTAATAATCTTAAAAACTCCATGGCTAGAAGTTGGAATTCCATCACATCTAAAATCAATCCTTTTAACTCTGAATCCATCTCTCCTAACTCTTTGAAACAACACATCAAATCCAAAAAATTATTTGATTTATTATAAACTCTATTTTAGACTGGTATCTGGATTGCACTCAAACAAACCCAACAAATATAATGACAAGTGGCAACTGCTCTAAACTAAACAAAACTCTAAATCAATCACTCTGATCACTTAAATTCTCACTTTTGTCCTTCATGCGTTTCTTATCTCTCACCCTTGACCACTCTTTCTCTCCTACCTCTCGTGCAGAGTACCCCCATTTTTCCCTAATCCTTGTTTCAATAAACTTTTACAATGAAAAAATTTCTTAGTCCGATTTAGCTAAGTGGAAACACCCTTCCATAACTAACTAATTAATTATTTTTTTAGGTTTCTTTTCTTTTCTTTTTTAGTATATTTTAGCTTATTTCCTCAAAAATGTAATCAAACTTTCATCTCATTTTTGACATTTTTTAGTTTACAACAGCAACCATTTTTACTGTTGAATATTTTGAAATTGATGCTTGTATAGGTTTTTCCATATATTTTTTAGCTTTTGGTAGCTATCCTTATGGCCTTTTCCTCTCGTATTTAGCTATTTTAACTTGTGCTATTTTTACATTTTAGTATTTTACTTACACCATTTCTGGTGGTTTTTTTAATGTACATAGCTCTACCGAGTTTAAAAAAAAAAAAAAAATCATCATCTAAACACGCGGGAAATGGTTAGAAAAAGAGAAAAAAAAACGGGGGTCAAATTAGATTTTTCTCCCTTCTTGCGGCAAACATAAAAGACTTTAAGAGGCAATTTATTTAAGAAAGGGGTGTTATATCATAAATAAATTATGTAAGTACCTAAGTGATATTTTAAGTAACAAGTTCATTAACAATTTTATTTTGAAGTTTGTTTTTAAAAACAAAACCCCCGTGCTACATGATAATCTCATTTTCTTAACTTATGGACCCATTTGAAAGTCTTTGTAATACAGATCATTTGGCAGTGTACTTGCAGCCTATACAAGAATTGGAATCTAAAGTCTGAAGTCGTAACTCCTTTGCCAGTGCAGCGACCCCGTAGAGAAATTTTTAGTTGGCTGACACTGACTTTAGGTTGGTTTGGAAATCGTTTTATTTTGAAATGTAATCAGTAATCTTCACTTTAGATGAATACTTTTATTTATTTGGATTCTATGAAAGGTTCAAGGCTTTTTTACTTTTTATTTCAAATTATTTCATTGGTTTATTGAGCTGCCATAGCTGATTGAAAAACGAAGATTTTTTATAGTTATCAAGGACCCTGCCGACGCACCGGACTGTCCGGTGTATTTGTCCGGTGGCAAAAAGTATCCTTTCGGACACGATCAATAATATGAGACACCATTGTGGACATCAAAAAATTGTCCAAATATTTCTTTTGTTAATAAGTTTCTGAATTTTAATTATCATGGGTCAAAAATTTAATGGAAGTTAGATATTACTACGTTCTTTAAATATTTTTTCTCAAAAAATTAAAAACTTCATTTTTGACAAAGATATGATAAAAAATTAACATTGTTAACTTTTTATCAATTCAATGAAAGTCTAAAAAGTCTGAAATCCCCCAAAATGAAAAATAATTTATTACTATGTTTAATTTAGCCATATATTAAATATTTACAAAATTTATCAGAGCGTTAACAAAATATTGATAAGTTTGTAACACTGGTACACTCAGAAAATTACGAAAATGGTTTGCTGCCCTTGGAACCTAGTAAATTAGATTTTAGACAATTTCACGAGAAAGTGAATTTATCAGATAGAAATAACGATTGTTGCATGCATTTTGGACACAAAAATGATAAATTTTTAACAATTTTGGCAAAAATTGAACTTGATCTTAGCAAGGAAAAAATATAAGATATCAAGTTTTAAGTCAATTTGGGGCAATTTTTAGGTTTCAAATCAGGGTTCTAAAACTTAAACTAGTGAAACTAAATTGCAGAAATGCATTTTCAGATAACCAATCAAGTTAAACATATGCGGATGCAACGTTTCAGGATAATAGAATATGAAAATTTGTAATTCGTAAGTACTCTAGATTTGGAGAAAACACTGAATAGTGTTTCACGTTAGTTCTGTTTAGTATTTTGTTAATATTTTATCAGTATTTTTGTTAATATTAGTGTTTGATTTATTCTAGGGTGTTTTAATTAGGTTGTAGATCAGCTTTTTGAGCATTTTGAAAGTCTTAATTGAGTATCCTTAAGTGGCAAACACTAATAAAACTATAACAGAAAGTATACTTTTAAAATATTATCTTCTCTTCTATTGTCTGTTAACATTTTATCATTTGAATTCTATCTTTTTCTGATTTCGCTCCATTCATACTCAAGATTTTGTTAATATGCAAACAATTGGTCATTTTTTAACCATTTTGTCAATTTTGATAATATTTTAACATACTACTTAATTAGTGTAATATTTCCAAGTACATACTAGTTTTGGTTAAGTTTTTATCTATTTTTGTTCAAGTTATTCGAAATTGTAGTTCTGCGTATAGTTTAAAGAGATATGTATCAAAACAAAGAGTTAAAAATAAAAGACCCAAATTTTGGCAGTTTCCCACAAATTTATGATAAAAATTACCAAGTTTTGAACTTGAATCTGTTAAAAAATTATCATTTCATTGTTTTTGAGCCTGAAACCTGTCAAATTTGATAAAAAATTATCATATTTTTGGTCTGTCCAAAGGATTTTCAATTTCAAGGTCAAATTAAAGTTTTAGACTATTTTTTATCATTTCCAAAAAAAAGACCTTGTTAATTTTTTATCATTTTTTTGTCATCATTTTAGGTGTTAATAAGTTATCTTGATTTGATCATTGTAACGCAGGACCTCAACAGTGTTAAAGATTTATCAATTTTTGAAGATAACATATCCACTGATATTTGTCAATATTCACTATGTTCAAATAATTGATAAAAGTTCAACACATGGTATCAATGTCCACAAGTAGGCCAAAATTGGTCTCATATTATTGATCGTGTCCCTTTCGCTACACTGGACGCAATAAGTCCGGTGTCAGTCCGGTGTTGCATACAGGGAATTTTGGACGCCGGAAATTTATGAAACAAAAAATTAAGAAACATCGGACGCGCCGGACTGGTCATGTCCGGTGTTTTGATTGTCCGGTGGGGAAAAATATCCTTCTCCGACACCGGACATCCGACTTCCTTAAGTCCGGTGTAGAAATTGTCCGGTGGTAAAAAAAATTCTCTTTTACACCGGATTTTCGCGTGTCCGGTGTTCGTTAAGTCCGGTGCGTCGGCAGGGTCCTAGTTATCATCGTGGGCTTGGCCGCCATTTTGAATTTCGATTTGCGTAACACTTGTGACATGATCTTAGCGTCCTGGGCACTGCTATGTGCAACTGCGACTCCTGGCGCCAGCGAGTGGAATCCATTGTCTCGACTGCTGTCGATCAATGATGATGATGATGATGATGACCACATTCCCCGGCCAATCAGAGCTGGCCATTCTTGGTTGTTCCCAATCGATTAAAAATTGATTCTCGAATAATATAATGAATATCCTACTGCTATCAGAGTACTAAAGAAACTTTATGTGTGGTGTAAAAGGGTCCCATTATTATACCCTCAAAAGTTTCTCTAAGGATTACAAGAATTCACTCTCTGAAACTGAAAGGGTCTAAAATTTACGAAAGTCAAAAAAGTTGCCATCTCAAAATAATAAATCAAAGGCAAAAAACTTGGACCAAAATTGAGTCAAAATTTTCTCTATAGTTATCAACAGCTTCAAATCTTGGAGGCTTAAAACCATGAAATGAACACCAAAGTTACCTACTATGTTTTTGCGAAGCGAATTTATGAGCGAAGCAGTTTTGCTACATTGTGTGCACGTACCTATTACTTCCATCCCAAGCGAATATTGGTCCAAAATTTGCTATATAAATCACATCTTCAAACCGATGACTTTATCAAAATGACCTTAAAGGGTTTGGGTTAAAGCCACGAAAATTTTCTCGGTTTGGTAGCTAGGACTGCGAAAAATGCCGTTTTAAAATGGTGTACCCTAGCAGTGAACAGTAAAAAAATTACCGGAAGCCGAAACACGGACTTAAAATCTGAAGTTGATCAAATTGCCGCGCGGGCGGCATCTAGACAGTGGTTCTTCGGTTTTAAATGTTTATTTTGCTGTTAAATGGAAAAAAATTGTTTGAAAGATGACAGAAAGGATCTTCATCATTCCTTGACTTTTAAAAGTAACCATCAAGTATCAAATAAGATCAATAAATGAGAAGTTTTTGCTGGTCGCGCGGGCAGGAAAAGTGCTCTTTTAAGTGAACTAAACTTACCTTGCAAAACCAAGTGGATATTCAATGATAAAGAGGTATGGAGTTATCTGGCACCCGATGTAGAAATTTTCTTCCAACACGCTAAAGCTCTGAAGGTCGGGAAAATTTTCAGTATATTGGCCCGCTCCTTTAGAGCTTTAGCGTGGGCGGCCGCCAATACGCCATCGGAATATCAGATAAGGTATGGAGGTAATCAAAATTGTCGAATTTGTCAAGAAAACAAATCAAAACTGACCTAGACAGGCTAAACTGACCAAGATCCAACGACAAGCCATCTTTATAGATTTTTGCTTTTGTTATTACTTTTGATGATTTCGAACAGACGCAGACGATTCGAATAAAAATATTCGAACGTTCGACGAATATCGTTCGATTTTTTAAGGCACCATTTACATTAGAAGAACTAGAATGAAAGAAAGATCGTTGCGCGGGGTGGCGGGAGTTGTGCCGCCGAGGCTTGTGTGGTGTGTTTGGGGTATTATAAGGCTTAAGACCCTGTCTCTTTTGGGGTTTTATCATCAGAGTGTCTATTATTTTGCTAGCAACTTGCGAATTGAGGTGGGAGTCTGCTGGATCGCTTCGTAACCCTTATACAATACGGCTAGTCACTTTGAAACTCCAAACTGCATGGGTTGATGTTGTGCTGGAGACACACAATTGTCGCTTCAAACGGCTAGCATATTTGTTTACAAATTTTCGCGTAGCCAGCACTGACCTTTATATACCCTGGACCAAGCTTTTCAATCCCAGCCAAGCAAAATCTTTTATCGGAGATTTTTGAAAAGTGGTACCCTAATGGCGGTGTAGCGGATTATTTTATAACTCCCTGTAAATGTTGACTCCCCCAGTTAATATAAACTAGGAAATAACGACTCCCCTAGAGTAGAAATTTCCTAGGAAATATTGACTCCCTTAGTAAATAATGACTCCCCTTAAAAAAGCTGAGGGAGTCCCCAAAGTAGTCATTGTTTGTTCACACTACTTTACTATATATATCCATACATAAGGTCTTTTTATTTATACAGTACGTCCAGGAGAAATTAGTCCTCTGTTTTAAAAGTGCCATAGCCTTCGATAGAAAAATTAATTTTTCATAAATTTTATACCCTTAGAAAGGAAATCTTCCCCTCCATTCAAAAGTACAAAAACTTTGCTCAAAAAAGATTTCTAAAACTTAAAAATCAAGTTTTTAACTAATAGTTATGTTCTTAACAATTTTAACGATAAATTAACTTGACTTATCAAAAGAAAACCGGTTTGACAACTTTTATAAGATTTTAGTTTTAGATTTTTTAAAAATCAGGCAAAAACTTTTACATTGCGATTTTTATACCATTGTAATCCTCGTAAAATTCCGCATCGAACCATGTAAAATTTTTCATCATAGCACAATTATTTAAAACTCTTTATTTATCAGCACAATAAATGAAAAGATTATAAGCATAATTTCTTATGTAAAATGATAGATAGACAAAAGATTTAATTGATGATTACGGAGCCACTGAACTGTAGCATTGCTTAAATCTTCGATTTTCCTTTATTTTGTGAAGCTTTTTTGTAAAAGTTATATTTTTGGAAAGCCTGATAAATGCTTCATCTCACTGTGGAAGAATTTTCAAAATTGGCCAAAAATTCGAAAAGCTACACCACTTCAAAGACGGAGGACTAATTTTCAGTGGCGGCCTGGCAGGGGGTGCAGGGTGTGCAGTGCACCACCCAGAAAGACCTGAGAGGGGCGCCAAAAAAGCTTTTCAAGGGGGCGCCAAAATTCTTTTTGATGTTTAGTTGGGCGATTTTGCGCCCTTTGACTAGACTGGAGTCGTTTATAATGCGTGTAATACTAATAATACCAATACTAATTATAATAATAATAATACGGGATTAAGTTTGTATAAACGACTGGAAGAATCCGGTGTTCCAGCCTTATAGATACAGGGACTAGCTACGCAGAAACTTGCGTGGCGAGAAAACAATTTATCAAGCAACAACAAACTCTCAAAACGAAATCAACTCAAATGAAAAACTTTCAATACACAAATCCACACATATTCTTTTTTCTCAAGAATTATTTTGGGCAGGAAAAAATTATAATTGCAATATTGACACTTTTCTTTTGTTTGGAGTTAGTGCACAAAGGTTTCTAGACGACTAAAATTGTTCCATTCATTACTTTTTGCTTTATTTCTACTATGTATAAATTAGTCGTCTAGCTTGCTAGACTACCCTTTGACACGTTTTTAGCGCCTTCTATAAGTGCAATGTAAATTTTTTCGCCTGCGGCGCGCTTTATTATATTTTACAAATTTTTTCAAAACTACTATCAACATTTAATTGCGAAAAGTCAAAGCAAGAGAAGTGTTGTGTATCAACCAGGGGTTAAAGAAGATGCTCACCCCCAAAATGAGAGATTGATCGAAACTGTTCGCTGTGGTTTTTGTGGTCTTATGCGGACTAACTTTCTCCTTTTTAGAATATCTTATAAGCTGTTTGACCTTTCTTACACAAAATCTTTTTGCCTGCGGCGCCGGAATTACAAAGAGCCCTTATTCTCGCCAACTTTCGAATTTTTGGGGCCTCTTTCAGCCATTGATCTTTAATGATAAATAAAAGTTTGTTAACTCAGAGATTCAGGGCGTTACTTTCAACCAGTCACTGCTCTTACAGTAGTTTCACTTAATGGTATAGGGCGCAAATAAGGACAAAAATACCAGGGGCGCCAATTTCATAGTTTGCACCACCAAGAAAATTAAGCCAGGCCGCTACTGCTAATTTTTTATGGACGTACTGTATCTAACTTTCATCACATTGGGATTACTGTAAATATTTCTTCTAAAAGATCACTGTGACAAGCGCATTCTCTCGTTGATTTCTATTGCCCCCTGTTTTTCAGATTTTAAACCTCTTGAGAGTTGCTTTAAGATGCTAAATTTTGCTAATTCGTTACTTTTCTCGTTCAAGGCTATGAAATAAGAATACAAATTTTGAGCCAAATCTAAAAATTCTTGAAGGAAATGCTTCCCTCAGATGGAGTATTTCTCTTACGGGAGTCTGTAGAGTTAGCCCTGGATAGCCAAATGAATTTTTAAATAATTTTGTCATAGATAATAGGGGTCAAGTTGAACATTTACAAGAACTTTTGTCATTGGATTGGTCGTTAACTATTCAAACAAAAACTTTTATTATATTTTTCTAAAGAACGCGTCATCTCTATTGTTTTAAACAACCAATTATGTGAGCATCTTGTAAAAACTTCAATAAAACTGGATAATAGAGGGGAGTCATTTTAAACCAAAGGGGGTCAAGATTTCCTAGGAAATAGCAACTCTAGGGAGTCTTCATTTACTAGTTTATTTTGAGGTGGGGAGTCACTATTTACTAGTTTATTATGACTGGGGAGTCATTATCTAGGGGAGTTAATTTTTTTTGTCACAGCGGCACTACTCGATAGCGGTGTAAATGCATCGAGAGCGATAGGTCTACTTTTTCCTCAAATTCTTTTGATGATATAGCAGCGCTAGACGTTAATTTTTAACATTGCAATGGCTTCTTCTCGGGTACCAATTCCAAAAAAAAACTCGATCAAATATGGCGGATATAGCTTGGTCCAGGGATATATAAAGGATATATAAAGTGGTAGCCAGTGCCTGGCTTCCTAGCCAGTAACTTCTTAGCCAGCGCCTTTCCACAAACCAAATTTTTTCGTTTTTGTTGAGGGTTGTGACGTCGATTCCGTCGTGGGAAGTGCGCAAAAGGCGGGAAAACACGGAGCTTGGAGATGCATGAAAACTGGAATGGAAATGATTTCTTCATGGGGACACTGTCCGTCGATGTCAAATCGAATCTTCATTTAAAAAAAAATTTTCCGGCTTCAAAAATCAGTTTTATTAACATCATTTGAATCATTCTTGATGGTGGGCATTGTTATCAATAATGTATCTGTTTGGAAAAACAAAGATATGAATGAAACGAAAAAATCCAATGAAATTCTGCATAAAAACGGCGATTTCCAACATATTTCCGTTATTTTCGGCCGGAAGAAAATGTTCCTCGAAAATCAAACTTCGTCATATTTTAGACATTGCTAATTTACATTTTTGTGCAAAATAACTAAGTATGAAATGTCGAGAAAATGCAAAAAAAAACCGGTTTTTACGGCATATTTTCAAAAATCATCACATTTTAGGTATTTCCATTTTGCATTATTAATTTAAAGGACTTCCGAGGTAGGTCCAAAGAAATTTGAATTGCTGAAGTCATCATAAAGGTACTGACGTCCTCACAAAGTAATCATATTTACCGCTGACCATTAAAAAATTTTCAATCTAACAAAATATATCCCAAAAAGATTAAATCATAAATTATCACTTTATAATAAGATTTCAATGTCCCATTCTCATTCTCATCAATTCAATTGCTTGAACAGAAACTGAAGTAAAACTTTCGTCAATCTATCCAATGGATTCCCGGACAATTGCCCCTGGTGAATCCCCCCCCGGTGAATTCCCCTCCAGTAAATTCCCCCCTGGTGAATTCCCCCCGGAAAATTCCCACCCGGTGAATTCCCCCCTGGTGAACTAAAAAATCAGTGGTGATTCTCAAAACTTTGTAAAAATCCTTGACCCTAAAATTGGAGGTTTGTTTCGATTGAAAGTTTTAAATTACCTTATTGGAACTAATTTTCGCGGGTTTTAATTTTAGCGTTTTTCGCGGTTTTTCGTCAAAATCGCGAAAATTTGATCCCGCGAAAAATTTTGAGAGTTGAAAACCGCGAAAATTAATTCCCGCGAAATATAATTTTTTCCAATTTTATCGAAAAATTTGAAAAATCCCTAAGAAAATGAAAGAAATTTGTCCAAAAAAGGGCGAAGCCGCGAAAATTAAAACCCGCGAAAATTCCAGAATGGAAAAAAACGCGAAAATTAAAACCCGCGAAATGCAATTTTTCGGATTTTTTTTTTCGACCGCGAAAATTAGTTCCCGCGAAAATTAGTTCCAATAAGGTAGTCTCTCTAAGGGTCGGAAATTTCAGGATTTTTAGAAAATTTTTTGATTTCCAGAGAAAAAATTGTAATAAAGTCTCTCTAAGGGTATGACTTTTTTCAAAAATCGAAAAACAAAAAATTCAAAAAGTCTATAACAAACCTCTCATTCGCCAACCCTAGTAACCCACGGGGGTTACAGTCCATGATTTTGAAACTTAAAAACACATATGAAAATATATGGGTGGGAATTTACTGGGGGAAATTCACCGGGGGAATTCACCAGGGGGGAATTGGCTGGAAACCATCCAATGTCGTCACAAAAATTGACGAAAGTCACTCAGGTCAGATAGAAAGAACTGTTCAAATTTTTGGATATTGAGTTTTGATATTCCACTCATGAATAGTACATCGCGTCGAAGGGAAATTATGACCAATGACATTCAAATATTTCCACTTTGTATCCATCTGGATCAAGGATATATGAGAGTGATGTGTCGGCTGAAAGAGAAGCAGAAATCAAAAAGAGAAAATGAGAGCTTACCGTATGTTAAAAGGGGACTCAAAGGGGTAGTAAATAGAATAAACGACGTTGGACACAATAGTATATTGGTTTAAACAGTTTTTTTCATTGTCATGATATAAGTGCCATCAAAAACGTCCTTCTTCCCTTGGAGTCGCACGTGAACTGCCTCGGTCTCACTGCGAAGGGTCTGGTTCAGTGACCAGGGGTCTGGGAACCAGTAGCCTGAGAGGTCAAACGGTGATCCACGTGGTCGAAACCGTTCGGAGGCTCTCACACCTACAGCTCTCAACATATATGAACACACTACCGTAGTTCAGAATCCCAGCTGGCACACAACATTGTTTCAACGTTCACCTAAGGTTTTATGGACGTTATGAACATTAGATAAACGTTGAAACAACGTTTTGTGCCAGCTGGGATACAAGTTTGATATTTCCCAACTAACTTTTCGTCCGGGATAATTTTATTTGAGACAGCCGACTGAAAGTGCTAAACATTTTTTTCCAGTTGTACGGCATATTGCTTATGTGTAAAATAAGGAAATACACCCCTGTCTCAGTGCCCCGGTGGCATGATTTCAGTACATGATTTTTTTCAGTACATGGTTTCAGTACATGATTTTTTCCTACGTCACCGCAGTAATCAAATTTTTATTGCACTCATTTGTAATCATCCTAAATGGCTTGGGAATTCAAGAACTGTTTTTATTGTCGCTGTCTTTATTCAATTTATATCTCAATTCACAAATGAGTGCAATAAAAATTTGATTACTGCAGTGACGTAGGAAAAAATCATGTACTGAAACCATGTACTGAAAAAAATCATGTACTGAAATCATGCCACCCGGGGCACTGAGACAGGGGTGTGGAAATTGAATAACTTTCCAAATTTCATTACCCCCCCCCCCATTGATAGTTGCGGTGTGGAATTTAAATCCAGTAATTTAAATCATGAAGTTCGTTACTATTACCGTGAAAAGCACAGGTCAAAATCATATATTGACGCCGTGCCGACGAATCGAGATTCTATTCATCGCGCAATCAACGAGACAAAAGTAACCATGACGACCGTCCAAGATCTTGGATGAAGTTCAAAGTTGATATTTTTATTCCCGTCGTTGAAAACACAACAAAAAAATATCATCAATGCTTTTTAAAAAGAGTCAGTGATAGAGAATCATAAATCAAAGTCTGTCTATTATTTCGATTCAATTATAGTTTAGTAATTACTGTTATACATTTGGGGATCATATGTAAAAGATTTTTTTCGAAAGAAACTCACTTCGATTACACTTGGAGGTTTCTGGGGAATTCGTAAATAGTAAACTGCATACTGATACCAAGGATTTATTATACACTGGATATGCAGGGTGTCCCTAATTAAAGTATCGAGTTTGAACATGCGATTGAGTAGAAAAGTTTGTGTGTGTTATCGCTAAAATATAAGAACGTTCTCCATCACACAGGCTTATTACAAAAGGTAGTTACAACGTATAAATTAATCGTAATGACAAAGAAAAAAGAGGGAGAGCTTAAAATACAATTTTGTGAACACGCACATAAAACTTTCTACTCATAGTTGTGTTTCGACTCGATACTTTAATTAGGGACACCCTGTACAAGTAACAGATTTTCGCCGATTTCTCGTGTACTAGCTATGTCCGCAGTAATGATATTATTGTTCACTCTCCTTTCCCTCATCAAATGATTTTTCGAAGCATTTTTATTGCATTTCTTATCGAAAATCACTCATCCAATTCCCAAAAGAGACTTAAAACTTTCCTGTGAGAATCAGATTCTTCCACTTAATGGATAATTATAAGTCGTTATGACGTTTCAAGCTGTGAGAAAGTTGCAAAAGACGTGTTGTGTATAAGAAATTTAATGTTGACACCAGAAATTTTCAAACTTCAACCTCAAAAAAACCACCTTGCCACCACGTGCCTCCAAAGGATTTTCATACCACAGTGGAGCCAAGACACTCAAGTCTTATGTATGTTAATTTGAGCTCTTCTGGGGACAGTCTTGGAAAGATATTTCCAATTGAAAATTTTGTGTCACTACAAGCATTTTGTCTGAATTTCTTGTCTAATGATGTTTTTCTCACATTAGATTTCACAAATGTATCCTGCTTGGAATAGCCTTACTTTGAAAGTTTTTTTTTTCTACAAATGTACAAAAAGAAAGAGCTAGAGAACTTTCTAAAAATAAGACTGATAAACATTTTTTTAAATCAGACATCTTCGAGCCGCCATGACAGTTGTCCTTTGCGGACAAAGCTAGAACATCATTGTTAAATATTTCCTTTCCAGAAGGAAATATTTGTTAAAACGGTAAAATTTCTTCTCCTTCTTCTTCTTCTCCAAGTCTAACGCTCGGTTTTGGTCAATTTCGTGAGTTTGTACATGAGTCTCTTTTTAAATCAAGCTCCGGCGGTAAAAACAGTAGGATGTTCTTTTTTCGAGGCGGAAGACGTCATTTCTTCGAAAAACGTCTGTGGTAAATTTCCGTACGGCGCTCCATTCTCCTTGTCGATCGGGCAACGTCGGCCGTTTCAGAAGCGTATTGTTGATCGGACCTACATACTGCTTTGTTTCTGACTGTCAAAACAAAGATGGCAGAAAATAGACAACAATTTTTGCTCTTTCGCTACTTTTCTTTTTGGTTTGGAATGAGCTGGAATGAGAGATGATAATACATGAGAGATATAATCTCTTGGTCTTGGAAAAACAGGACATTTTATCAACTTTCACAACAAACTAACTTCAATTTTGTTTGTATATTTACATAAATCGTACGAAGGCAAGTGACTGTGAATAAATATGACCATGTTATACCTAAAAAATTAAAAAAGTTTGTGCACCCAACAAATGCAAGCCGACAATGCAACAATGGGAATGGTTGATGAACTGATTTTAGCTAAAAATTTAAACATGGAGCAAAATTGACTGGTTAATGATTAAATTTCCCTTGGTTTTTTTATCTACAACAATGAATTAACTGCTGGGGTTTAGTGACAGTTAGTGAAAACTCGTTGCGGTTATAAATTTCAAATTTTAAAGCTGATAACCAGGTCCGGAACACCACAGCCCCAATATGAAGAATGTTATGTTATACTTCTTAAAAGATTTATTGCATTGAATATGGATGTAAATAATTTGAAATAAACTCACATGTACAATTAAAATTTTTCTTGAACTTGGAGATTTTTTTCCCCGCATGCATTTTAAGACGTGGAAAACTTTAGTTGTGAATTTAGAGATCTTTTGTAACGTGTGTTTTAAACGTGGAAACTTTTGTCGTGAATTTGGAGATTTTCTTACCGTCAACTGCTCCAACTTGGACTATCTGACAAAACATGGGACGGCAATTTGGCCACCATTTCACCGAAACTCCAAAGTCATTTGATTTGAGTTAATGAACGGCGTATTAAAAAAATGACAAAACGATGGAGCGTTTGACGTCAGCAAGTTACACACGCATTATTTGTTAATCCCATCGGGCGATAGGCGGTTAGGCAGCGGGCGTTCTCTAATTCTCTAATCGGCGCTATCAGTGAAAGTTATCGTGACATGTTATGAAAGGAAGTATGATTTATAAACTTGGTGGAGTTATCAAAACAAATTTGTTGTCAAAGAGATTTAACAAGTTAGTGAAAATACAGACCAGATATCAAACAATCCCATGTTTCGACCAATCGTCCCAAGTTAAAGCAGTTGACGGTATATACATTTAAAACGTGGAAACTTTTGTGATAAATTTGGAGATTTTCTTACACGTGCATTCAAAACGTGGAAAACTTTTATCGTGAACCTGACATTTTCTTCCACATGCATTTAAAAATGAAGAAAACTCAAGTGATTTCCTGGCATGACAATTTATTTTATTTTCTGACATTTTTTTGGAAATTTTGATTGTTTCCTAGTATGTATGTGACATTTTTTGCTCTTGCAGCATGCTTTTGGAAATCATAAAATGGCTTCTGTCAGGGGAATTTTTTCCTATCGACATTCTTTCAGATTATGAAATGTTTCCCAGTATTATAAAAATGAGATTTTTTTTTTTTTTGCATTCTGTCGGAAAATATGAAATTGTTTCCCTGTTTTGAAAGATTTTTACTTTTTAGCACGTACATTATTTCAAAAAACTCCAAAAGTTACTTTAAATTTTTACATTTTTTACAATATTTTATATATGAAAGTATAATTCAAAATATTTCATCTCATTTTGAAAATATATAAAATTTTCTTTGGTTTTCTTACTGTGAAATATTCTCCTTTTTGTCATTCTTTCATTTTAAATATTTGCCCTTTTTGGCTATATAATATTTCTGGAAATCAGCGCTTAAAATAATAATTATATAATCAGATCTTTTGATGTGTTCAACAACACTCTACTTGGCGGTGCGACGCCGGGTGACCGCTAGTATAATACTAAAATCCATTTAAAGTCCACCTAACGAAAATTAAAGTTCCAGCCAATTTGATTACTGCATTGTTGTTCTCAGTCGGGTTCAGCTTGGATATATTCCGTGATCCGTAGCTTTGAACCTACAGTCATCTTATGAATAATCCTGTAAATACTGGCAATAGCATAAATGGAATTTTGAAATTCTTAGGGACTTGTGTTGCTTTATGTTATCTGAGATTTAAAGCACTTTGAAATCTTTTGAGGACATCAATTATTATTTTTTAACATTTGTAAAGGAAATATTTATCCGCATCTTTGCGGCTCTTGTTTTCTGAAACAAAGGAAATACAATGATCGCTCTCCATCGTTTTATGAGTCGTTTATCCAGTGTATAATAAATCTTTGCTGATACAGTCTGCTAGACATTAATAAGGTAATATTTGCTCTTCATCTTTGGTTCTTTCTACAGTGATTAGATTGACACATGCGCGATAAATTTTCTATTATTGGTCTTCAGAGGTTAATATATTCTTTGAAAACTTAACCTCTGATACTCAGGGTACGTTACTATAGCTTTGAAAAAATTATCGAGTTTGACGCACCTGGATTTTCAACAACTTGACATCCAAGCTCTCGGAATCGTTTCATAGCAGCTTCGTAATCAGGAACACAGATACCAAAATGTCCTAATATGTGAAAATGAAAAATTAATTGTAAAACAATTTGCTACGCCTCTACATGACGTGAATTTTGACTTAGCAATTTTTTTTTACCCCAAATGGATATTCTTCATGTAACTGTTGATTCAAATTGTTAGCTAACGCAAGTACATGGTTAGATGTTCAATTTGCAAAGTGAAATACTCACCAAAGCTATCAGGATTGAGTTTACCGCATTGGTATTTCGTTGGATGTTCAATCGAATCCCATGAACTGTATGAATAAAGAAAAAAAACGTCCAGCACTTTCGATTCAGACGATAAGTTCGCTTTTAAGCGGTCACGAAAGGTACGATTGAACCAAGGGTCATTAGAAAAATCAAAACGATTGCAAGTGACTGTAGGTACGAGATTGAATTGCTGCTAAAAAGGCAATGGTTTGTACTTGGTCATTGTCGTAGTAGGGGGTAGTTATTTAATGTTCTCATCCGAGTATGAAGAATATCCATATAAAGAGCTCACATAGAATATCAGAATATATAAATGCCTTAAAATTTAGCTGAAAAACGGACCCCTTTGCTTGAAACTTTTGATCTAAAATCAAAAATCTTAATCTTGAAACCTATTAGCCCCTTGTATAAACATCTAGCTACATGCTCCTTTTTAAAAGTACCTGCTAGTAAAAAGATTTGTTGTATTGGCCAGCATGATGAAAATAGAATAAAATGAAGAGCAACACCAAAATATCAAAAAATCTTTGATCCATTAGAGCGTTTCACGATGAAAAATATCGAACGTTAAAGGTTTTATTTTTAAATAAGAGTGCGATATCGTTCGCTTACTCGTCGATTTTAGTTTACACATAGTCATTATAATTTTATAATGACTATGGTTTACAAGCTTTTTAACATTGGATTGACACGGATGTGGAGCAAGATTGGTCAGAAAGAGGAAAAGATAAACATTTTTTTGTTTGTATCAGCACAATATAATAGGCAGACACTGTCCTTATATGCAACATGTGTCTGATATGAAACGAAAACACTTATGTAAAAATAAAACTTTTAAGGTCTTCTTACTAAGCCATCTCTAAGTTTCCAGATCTTCCCAATCGCCATTTATGAAATGCTTTTTCATCGTTCTGCGGTATCAGATTCTTATTGACAAAAGTGAACACGTAATATGAAGACCTTGTTTTTTCGTCATCTCTTGTCAGCAATAGACTGGAAGGGAAAGTGTAACATGGAAGCCAATTTTCATTTTAATAGTCTTCATTTATACTTTGATTATGCGCGAAAGTTTATGTCGCAAATTTGTTCGAAAAAGTTATTATGTTTGAGCAAGTAAAACAAAATTAACATTATTAAGCTTTCCGTCCATCTTTTGAAATGCAGTTGTTGCTCTCTAACTCGATATTCTTACATTTACATTTAATACGATTCCTTCGATGAAATTCCATTTCCCTTGAAAATCGAATTGCAGAGCGTCAACTGTTTTCTTAAAATGAGAAACTTTTTCGGAGAAAGTTGATACACCCTGTCTCACAGCCCCGACTGAGCTTCATCTCATAGTGGGGATAAAACTTCTTTCGGAAACCAAATCAGGATAGAATTTCTGTTGTTCTCAGGTTAAAAAAATCCAGAGGGGGTGGTTTCAGAGTGAAACTCTTTCTATTGAATTCTAAATGGAGATGAAATGAAAGTCAATTTTCCTGTGCGTATTTTCCCACCGGGGACTAAATTTTGGCCTAATTTCGAGTGGGCTTAGGGTCCCAGCGGGTCCTGTGACACAAGGGTGTGTTGATTGACAATCTGATATTGTAATCAAACTACCTCTTGGCTGCAAATATAATTGATAGCCTCGTGGTTGGTAAATTGTCGCTTGATATTGGTCTACCAAAATTCTGTTGAAATCAACAAAACTGAGAGAAGAAAAAAAACTTACGTCATTCCAAGTACTCCAGTGTAAAATTTGATCGTTTCCAAAGGTTTAGAAATACGTATAGCAGTCTCTGTTAAGACGAACTGTTTTGTTGATGAGTGGGACTCTTGAACTGCATTGGATATCTCCTCTTTGCTCGGATAACTCATTCTGAAAAAGTTTTAAATATCAACAAAAATTGTGAATATTCCAATAAGATACAAACTTTAGCAATTGATCCTTTCTCTGTTTGAAAGGTCATCAAAGGTCACTCAAAACCCAGTGAGTGGTCAAATTTCCCAGAAATTGAATTATTTTTCTCAGTTATTTTCGGTTTAAAAATTTATTTCCGCTTGATAATCAGTATGTTTGCAGAGTAAAATTTCACAGGGATTGTGAAAACGTATTATGATATTGACTCATGATTGACTATAATTACATTGCTAATATCATTATTTCATCACGTCTTTTAAGTAATTTTTTAGGTGGGTTGGCTAGGCTGGATGTAATTTCTGTTATCAAACCCAACTTTGCATTGCAAAAACCATAATGGATATTTTTTACCCTGAAATATATTTTGAGGTTAGCATTGAATTTCCAAAAAGGATCCTTCCTCATCACTGGCAAATGCAAAAAGTCATTTAACCCTTTAAGTGCCACAGTCATTTTTTCTAACTTTTCTTAAAGAAAATCGCTAGTTCAAACTTTATAAAGGCCTATATCTCGAGATCTAGAAGGAGTTAGAAGCTTGTTCGTAGCTCGTTGGATAGCTTAGAGTCTCCTCTTTCTTTTAGGCGCCTTCAGCGCCGTCCGATTTAGGAAGGGCGGGTTGGCGGCGGCTAAGGGGGGGGAGTAGGTAAGGGAAATTAAATCAGTAAATGATAGAATGATGCCCAATGGTAAAACTTCAACTTAATTCGCTGGAGGACAGAATCAAGTAAAGCAGGGCTAAATTTGGAGGTTCTTGGATCACTCGTTGACCAAAAGTTGTCAAAAAACGGTCAAAATCTTAAAAAACTGGATTTTTATCAAATTTTTGCATTTTTTTTACTTTTTGGCTTAAAATCTCGTTGGAAAGACTCACTTTTGATTTTTTTTGCTTGACTTTTTTTGCTACGAATTAGACCAAAAATGACGATTTCTAACTCAAACTGGCCATTACAGGAGGGCTATATATACGACATTGGCACTTAAAGGGTTAAACAACTTAATTTGACCCCCAACATTGAAAACTATCAGTTTTCAAGTAAGATATAATCATAAAACAAATTATCCTTTCTGCGCAAACCACGAACCGCCTTTGAAAAGGGTGTGTCAAATGTGATGATTTGACCTTGTTTTTTTCTCAACAAAAGCAATCAAAACTGCGTCACTTTTTGTTTCAAAAAGAAAACGGAAGCATTCTGGGTTTTAATGTTTGTGACTGACGTTTATCAAGATTCAATTGTTGCTTTAGCCAACGTGCCTTGCGTGGTGTATCAGAATCTGCTAGGAGATTAAGTGAGACAGGTGTTTTTACCGAAAATGTAAAAAAATTAGCGTCGTTTTGCATAAGATTCATAGGTGTAGCGAAATACCCTGCAAAATTTATGGATGAGAGCGGTTTTTACGACACTGTAATTATTGTCTTTGTTTTATCAAAAGATAATGAATATGTCATAAACGTCTGCACTCCCTCATAAATTTTGCAGGGTATCTAGCTACGCCTATGCAGATTCCTACCCTGAGTATCAGAGGTTGAGTTTTCAAAGAATATATCAACCTCTGAAGACCAATAATAGAAATTATATCGCGCAATGTCAATCTAATCACAGTAGAAAGAATCAAAGATGAAGAGCAAATAGTACCATATTAATGTCTAGCAGACTGTATCAGTATGTAGTTTACTATTTACGAATTCCCCAGAAACCTCCAAGTGTAATTGAAATGAGTTTCTCTCAAAAGAAATCTTTTACATGATTCCCAAATGTATAAACAGTAATTACAATACTAAACTATTAATTATTGAGATGTTACTTTAATTGAATCGAAATGATAGACAGACTTTATGTTATGATTCTCTATCACTGACTCTTTTTAAAAAGCATTGATGCCATTTTTTAGTTGTGTTTTCAATGACGGGATTAAAAATATCAACTTTGAGCTTCATCCAAGATCTTGGATGGTCGTTATGGTTACTTTTCTCTGCGTTGATGCGCGTTGAATAGAATCTGGATTGGTCTGCACAGGTCAATATATATCGACCTGTGCTTTTCACGGTATAAGATTCCTGTTCCTGCACTGAGATTGATATGCCTTTTTTCTATCGGAAAATAAGACAAGAATATTGCGGGTAGTTGAGAAATGAGCTTCGGAAAGTTAGGCGGTTTCAAACGAAGTGAACGCAAGATTTTCTGTACCTTTGAATGAAGAAAACACTCTCCAATCTCATGCCAGCTATCCCGAGAAAAATAGCGGAAGAATCCGGAAAAAGTGAGTAAAATCTTAGTGCAAGAATGAGAATCTTATGCAAAACGATGGTAGAAGCATTCACCTTGTAACAGACGACGAAAGATTTCTTGCGGTCAACAAACGAATTGATTGTGGTACAATTGATGAGATATATTTTGGTGACCGTATCATGCTGTTTTAACTTTAACGTGCCTGAAACATGTTTAGATAGTGAATTTCATGTAAACAAGCATTTTTCCTATTAGAATAATAAGGAATCATTTCGTGGAGTTAAAAAGACCAAACATATACACAGTTAAATTACAGAAACTGTTGGCAGAAAACAGCTCCTTCTGTTAAAATACCGACAGGAATAGTAGAGCTATTTAGCCCATTGTTCGAGAGCAAGAGGTTAGAACGCGTTAATCAATTGTAGAACAAGTTGTAAAATAGGAAACCATTATCTTGAATCAGACCTCTGTTCTTAGGACTCGATGTGGTAGAGTTGCTTAAATAAAAATTAATTTCAAGAGTATTTTCAACATAAATATCAATATGATGATTAGAATTTTAACATCTTAACAGTAAACAACAAAATGTTGTGTTTTTTTTGGCATTACGATGTATATTCTGGATAAAACACGTTATCACATACACCCGGGGAGGGGTACTTAGGCAAAAATGGATGATGGGTATGTGCGGACGGTAAGGGTCGGTTTTTTCACCTTTCAAAGTCTCTCTAAGGGTAGGAAAAATCAGGATTTTTAGGAAATTTTTTGATTTCCAGAGAAAAAATTGTAATAAAGTCCCTCTAAGGGTATGACTTTTTTCAAAAATCAAAAAAAAAAATTGTAATAAAGTCTTTCTAAGGGTGTGACTTTTTTCAAAAATCGAAAAAAAAAATTCAAAAAAGTCTCTCTAAGGGTCACCTTTTCACCAAACATACCCCTCATTCGCCAACCCTAGTACCCCCCCGGGCACATACATAATCCAATCCAAAGTATAACTAGATCAAAACATACTCATGAACTATCTAAACACAACAACTTGCTGTATACATTCCACGAGATAACTAAAATCTAAGCATTTAACGGCCTTAACTTAGGTGCACATGTAATCTGTGCTTGCAATACTATATCACTAATTCACTTTATTTATAAGTTAATCCTTAAATGACTTGGTCGTACTTCGAATTTCAATATTGACAAACCTTTGACTTACCTTCAAAATAATATGATACTGGAATGAGCTTTTGCATGCAACGTCAATTTCACTGTTTGCATTCTCTAGTTGTATAGTATCTACTTCAGATTTCAGTTCAGAAGTGCCGATTTCATATACCTTATCGGCCCATTTTACACTGGCCCTTATTGGCGTTATTTTTGGGCTCGTGGCGTAATATAGGCCGGCGTAAAAGGGGCTGGCGTTAAATAAGAGCCGATAAGGTATATGAAATCGGCACTTCTGAACTGAAATCTGAAGTAGATTCAAAATCTAGAAATAAAGTAAAAAGGATTCTCGTATAATGGCTGAATTTAAAATACAAAGACAGAGAAGTAAATTTAAAAGCAAGTTCCCGCGTACGTGAAGTTGAAGGGTACGGATATTTGTCGCCCTTAAGAGTGACTTTGGAACTTGAAAGTCTTTGTAAGGGTTAGTCTGAGTCGCAGACGTCTACAAAACCACAGGTAGAATATAAGGAGAACGAATCCGTTAGTGGATGCCAGCAGCCTATGTAAGGGTTGGAAAAATTAATTCATCAAATGTCAGTCCCAGTGAGGGTTGGGAAAATAGGAAAACTTTTTACTTTTTACTTTTTACTACTTGAAAGAGTAGAAAACTTGAAAGATATAAACTTGGTAAAATCGGTCTCGGTAAGGGTCTTAAAATTCACAAAATTTTCCTATATTTTTCCTTCTTTTTAGTCTCACAAAGGCTCCGATGGTCGATAGTCGGGTGGCACATACCTGTCAGCTTGCAGCCTTAGTGCTACTTCCAGTACCACTCCCGGCGGAACATCCGTTAACGTGGAGAGGCCGAAGGGTCAAAATGAGATAAAATTTGCTTGAAGTAGGAGAAAAAAATCTCATTTGCTCAAAAGTGGGGAGGCTGAAGTCTCCCAACTTCCGCTGCAGGCCTGAAAACCTCTGAAGCTCTCTGAAGGTTGATTTCAAGCTTTTTTTACAGAGCCATTAGCAATTGAAACCTTCAATATTTGTGGTCAAAAGTGTTCGAAAGGAATTTCTTAATCTGCTAATGTCCCACAGAGTTCATTGCGACAGAATTTGGCGTCTAGCCAGGTCGTTTGAAAGTATGACAAGAACTATTATTTTGAATTAATTAGGTCTCTGCCAAACATGAGACTTTCTGAAGAAAAAATATAATTGCCTCGTTCCCATAAAGCAGTTTCTCTATTTTGCACGACTTTTTTATGCAAAGTATATTTTATTGTGGAACCATAAACGAAGTATCACTGTATATAAGTTATGTCAGTAACTTTGTGACCTTTATTATTCAGAAATCGACTGCACGAATCCAATTTCTGTTTATGCTGAATTGAATTTTGAATAATGGTCATTTGTTTATCCAATTTGGTTGGCCAATATCCGGGGGGGCACTCCAGGTAAGTGACCTACCGGACGTGCGGCCCTTAAGGGTAGGTTTTTTGGACTTTGTAAAGTGCACTGTAAGGGTTGTTTTGTGAGCAAGTGGGAAAAAGTGCACTGTAAGGGTGTAAAATTTGAGAAAATACCAAATTTTGAGGTAAAATTTGAGAAATTTCAAAAGATTTTGCCCTGAAAAGGGCAAAAAATTTCGAAAAATTGCACTATAAGGATCAATTTTCAGCCAAATTTGTCCTGCACTGTAAGGGTCCGATTTTAGAGACCTGATTTTAGGCCGAACGTACGGTCGTTTACAAAATCGAGTGCCCTCTTCGGGGCCAATATATAATTTTGACACTAGCATGACACCTAGCAGTATGGCTGAAGCAGTAGACTTATTAACCATTGAAACTTTATTTGGGCCTGATGTGCAGAGCTGATCAGACAAACTTCTAGCTCTTACTACTTCCGAGCTATACGATTGGTGCATTCCATGAAAGATGATTTGAAAAATTCTAAGGGCAGCCTACCCGCTTCTTTTGAGATCGTTTGTAAAACATGTCAAAAAAGTAAGACTACGTCATCATTTTTATCAGGTTTTCAAATCATTCAAAACATTCATCGTCACAAACAAAGTGACGTAATCAATATGAGAAGAAAAAAATCACACTAAGATAAATTGAAACCTGTTATACTTTATTGAACTGGGGTAACAATTTGGGATACAAATATTTTGCCCAAATGTAACCAAGTAATAACATAAACTCAATTCATAAAATATTCATTTCTTTTCAATTTTTACGTCATTTAAACTGAATCCTAATCAAAATCATATGCTTTTACATGAATAAGTTTACGAATCAATGTGTCCACCGAAAAAAGAATTACAATATTTAAGACTGCTGGCATTCTCTAACATATTCATGTTATTTTCACCGTAAAGTATTGTCACCGTATTTTTGTGCAATTTTTCCAAAGAATTTGAGTGTTTTACGGTTCTTAAAGACTTAAAATGCTCTTAACCTGTGCTAATATTTTTGCCATCGAAACCTTATGTTTCTAAATAGTCTGTTCTTCTTAAAAGATATGTATAACTTACAAATTCCTATCACATATCCGGCGGATCACCCTATAAATTATCTTTCGATGATAATATATTATCCTAAATTTCATCTCTTTTAGAAAAAGACACTGCGCATTTATGCAAATCTTGATTGGAACTTTCGAGCTGTAAACAATAGAATTTGAAATACTTAAACCGTTAAATACAATGGTTTCTCAATCTCGTACCCAGAGCCACTTCCACTTTTTGATTTTACTGATGGAAGTGAAATAATCACCATGACCACGACTATCAGAATTATCGTAAAGTAATGAACTAAGGGACTGGGTTCTAGTTTGAGGGTTTTTCTATCACTATTCCATAAGCATTCAAAAGCCTCCCGTGTTAGCAGTAGAATCCTTACCAAATCACTGAAACAGGAGTGTCTTATAACATAATTATACCGGGATTGCGTGGTTCAATTTTAATCGATCAGCCCCTACCGAAACAACTCTTAGGCACATCGCTTTTAATTTAATAGTTTCGAAAGTCATAGCGATGGAAAAGGAAAGAAAGATTCCAAGACAAAAGGAAAAGTGTCGAGCAGGAAAATACGAAACTTACAGATAAAAAATCGTTACGGAACGATTTGAAGACTGGGATGGAATCTTGTGGCGTGAAAAATTAAAGTGTCGAAAATTAGTCTCGGAAATACAAGAATTCAAAACTGCAGCCAAAAATGAAGCAATAGTTTTTATTGTTACGTCAATAAGGAATTATGTCTCAATCATAAGACTGTCAAAAGAACAAAATTTGAAATCAGTGGAACAAACTAAGCAAAAGTGATTATGGAAAGTAGTTTTATAAGAATGAAACTTGCAATCTAAATGGCAAACTTAGGGTCTGCAGGGTATATTTAAAAAAAAAACTTAAACCTTAATTTTGAGAAATAAATCTTGACTGTTCTTAAAATTTCGACTGAATTTTTAAAAGATGTTTAAGAAAACTTCTGTCCAAATTTGTATTACCCTGTCAGAAAATATTCTTATAAAAACATTATGTTGGAAGCGCAACAGTTAATAAGGTGTGCCATGCATGTGCGTTACCCCTTTTGTTCAAAACAAAGTGATTAATATCCTCATTAGTTATTGTCATTAAATTGCTACCTTAATGAGTTCTATTGTTCATCATGCATTTAACGAGTTTCCTGTCCTAATACCGTTATCAAAAATCATTATTTAAATAATTAATACGTTGGAACGTATTGAATATTCTCACGGGAGCATTTAGTATAAATAGGACGTGCTGAAATCGACATTTTCATATTTTCTTTCAAACTACTCATTCAACTTTATGGGCAATCAGATTGGCTATAAGAGACATATCAATAATAACACTTTGAAAACAAGTCAAACATCTGAACAGCAGAAACATATTTTGAAAGATTTTTTGAAAATGGTTATCAAACGAAATCAGAGAGGTGGAAGTGACAAAGTTCTCGTCAAAAAGGTAAAAATACAAAATTTGAAATGTTCTTAACTCAGTTCGCTTTAAATGGAGAAAAGAATTGTTATTTAATCATTGGTTTTTACTATTATAAGTCAAAGATTTTGAATTCCAGCGAACGGTGAGCTCAGTATAAAAAACCTTAACATGGACATTTATCAGAGTACCATGTCATTTTAATAAGCTTCTAATCGATCAAAATTGCCAAATCAAGAAATTTAATATTGTTTTTAATTTTATTTCAGGATCGAGCTGATGCATTTTCTTCTATGAGATTACAAAGAAATCAACGTCGCGGTTCCCGGCCCAACGAAGTCGTCTCTTTCGGTGAGCGTTATTACAGACGCCGAAGGTCCAGTTCCATTGACGCTAGTTTCAAATTTTTCAATACTCCTTTAATCAATACTAAAACAGACAAAGACCAAGAAATGAAAGGGAAAAATAAATTCTTCAAATATTTGGCATCTTCAAAAAAGAAAATTTTAAGTCGTACTTCAAGTGCACAACCTACAACTAGTCGTATTGAGGAGGAAGAAAAACCATGGAGGTATTATAAACATTCATCTTCTGTTGAGGGAAGATGTGGCGAGTTTGATGACGACAAAAAAGTCGATATGGATCGAATGACGACGTTTGTTTTGACGCAAAGATTTATCGGATGGAAAGTTTGAAAAAGATACTCAGTCTTGAAATGTCGAAGTTGGGTGATAAGTTGACCCTAGTTCAAGGAGACTGGACGTAACAGAGGGTCAGGAAGATTACACGCAATCAAATATAATGACTGGGAGTCGGTGCTATATCAGGAGATGTTAGCTTTTAACACCCCCTGATTATACAGCGTCTTTATTCATAGGTATATAACATCTCCGGCATCCAGGAGCTATGAGAACTAAACCATGGTACCATATTACTATAAATTTTGAGCATTTCAAAATTTCGAAATTATTTTTTGTAAATATCATATTGTAAGATTTTTAAAAGTTAAAGATTTTGTAAATATTATCAACTAAGAAAATGATGTAAATAAAGTTAAAGAGAATTTTCAAATGAAGAAAAAGAGACTACCTAGAATAAGAAAAAAATGATTTTCAAATTCATTTTTGAAATTCATAATACCAAGTATCGTTATTGAGGCAGCCGACAAACAAAACTAGTCGACGTTGATGAAAAACAGCATTTTGTCAATGGTTCAGTAAATTTGATACACAATACCCATTTGACTTCCACGTCATTTACCAATAACCTTTAAAAAACAGCTTTAATTCTACCAGAGGAATGTAAAGAGATGGAAAAACAGCTTCTCTGATTACTCAAAGTTAAACGATCACTTATATTGAAAATTCTATTGTAAAAACGTTGATTAGGTCATTAAATGAAAGTCCAGAAAAGACGGCTCGCCATACAAATCGGACGGTTTCTACATGATTTGACGATAAAAATGAAAATTTGTTTTTCCTTTTCTACCGATTACTAGTTCAATTTTTAAAAATAAGGACCAATATTTTTACCAATGTATAGCAAAAGAAATTCTTAACGCAATGATATTAAATTGGTTCTTGTAAAACTCTCAGAAGTCGAGTAAAATCAAGATGAAGTTATAATTTTCTCGAGCTCTAGCTTTCCATATTATGGTGCGGTCATGATGCGGTTATATCAGTAGAATCGCTAGGAAATTCTGAGCAAGAAGATATAGGTACCTTTTCGTATAGGAGAGGTGTACCCAAAATATAAGCCCTAAAAGTTTGCGCATAATCAGGCTCGAAACAAAAGAATTTTGTCACGACACGCTAATTATCCAGATTTTTTATAGCGACAACAAAAGAAACCTATTTACTCGACATAAACTCCCTTAAGGGCAAGAGACCTGGTATATGACGAGCCGTTTTTCCATTGTTTTCAAGAAGCTGTTTTTCCATCTCTTTACATTCCTCTGATTCTACCCTCTTATTTGATTGCAAAATCCTTTATACGCTCCTATTATATCGAATCTAATTGGTAAATCAATACCTGTGACTAGCTGGAACACCCCATCCACCAAAACGAAAGAAAATTGGCCGGTGAACATTTCACATCCTCATAAATTAACTTTCTAGATTGCTCCAAAGCTGAAATAATATTGTATCTTAAGTTGCAACTTCTAAAAAATGAAATAAAGATTCCTTTTCACTGTTCTAGCGGAAAAAGACTACCCGAAGGTAGTTGAAAATAAGCTTCGGAAAGTTTGGCAGTTTTGTGTATAAACACACGATTTTCCGTACCTTTAGAAACAAACCCTTTCCAATCTCATCCCGGTTATCCTGGGAAGAATAGAAGAAAGTCTTCGTAAAAGTGACAAGAATCTTAGTGCGGAAAATGGGAATCTTATATAAAACAACGGTATAATTTAAAAATTTCCAGTTGAAATGTCAGTCATATGAAAAATGACTTAATTTCTTCCTCGCCACAACAATTAGGTGTTGTTTTGGAATGTCTGAATGCTTGCCAAGAGACATTTGCTTTGTATTATGCAATCTTTTAAAGTCGAGCGTGGGTTTTTTAGCAATCACCAATTCTTACCAAGTAAGTGTAGGTAAATCGAACCATTCATCTTCTAAATGTTACAGGGTGTCTAACAGAATGAATATTTTGTGTTTTTTAAGGCTTTTGGAAAAACTTATTAATCTTCCTTCCTATTTTCCACTTTTTCTTATCTATCTATTGGTTTAGTGCTAGTAGAAATCTGCTTCTTACATGCTACTAAATATCACTAGAAATATCATCTTGATCAGGTGGATCTTACACTGTAACAGGAAATGTAATGAGGTCTGGGGGAAGGGGGCTATAGAGGAGCAGTACGTTATAATTTTATGAACTCTGGAACCTAGTAATGTTTAGTCAACATGGTCTAAAGGTCTTTCTTTCAGTATCTACGCAAGTGAGAAAGCCTCTCAAAAATTTTTCAGGCTATTACCTAGCTTTAAAGAAAGAAAGGTACAAGTACAACTGTGGTTTGCGCTGACAGAGAAATTTTTGATTTTCAACCCCTCTCGTTTGGCATTTTCTATGTTTTAAAATGACAATGACCATAGAAGTCGAATTAAATACAGTTAATATATTGAAGTGGAGCATTTGATGGCGAGCGAGCGAAGGGAGCAGATTTTTTTGGCTTTTTCGGATAATTCACCTTTAAAGAAGGGGAAGGAGAAAATTCTAGTGGGGTGATTTTTTGAAAGAAAAGTTCTACTGGGGTACGTTAAGATAAGGGCATTTCGAGTGGGGTATGTGTAAACTTTTTATCATTTTCAATGGGGCGTTTTTTTACTACAACATTCCAGTGGGGTGAGTGATTTGTCCAGTGGGGCTGAAAAATGAGCTATTTTTGGAAAAAGGTTTCACTGGGGTGGCCAGTGGGGTGGATCCCACTGGGTCAGGCAGGGTGTACTAAAAGGCTCAAAACACACATATTGTTTTTATCTGAACATTTGGTCTTTGGCTGGTGTGAACAGTCTATAACGTATCCTACTTTCCTACCTAGGTGTTAACCTGGTTGCAACATTGTGAAACGTTCTTCTCTTTGTCGTGTTCTCAAGGTTGACCAATCAGGTTAACTATCGCATAAGTGCTGAAAGGGAGCCCCAAAGGCTAGATGGACCCTAATTCCTCATGGACTAAACCCTCAGTCTCTTCCTGAACTACGGAAGTACATACCGCTTATGAGTATTTTGACAGGGAGAACCTTTGAGTGCCTGTATCCGAAAACCAGCAATAAACTACAAAAATTATTTTAAAAAAAGAATTCAAAACACCTCATCTTTTCGTTTGTTTGTTGTCTTTTTCACTGAATTTTCCATTCGACTCGGTTGACAATCTAAACCATCGTTCTTTCGTCTTTTGAAGTCTCGATTGACAAGTGATACCGGAAAAAAGAATATTTAAAGCTTGCATTAGATCAAAAAAAATCTTTTTATTTTAATGAAAACATGCACACATGTTCAAGTGACATGACGACGGTAATGGAAAATGCTACCATTTTACACACGCTGACTCATGACAAACTCGCTCCCAAACCGTAAGGAAATCCGTTCCCACCTCCCTTCGTCCATGAGAAACTTCATTTACACGAATTATTTCAATATACACAGGGGTCTTAGGGTTGGCAGATGAGAGGTATGTGCGGACATAACCTCCGAAAACCGACCCTTAAAGAGAACAAATTCTTAGTGAAAAAGTAGAGAGACTTTTACCATTTTGTTTCTCGAAATTAAAAATAAAAATTCCTAGAAATTGTGAATTTTCCAACCATTAGAGGAACTACTTTGAAATTTTCTGATTTTGGGTGAAAAAACCGACCCTTATCGTCCGCACATACCCAGCACAAATTTTTGCCCCCCTCCTGGGTATACATATGGTAACTTTATAAACATCCCTATCGAATAAAAAGATTGGCCCTGGACTCGTCTAAATTTCCATTGGTTATACAAAGTGATTTTCTGAAATGATTAAGAAATGAATATAACATTTCAGAAACTTTTACATGTGTAAAGTATCGAATGATTGGCCTTATTTGGGGCCCCCCAGTGGGTTGCGTGAATGCGTGAAAATTGAAAAAAGAAATGCGTGAATGCGTGAATTGAAAAGACTTGCGTGAACGTGAGTCTTTACAGCATTTTGTTTGGATGATTTTTGAAAGTCTCTCCATGGCACCCACCATACTGACATTATACTCATGTTTCCATGGTACTTTTTTTGAAAGAGGAATTGAAATCAAACTAAAGTTCAATAAACTTAACTAGGTAAATAAGCTACTGTAATCAGATAAAATAACATTTAGCTTCATTGGATGATGTGTAGTTACAAACAAGTGCCATTAAATATCTCAATAAATCCTTAAGTACACCTTCAATGCACATCTCAAGTCCACTACGAAACATCACAGACATCTGCACAGTATGTTTTTGTATGATTGACACGAATTTTTAGTATAGAACTTTTGACTGAAAATCGTGACGAAAGGTTGCGTGAAACTTTGAGTATCAAACAATTCTAATCTCATCTTCAATATAGTTTTATTTTTGAAAAATGTCAACTTTGAAAGTACTGTTTGGAAAACATTGGAAAACCTGCTTCGGCAAACGGGTTAGTAAATTTTACTATTCTAAACTAATGTTTACAACAACATTTTATGAGCATAATTATATATTCTTCCATCGATCTATTATGGTATGGGGTTCAATAGTTTTGAAAGAGCTATCCACTTAGGCTGACTTTCCTGATGACTCTAGAATAAGAAAACTCGTTTAGGATTCCTTTTTGTTCAAGTAATCTCCCATCTGGGACATTTTTATATAAACTTTCTCCAATAATTTAATTTTTGCAGAATTCAGAATGAGTTCCACTGCCTAAATTAGAGAGTAAGTGTAAAGTAATTTAAGCTTGGATTTTCATGAATATTTGCATAACTTTCAAAATTTAAGTTGTGTTCAGGAAATGAGGTCTGAAACTCGGATGGTACCCTAGACTATGTTAGAGTCTAAGACGAATCACTATCAAAGAAAAAAGCCCAAAGCCAAAGAAAATTCGCAAAGGGGTTTTTTTACCGAAAAGAGTTTACAGTCGGCAGAGTTTGTTAGTCGTTTCTTTGAAACTCTCCCGCCGATTTTTTTCCGTATACCACCATAACGCCATACCGCCATTTTTTCCCGCCCTTACTATCACTGTAACGGACGATAACATCGTCTAATGGTACCCATACAGTAAAGGCCTGAAAGTCATGGAAGTTATTTTAACTTTGGAGTATAGAAAAATACAATAATTTTCTACATAAGCTGCGGGGTGAGCTTGCTTTAACTACAGATGCCGAATTAAAAGTAGAAGTGTCTAGCCAAATTTCTCAATATATACAATCTCTCAAAACAAAGAAAACCACTAGATTCATCCTTGGAGTTTTTCTACCTCTTCAAGATAAGAGATTCTTTTCAAGCCATTTCCAGGTCTCCCTTCCCCCTCCTTACTGGAAAAATTTACTAAAAATCTGGACCGATGAAGAAAGTACTTTATCCTCATTGGGAACGTTACTGAATTTTCATCCTCATTTGGACATTGGCTATAATTTTTAGTTTCTCATTTGATTGTTATATACAACACAGAGCTTGAAATCGTCAATCATTTAAATAGATGATTGCCCATCTTTTCTTACCGGCTCACCAAGACAGGGTTATGGGAAACTACTGGGTAGCAACCCCTCTATGGACCTAAACCATAGAGGTATAAAGAAAGACGAATGAATTTGTCGGTAATTGGTCATTAAAGTCTTTTGATTTATTTTATGTAATAAATCAAAAGAAATTCTAGGCTCGCCCGATGAAATACGACTTTTTAGCAGAACTCAAGTTTGCTCTAAACATTCTTATTATCAGCATCGAAGATTTCTAGCCTTCTAATATACGAGAATAAAATGAAATTTACCTCCACGAAATAAGTTTGTGTTCAATTTTGTCATCCATTAAATTTTGTTTTGAAAAGATATTTTCTCCAGCCAGAAAATAAAAAGTTCTTTATAAGCACACACAATTTCATACCCAACTTGTGGACAAAAAGTCGCTGGAGAATTTTGGAGAAAAGTATTAAGCAATAGAGTTCACCTTGAAGAAAATGTTGATCGAAAAATCTTGTCATTTGATGAAGGATTGCAAAGTTTACAGGCCCTTTTTCAGTCCAAATATTTTCTTACGCCGATGTCAGAAACAATGAATCTCGTCTCATCTTATTTCCGACACTTGAGTTAGCCAATAAGATTTCACCTATCAACAAAAAAGCTCATTAAAAGTGCACGATATATGAGATTATGAGCATACATACCTCGTAATTTTTTTTAATCGTAGGGCGAGCATGGTTACAATAGCATACTTCCCCTGTTTCTTTATACCTCCATTCCTAAACTAAAGTTCCTTTACAGCTGCTAACAGCGCAAACCTCATATATATCTTAAAATTTATTTTATAGCTCCTCACAACGCAAATTAGAAAGATTACACAGGGACCCTTGTACACAGAAGTTGAATCAATTGCAAATCAACAACCACACATACAATGTCGGAGCCGAAAGTATCTAGCTGGATCATCTTCGTCTAATCTTCCAGAAACTGTTCCAATTTATACACATAGTGAATTTAAAGGAATTGCAATAACAGATGCACACATAGATAAACAAATCCAAGAAATTGGTGCTAGCATTCGACCATCTTTAGATCAAATTTTCCAACAAAATAAATCTTGTATTCTAATTAAGAACCTACCGATAAAGGAAGCAAAGGACTTCAATGATTTTGTTAAAGGTTTGGATTATGTTGCGATGTCGTATGATACGGGTGTTGCGTTTCGTTCGGAAGTTGAAAGTTTGTTGTATTCAGCGAGTGATGAGCCATTTGAATATTCAATTGAACTTCATAATGAAATGGTATATTTATCGAAGTTCCCTGCAAAGGTAAGGTTAATCGAAAAGTCAGAAGTCGTTTGTAATCTGTGTATACATTAATATGGGCGTTACACTATAATACGATGATTATTATGGGCTGATATCAGTTTGTGTAAACTAGAATTTACCCCTTCCATTACTAAAGTCTGTCTCAATATAATTTGCAGTGGAGACAAATAACTTTTGATAGAATTCGAATTGGATAGCGGTTTTATGCTTGTTGAAAAGACAAACAGGAGTGGAACATTATCATAAAGAAATAACTTCGGAACGCCAAACCGGGTTCTAGGCCGACTTTTCAACCTTTCCTTTTCTGCTGTACTTAACTGTATGGTCAGACTTTGCCTTTGTTTTAACCTCTTTCTTTTTGTTAAACTGACGGGTGACTCTAGAGTGACAGGAGACCTGATCTCAGACTTCGGTCTTCAGCTTATCACTTCCTAACTTCATTATATTTCTTATTACAGATCATGTTTTGTTGTTTGAAGCAAGCACCAAGGGGTGGAGAGTCGCCCATTGTTTTTAATCGAGATTTGATTAAACTGATCAACCCAGAAGTACTTGACAAATTTCGAAAGAAAGGAATACGATATTTGAGAAGCACCAAACACCAAAAAAATACTGACTATATTGCTTGGCAACATACATTTTCAACAGAAAGTGAAAAGGTAATAACAGTGGAATCTACCTAACCCAGCTGACACACAACGTTGTTTCAACGTTTATCTAACATTATATGGGCGTTGTGAACGTTAGACAAACGTCAAAACAACGTTGTGTGTCTGCTGGGAAAATAGGAAGTTACCTTTGAACGAAATAAACGAATTCAGCCACCTCGTTTCCTGCTTACTATCACCTTTTAATGCTTACTAAACAATAGCACCATTCTTTGACGTCAATCAATAAATATTAATAAAGCCTGGGATACAAGGAAGCAAGGTTGCGATTTCAGCTAAATCTATTCTTTGTAAGCCTTATCAGCCTTTAAAAGTGAGTATTAAAGACTGAAATATTCTCGGAAATATTAACCAATTTTTAGCATCATTTTTGGCGTTGTATAAGGAATACACTGACCATCACAGACTTTTCGATTTCTCTGAAGTTTGACCTGTGTGGACAAATTTTCAGAATTTTATCGCGTATGTCTCATTAGACTATGCTATAGTCTACGACGGATCAGGATCACTATCTAATAAATAAGCCCAAAGCCGAAGAAATTTCGCAAACGGGTTTTTTGCCGAAAAGAGTTTACAGTCGGTAGAGTTTGTCAGTCGTTTCTTCGAAACTCTCCCGCCGATTTTTTTCCATATACCGCCATAACGCCATACTGCCATATTCTTCCGCCTTTACTATCACTGTAACGGACGATAACATCGTCTAATGTCTCATATTTCAAAGAATCGAAGATGGAGAGAGCATGATGTTGATGAATTTCCTCTACGTTTAACCTGTCATTTGATTGGTTCGACATTCATCCTGGATGATTGTCATGGTTACATTAGCATTCTCCAAATGCGCACTGAATAAAATTACGATCTTTCGTCACAGTGTATCATTCATATACCGTGATACACGTGACACCCAATGAAGCTAGGCCAAAGCGATTGTTAAGATTTTTAACAATCTGTACTCTATTTTTTTTTTTTTTTTTTTCGTTTCTCTTTAATCACCAAAAATATGGTATAATAATATAATATAACTAGCCGGTACCCGGCGTCGCACGCCGGTTAAGCTGTAGCTGAACGCACTAAAAGTCCTTTGGATGTTGAAGCTGGCTTAAAAAAGCGATCAAATAAAAAAAAGAAATCTGTACAACGTTTAACTCTAACCTTCCCCGGGTGTCTTATCTTTTAACCATATTTGGATCGTTTACTGCCCCCCTCCCGAGACATAAAGCCCTAGTCCCCCCCCCCCCCCGGGAAAATGACGTACACACTTTTTAGCAGTAACGACCAATGAAGTATAAGCCCGAATAGACAGGAACCCATCTGCGTATTTTTTTAAATCTGATGAATACTTGACGGGTCAGAGCTGTGAGTCCGATTATGGCCTCAAAAAAATTACAGTGGGAAATTCGAATTTAGCGCTGTCTTCACTTACTAAAATAAAAACCAAATTTCGGAAGTTGTGCTTTCTTTAAGAAAGTGTGACCAGTGAAACAATAACAGTATTTGATTTGCTGTGTTTTCAACCGTTATTAGGATATGGGAAATTCAAACTGTCAGCCCATACCATGCTATATATTTCGCCATCAGTATATAGAATAAGAAATCATAGCATGGATCTCCAGGCTAAAGCCCGAAGGGCTAGAAGTCAATCTCCTTGGTAGGATTTGAAGCCAACAAATCCTACCAAAGTAGCGCGGCCTTGAGCGGCTCGCCTGGTTTTTACACAAATGACAGATTAATACTATAAAATTTACCTCTAAATTTCGAAAAAAATATCAATCGTAAACAAAGGAATTGCTAGATTCAATCTGTCGTCAAAAATGCGGCGCATTTTTTAAGCTTCACTTTTTCTTGCCTGAGAAAGGTTAGAGATTGAACTTTAGCCCTTCGGGCTTTAAACTCAATGGTAACGACGGCTTGAATATTTTTATAAGAAAAAAGAAGTGAACTGATTTTTTCTTATGCTTTATATCGCCCTTTGAATGCTGTTGTTGTCCACAAACCTTTTTATGTTTTGATTTACTTTTGAAATATTCTTTTCTATGAAATGAAATTGTTTTGTTTTGAAAAGAATTCGAATGTCATTAATAAATACGATCGTTAAATACATTCGAAAACATTTAAAACAAAAGAAGAGAGAAAAAGGCAAGTCTGGGCAGAAGTTAAAATTACTAAATGTAGATGGGCCTTAAATTTCAAAACAAAGGCTTAATAAAGTCTAAACCAAGCTCTATCCGATCTTTTGCAAATGGCGCGAATCCAATAAAACAAATTTGTGGAGCAAGAGACTAAAAGTCATAATTTTAAAACACAAACAAAGCGAAAACGAAAGTAGAAAACACAGACAAACACACATACAGACTACCACTATTAATATATAGACTCTTGTTTGAAAAAATAATTTACACTTAAAAATTTCGTTTTTATTTACTTTTTTTATAGACTAACTGTCAAACGAGTTGGAGTGACTTCGCTTCCCCGGGGGGCGGGCTCATAGATCCGCTACAGGGCCTATTGTGAAGGAAACTAAACCCCTTTTCGCAGACCCGGTGGGATTTTTTCAGACGGTGGGGTTAAAAACAACCATCGACCTCAAACGGTCGACCTTTAGAGGTCGATGAAACAACGGACCAAAACTCGATGGGGATTGATATTTCTATGTTATGGCAGAGGATTTGAATTCCATTTTTTCGAGACAAAAAATTCAATGGGGATGGAAAAAATAGCACAATATTTTGCAGTGAAGATTTTTGATCTAATTATTTTCAGCGGGGAGAAAAAGCAGAGTATAATTTTATACTAGCAATTAGCTTTCGCTATGATGCTCCCGATGACAGGCATTTGATAGTGATTGATTGAAATTCAGAAAAGGCGAAATGCCGTGTTTATTTTTGTCAGAAATACAGTGATATTGCAAAGTATTCAATTTTTCTCAGCCATAGCTTGCACTAAACATGTCCCCTTTAATAGATACCTTATAAAGCTTGAATTACAAAGCTTTTCATGTCTTATAGGCAGAGTCTTGGAATAATCTTCAGAAAATATTTAGAATGACTTTCTTCTCAAAAGCATTTTCTTTGAAACAATAATAACAAAAATAAAAATAACAAACATATCAAAACATGAATTTATAATTTCCAAGACTATATTTTGACAATGATATAATTTTCAGCTAAGTTGTTTTCTATATCGTAATGTAATATTGTTTTGTAAAGAATACAATGGATACAGAAGCATTCCAAAACCAAAATGATTCAAAATACAACCAAACAACAGGAACATAACATGAAATATCCTTCAGGAATTTCTCCAACAAAAGGAGTGTTAATGTCAAGTTTGTGTAACCGTCAACTGCTCTAAAATGGGATTACTTGAGATAACATGGGACATACTGCTTTCTGGTCAGCTTTTTCTCTCTATCGTCACATCCTCTTCTACAACAAACAACAAACAGATCCATGTTTCTTGGACAGTACAAAAAAGATGATTCTGTGGAGGTTCGGTTAAAATGGTTGCTGTTTTGGTGTCCCGTTGCACAAACATTGCACAGCTCCATTAAAAACGCAGACAATTCATTCCAATTCTTGTTCAACATTTTGAAATCAAAACTCTCTTGTCATTAAAATGTTATGTTAAAATGAAGTTTGATGATTGGTTGAACAACTGCTATCTCTGTGCAAACTCAGCGTATTTGAAGCATCGATTCAGACCTCATAAAAACAATGTCAATCTGGCTTTTAAGCAGTTGACGGTATATAAATCCAACGTGTAAAACTACTTTAATGGTTAATATGGTATTTTTCATGGTGAATGAACGAAGGCTGGAAGGCAAAACCATAAAGCTGAAATAGGAATAGAGAAGAAACTGTCAATAGATAATTTGTAATAAATATCCAGGTGATGTCAATCAGACTGTTTGATTACCGTGAAAAAGGGTAATCACTGGAGGGAAATTGGTATCGCCTCCAAATAGTAGAACTTTCTGGTAATAAAATTTTAAAAATTCAAAAGTCCAAAACATTTAATTTACGTTTTAGCTTAGACAAAGTGCAGACCAAGAAAGGTCTGCGGTTTGGAGGCAATGTAAAGTTTCCCTCAAATGATGCAAATTACCCTTTTTCACGGGTACCAATCTAATCTAAAATTATCAAACGATAGGTGTTAGATTACCGCAACCAAATCGAACAGTCACGAAACTAAAAGATTCTGGTAAAGTTGAATTATGTTCGAACAACCCTGCCGATTCCCCGGACTCCAGGGATTTTCTTGTTGCGTGTCCGTGGATTTTAACATTACTTTTTGAGACTTAACCCGGACTGAACGTGTGGTCTGCGTATACTTAAACAATTGGGCGATCACACATGGATAGAAATATTTCTTTCGTTCGACAGGGTCGTCTTCGATCAGGTTCAGTAACCAAACAAACACCTATAGTTTGATTGTCAGTCAGGCACATCCTGGCAAATGAACGGGGTGAGCATTTGCATGGGGTATTCGTCACCCAGTGTAAATGAGATAGGACGTCTCAGGGTAAAAGCGTGAAAATGAATAAAAATGAGCTTCAAACTGAAAAAGGGAAAAAAGGAAGAAAACTGGGAACTTTATTTTTTCATTAAAAGTTTCTTCAATCTTCGAAGACAAAATTGACCCATGGAAAAAAAATTTCATCTATGCAGTTCTTTGAAATGAAGCAAAATATTTCCAACCCGGTTCAATTAAACTGGGCATTCGGTGCTATTACATCACTTTCGTTTTCGACCCCGTTTATTTGCCAATGGTCGCAAGTGAAAAATACTACCCCGTTCATTTGCCAGGATGTGCCTGACTGATTGTGTTTGATAAAATTTGATAGTTCAATTACGAAAATATTGAATTCAATTGACATCGCCTGGAGATAAACAGAAGGTTCGTTAATTATGGCGCGCCAAAGCGGAAATAAATACTATCTTTTTAAAACAATACTATCTTCGTTTAAAACATACTATCTTTTTTAAAACATACTATTTTTTGCTTAAAAAATACTATTTTCGTTTAAAACATAGTATCTTTAAAAAATAATACTATTTTTACTATCTTTCATACTATCTTTTTAAAACAATACTATCTTTGTTGCAAACATACTATCTTCGTTTAAAAAATACTATCTTTTAAAAAAATACTATCTTTTTAAAAAATACTATCTTTTTTCGAATATAGGTTGCCTCGATTATTCAAATTTGTGTAATTTTCATTTTGAGGGGCGTGTAATGGGCGTTGGTTTTTCGTGTTTATTTTATATGGCCTCATCCGCCCACATGCAGGACCAACATAACAAGATGGCTTCCGGCTTTCTTAGACAGAATAAAAAGATGAGTCTGGAAGCTCTGTAAAATGGTTTCTTTTATGACATCCCATGTAGTCCCAAGCTAGAGCAGTTGACAGTAGCATTAGCCCCCCCCCCCGCTTGCTTGCCTTGGAAATTACACTTGGTGTAGCTAAAATCTCATCGCTGTCTGAGGGCTGAATACTTCCTGTTCAACTAACTACTCCATTTAAAGCAGCTTTCAGGCATTTACACCATAGTCAATAGAAGAAAAAAAGGACATGACCACGTAACATTGAGATCAAAACCAAAACAGTGGTGTTTTCACCACATTTTGGACTTTCTGTTCCGCCATTTCCATATAAAGCATGTTGTTCTTTCCATCCAGCAAGCATGGTCCCGCCGTCCCACCATGCGCGGGTCATGCATGCAAACTTTAAAATGAGCGAGGCAAGACGTGCCAACCTCGTTTCCAGACTGTTTTCGAAAAGATAGTATGTTTTAAAAAAGATAGTATCGTTTTAAAATAGATAGTATTGTTTAAAAAAAGATAGTATCATTACAAAAGATAGTATGTTTTTAAACGAAGATAGTATGTTTTAAACGAGAATAGTATTTTTTCAAACGGAAATAGTATTTTTTCAACGAAAATAGTATTTTTTGAACGAAAATAGTATGTTTTAATCGAAAATAGTATTTTTTTAAAAAGATAGTATGTTTTAAACGAAGATAGTATTGTTTTAAAGAGATAGTATTTATTTCCGCTTTGGCGCGCCATAGTTAATGGTCGTATGCAAAGTTTTTCCCAATTTCTGATAATAATTACACAAAAGTAACAGTATAAAGTAACTGATGATGCCTGATTATACAACAAGGATACAAAGCAAAAAGAAATTCTTTAAAATCATTTTCAACAATAGCTACATCCTATCTGAAACATTTGGAACATTACTTTTGATAAAGTAGTGTTATACTTACTATCAAAGTTGCAGAACAGTCTGCGGGATTATACCTTCTACTTTCTGAAACCAACTGGTCCCAAGTTACACCCCTGTGTCACAGACCCGGTGGACCCCCCACCCCGGTGGAAAAATAGGCCAAAAAATCGTCCCCGGTGGGAAAAATATCCTACAATTTCAACCCCACTGCGTAATTGCTCTATGATTTTATCCCCATTGAAAACTGAATGTAAAAAATTGCACTCCAAAACCATCCCACTGGAATTTTCGAGCTGGAAACAATAGATTTTCTATCCCCATTGGCATTTTGATTGAAATTTTCATCCCCACTGAGGGGAAAAGTTAGGGAAAAAGTTCTACCGGGGCACTGAGACAGGGGTGTCAAGTTGCTTCGTTGCTTTTTGTTGTATTCCAAGCTATGACTTTGGAGCGCTAAAGACGCTAAATTTCTGATCACGCGGTGTTGCTGTATTCCAAGCTATGACTTTGGAGCGCCAAAAACGCAAAATATCTGTTCGCGCGGTCGAGCTAGCTTAAAAGCTCACCACACGGCAATCTTTTAGATGCTGCGGTCACTAGGTTACATCGTCCCGTTTTCTTGAACAATTTTTCGCCAGCTCGATCCCCAAGGCCTCGTGAAGCAACATAGGCTCCCTTCGGGAGCAACTAGGGACGTTATTTTGGACAATTTTTTTCCAGTGGGAAGGGCTCCCAGGGGGTCTTTGAGAAGGAGATTACTTTTTTCGTACTTTTCATACCAGATTCTTTTCAAAAGGTATCCCTGATGATTACGCATTGATTGCTGTCAATTGCTACAGTTGACTCTCGCTAATTCCAACTCGAACGGGGAATCTTATTTGCTCGAATAACAGAGAAATCTGAATTGAAAGTATGTTAAGACAGAGATTTTCTCCTTAACGGGGACGAGAAACAAGCTTAAATTACAGAAAAACTCAAATAATAAAAGTTAGAATAAGTGAGATTTTACTGTATATGCTATCACATAATTATTTCAAAGAAAGCGTAACATGAACATCTGAAAGTCACAGTTCCCTTTCTGGGCATCAACTTTGTCGGCTATTCTTAGCATAAAGATAAACCCTTTAAGCATTTTCGAACCTTAACTCTTAAGTCAAAAAACTCACTGAAATAAACAATTTCATAAATTACGTCACGAACATTACTTGCCTCGTATTAAAACAATTACCATGGTGATTATGTCCCTTGAGACTTTAAATAATTGTTTTATGAATAGAAAGTAGTTTCAATAAAATCCGCTGGGAGTTAATCACCTTGGTAATAATTTCAAAACGAGGCAAGTGATGTTCGTGACGTAATTTATGGAAAGGTCTATTGTAATTGGATTATAGGTAGCTGAAGAGAAAATGCTTCGAGATGGTTACCAATGGGAATGGAGAGAGAATGGTGACGTCACAATCTGGTACAACCTTCCAGCATTCTTTTCACATCCAATAACTGGAGAAGAAATTTGGTTAAATCAAGCTGTTCCTAGTCATTGCAGCTACTTCAAAAGCCACCCTATGGTAATTAATCTATTTTGTTATTAAAGCCCTAGGCTTCTGTTCATCATCTACAATCGGTGCCAAAATATATGGTACAATGGGGAATTCCTTCAATACTTTAAAACCGCAAGTGATTTTTAAGTGCTTTGAAGTACAGTTTGGAAGTAGAGTATTAACTCTGAGTTTTAACATTAGACTTAAAATTTAGGACCTTGAGATCTCAGGATTCAAAAGCTCAAGAATGGTCCAATAAGGCTGAGAATATAGCCTGGAAGCCATTTTAGCCTCTCCAAAATCGAAAAATCCTATGAAGCAAAGTTGAAGTACTAAAGCTGCAATTCTCACCCGATCTTTAAATTCTGAAAAGCGTTAAAATACCCAAAATTGCCAATGTATTTCGGCACTGATTGTAGCAAAAACAGTTTCTATAGAGGTCTGCGACCCAGACTATACACCTTTTCGACCGTAGTCACATGGTCATGCACGTGCCACTTTGTCCCTCTAAACTCGATCCAATCCCTTTTTACACCTTTTTCTATTGTCTTTTCTATAGGCGCGAAAAAAAGACTGGGACGGTTTTAGGGTGGTAAAACAGACAAAAAATGCCCGCGCGGCAATTGGCGGCTACAGTCGAAAAGGTGTATTAAAGTCGATTTGCTTTTAGTTTACCCTTATTTGCTACTAAATGGGAATTACTCTCAAGTGAAATTATTCTTATTGCGCTACGGTAACAAAAACCAATGTAAAGGGGCTTGTGGACCCGTTTTTGTAAGGGGAAGATTATCGGGCAAAAGGTCAGCTTTAAGGGGATTTTCATTATGTTGCCTTTTCATTCAGTTTTGATGTTGGAATCATTTTGTAGCTAAAGTCTTTCTCAAAAGTATGTTTAAGTATTTTTTTGACAATTTCTCAGTATTTATTTATACTACATTAAAAAACTATACACCGTTGGAAAGATATTTTCAAGGAGGATAATCACATAGATCAAAATTTTTTTTTGAAAAACTGGAAAAATGAAAAAGAAGGATGAAAATAAAAAAAATGAAGTTTTTTTTAACGAAAAATCTGAACACAAATTTGAAATCAATGAAAGGTTCAAATATCCTAAAAAAGTCTAATGTATAGTTTTCGAACCAGTAGAAAAAGTCTTCATTTCTTTCATCTTCATTTTTTTTCAACTTTTCAAAAAATCGTTTAACTTTTAGAATATTCTCCTTGAAAGTATCTTTCCAATGGTGTATAGCTTTATAATATAGCATTCACACATACTGAAGAATCGCAAAAGAAGTAAACACTAAAGAGTACCCATATATTTTTGAGACAGACATTGGAAGCAAAGTAGCACTCTTTTGTTTCGCCCTTTCGAAATTTCAAAGCCCGTTCAAGGGAATTTTCAAAATCCGCCAGAAAAGTCTAATAAAGTCCTAGAGTTGGTTAGCAGTTTTTCAGAAAATCATTCTCTAGTGTTTTCAAACGAATAATCAATTCACGCATTCACGCAATATTTTTTCGTAATTCATGCAATTTTTGTTCACGGAAAGCTTTCCAATTCACGCAAGTGAAAAAGCCCATTCACGCACTCACACAAATCGCTGGGGGCGCCAATAATTGCATTAAAATAACTCATTATAAAATTTAAAGTATTTCTCCTTAGTACGACGGGAAAGAAGAATTATCTCCAAGTGAATATCATTTTCACACATGTTATGGTGATGGTGCAGAAATTGAAGATGACGTCATTGATCATATTCGTTCCATTATTTGGAACAATGCAATGTCTTTAAAACTGTTACCTGGAGATGTAGTCATTATGGATAACTTGTATTGTCAACATTCAAGAATGTCTTTTGAAGGGGGTGAACGAAAAATTGTGGTTTCTTTGGCTGAACCAATCAGCAGATAACAATAACAATAAATTGTTACATTTTTTCAATTTTTTTTGTAACTACGACTTAGTACTTGTAAATTGAACCTACTAGACGGTTCCCGTCGTCGCAAACGCCGGTTTAGCTTGTGCATCAAAAGCCCTTAGGATGATAAAGATGGTATTGCTGATGCTCTCTAACTTTATTTCTAAGGGGAATTCGTATTAGTTTTCATCAACCACAGCTCAGCTACCATCTCGCGCTACACACATTTTTCATAAACGCCGTCACCCGGCGTCGCAACCGCTGAGTAGAGTGTTCTTGAACACATCAAAAGCCCTTTGGATGGTGGGAGAGGGTAATAAGCTTGAATTCTATACCCAAAGAACGAAATATTATCACTTGTAACTGATTGAAGTTCGAGAAATATTTAATGTTTTGTGACGTCATTTGGGCCCTAAATGACGTCATTGAAAGGTCAATAAATTGTTTAATTCACTGAAATCAATTTTTCATTTATCTTAAAGATTGTCTCGATGATTCCCGATCCAATGAGGGGTCAACCATTGCTTAATTCTTTCCCAAATTCGAGATATTGAATTTTTTCAGGTTTCGATGACGTCATCGGACCCAAAATGCCTCAATTTGAATATATTTATTCCATTCCACCCAATAGCTAATTGGTTGAAAGTGACGTATTGACTGATTTTACGTCACTTGCAACCAATGAGCTATTTGGTGGAATGGAAGACATTGCAGTGGTGCATATCATGTATAGGTAATCATAGTCACAAGAAGAGAGATAGTCTGGCAGCGCTCGGGCCGTCCTTAGTGTTTTTGCCTACGGCTCTTAGCGATGTTGAAAATCGAACGACGGCCCAATGAACATACAAAATCAAAACAAGAAGCGAAGCGAGCGGGAGGCAAAAAGTTAAAAAATGGCTTCAAGTTCAGTTCAAATTAGTGCAAATGATTTGAATTTTTTTGTAAAGTTTTTAGAAGAAGAGGGTTTGGAAGATTTTGAATTCACTTTAGAGGGAGATGAAAATGAGTTGGTAAATATTTATTTTTGTTTTCATTGTGCAAGAGTGTTATACACAGTATGTTTACTTTTGAGACTATTATAGCTTGGTGGTTCGTGCAAAAAGGGGAAAAGTTTATTGTTCGGTAAATTTACAAAAGCCAGTCAACAGTGACAGGTTTGCCTTCTTCATTTCTTAGATTGGCACATCAGATGAGAGAAGAGAGATTCATATATGTTCAGATTGTGAGAAACAGTATAAAAACAAACTCACCTTTAAATGACAGTCAACGACTAAATCAAATTTTGGAACTTGAAAGCGTGAATCAAAAAGACGAAAAGTTGAGAACTGATCTAATAATGAATATTGCCAATTATTGTTGATGCTCATTGATGCATTCTGCAAGAATTGACGATATGTGTAAATGGAAAAAGTTTTGATAGATGTGGATGGGATATTTGCAGGTTGGTGGTTTTGTTCTCTTTTGACAATGGAATTAATTGGGCGGGGAACGTAAGTTTTGTTTGACATGCCAGGGAGGTTCAATGTTGGAATTGCATCCTCCTTTGGTACTTTTCGTGTTGCATCTTAAAATTTAAAATCAAAAAATTTTCAAATTAAAAAATACATGCCCTCTTATATTAGTAGCTCCTCAATCACTATGATATAATATCTAACCTAATAATGTTGAAAATTTATTTCTATCTCTTACAAAAATTAGACCTGAAGTAAAACATGCATTTTAAAATCTAATCTAATTTCTTTAAAATTAATTTCCATCTTTTACAAAAATAAGACTTCAGGTGAGCATGCATCAAAAGTAGCTAATTAAACAAAAAATTAAAAATAAATCATGCTTTATATACTTACAGTGATAAAGAGCATCAGGTTCGTAGTGTTTCTCACAAACCCAAACTTTGCTTGATTCAATCTTCTTACTGAATTTCTCATCGACAATTCGGCCTTTCAAAATTTGAGCCAAAAAGTTTTGACGCCATTCAGGCTTTGTAAGTGGTGGGATTTTGAATAATCCATACTTATTTTGATTCCGACAGATCCCACAACCAACGATGGCACAATTTTCTCCAGGCATGAGCCTAAATTTTGTTAGATGTAAAATTCACTGAAAGGGAAAATAACAAACCATATAGATACTATCAACCTAAATATACGTTTTCTTCCTTCATTTTGTATTTACTTTTCATGTTTATAAAATTATACATGCCAACCTACCATCAGCTGAGTACCCTCCCTGCCATGCATAAACTTTCAACTTTAAAAATTTGATCTGGAAAGTAAAAAACTAAAAAAGAAGATACATAAAAGTTTCTTCTGGATATATATGATCCCTCCCAAGTCAATAACTTTTATTAACAACTCCAAAACAGGTGAGCTAATAACAAAAATACACATTTATTTTGCAAAAGACAACCTCCTCCAAGCAAAAAATCAGCCATATTTGTTTACTTTTTGAAGGTCCGATGCCCTGGGCACTAGTATGTTCGTAAACAATAACATCGGCCAATCAGATTGCTTAGCGCTGCCAGACTATCTCTCTTCTTGTGACTATGAGGTAATCTATTATCGTTTTGGGGGAGAAGTCGTTGCAGTGTAAATCTTTCGCAAATTTAAAAACCCACTTTCCCGTGGAAATAATTGACGTTTTTTGTTTTTTTGGGACCTTTGGGGCACAAGGTACCCGTTGACCGCAAAAATTCCAAAATTCGCGAATTGACCGTTGACAAAATTAGGGGTAAAGGGACCAGATGACGTCACAGATTTGGGAAAAACTTCAAAATGCGATATCTCGAGTTTGAGAAGGAGTTGGAAGGTCGTTGACCCCTCATTGAATAATATACCCCTCATTGGATCGAGAATTCTATGGGGAATAAGTTGGAAGGGGTTATGAGGCTTGAGTGTGACTTTGAAATTTGGCTGAATTTTTAGGCGTTTTCACTTGATGACGTCATCAAAACATGAAAAATGCGATATCTCGAGATTGGAAAGGAGTTAGGAGATGGTTGACCCCTCATTGTATTGGAAATTCTATGGGGAATAAGATGGGAGGGGTAAGAGTGGGTATAGAAAAACTTTTGAAAATAAGTATATTCAATTTGAGGCATTTTGGGTCCGATGATGTCACCAAAACCTGAAAAATTCTATATCTCGAGTTTGAGAAAGAATTAAGCAATGGTTGACCCCTCAATGGATCGGAAATCATCATGAGAATGTATTTGGTCAATAAAGAAATAGTTACAGTAGAGTGAAAAGTTTATTACACATTCGATGACATCATTTAGAGCCCAAATGACGTAACAAAATGTGTCATATCTTTAGTTTTAAACCATTGTATGTTACCGTGAATAGCACAGGTCAAAATCATATATTGACGCTGTGCCGACTAATCGAGATTCTATTCAGCGCGCAATCAACGAAGACAAAAGTAACCATGACGACCATCCAAGATCTTGGATGAGGCTGAAAGTTGATATTTTTATTCCCGTCGTTGAAAACACAACTTAGAAAAAGTCATCAATGCTTTGTAAAAAGAGTCAGTGATAGAGAATCATAACATAAAGTCTCTCTAATATTTCGATAAACCTTTTTTTCAAAGAGGACGTCCTGTTGAATAATTATGTAGTCCAGCCATAAAAACAATGATAGAGCCATGCATAATTACTGTATCATGGTTTTATCATTGTTTTTCTGCTGGACTACATAATTATTCAACAGGGTGGCCTCTTTGAAAAAAGGTCTATTCAATTAAAGTGACATTTCCATAATTAAAAGTTTGTAATTACTGTTATACATTTGGGGATCATGTAAAAGATTTCTTTCGAAATAAACTCATTTCAATTACACTTGGAGGTTTCTGGGGAATTCGTTCTTTGAGATTTTTCAGAAGCAGCCGGCGAAGAGATTTAAAAAATATATGTGTTCTCATCTTCTAGGAGACCACATGTCATGACCTTCAATTTTCTTATACAAATGACTAGCCTGGATATCCAAGCTCAAAATTTTAGAAAAAATAAGTTTTACCTCAGCCCCCGGGGGGGGGGCACTTATTTGATCTGGCCAACGTCATGTGCCGCGCTTGAGGGTGGGGTTTTTCAGCATCCCAAAATGCACTGTAAGGGTGTGTTTTTGTGAGATTGCACTGCAAGGGTCGAATTTTAAAACAAATTCAAAACAAGACGACTTGAAGTCGAAAATTTCGCCTATAATTTAAACTACATAGGAAAAACAAGAAGTAGAGATTGAAGCCAATGTGAAATCTACTTCACATCGAGCCTTGATGAAACAATTTTGCAAGAACAACGAGGCTTAAAATCGCTAAAAAAAGAGACCAATTTAAGAACAATTGTTGTTTAATTTTTAAGAACTAATAAACAAAGGTAATATCACCGTCTATCAAAAGTTATTGATTTGATTCTTATAAAGTAAATGCTTATAAGAAAAAGAATGTGCTCATATTGTGTGCCATCGCTTGTTTACTTTGTAAGAACTGATTACCGAAAGGTATAGCACCGAAGGGTAAATCACTGAAAAAAATCACGTACACCTTTTTGAAAAATCAAAAAGAAATCAAAAAGAAATCAAAAATCAAAAAGAAATCAAAAAGAAATCAAAAATAAAAAAGAAATCAAAAAGAAATCAGAAATCAAAAAGAAATCAAAAAGAAATCAAAAATCAAAAAGAAATCAACAAAAAAATCAACAAAAAAAATCAAAAATCAAAAAGAAATCAAAAAGAAATCAGAAATCAAAAATAAATCAAAAAGAAATCAGAAATCAAAAGGAAATCAAAAAGAAATCAAAAATCAAAAAGAAATCAAAAAGAAATCAGAAATCAAAAAGAAATCAAAAAGAAATCAAAATGAAAATCAAAAAAAAAATCAAAAATCAAAAAAAAAAAAAAAAGAAAAATCAAAAATCAAAAAGAAATCAAAAAGAAATCAGAAATCAAAAAGAAATCAAAAAGAAATCAGAAATCAAAAGGAAATCAAAAAGAAATCAAAAATCAAAAAGAAATCAAAAAGAAATCAAAAAGAAATCAAAAATCAAAAAGAAATCAAAATCTCCTACACCTAATTTTTAGTGATTTACCCCTCGTATAGCACAGTCTATCAAGAGTTATAGATTTGATTCTTATAAAGTAAATGCTTATAAGAAAAATAAATATGCTCATATTGTGCGCCATCCCTTGTTTACTTTGTAAGAGCTAATTACCGAAAGGTATATCACCGTCTATCAAGAGTTATTGATTTGATTCTTATAAAGTATATGCTTATAAGAAAAATAAGTAAGCTCATATTGTGCGCCATCCCTTGTTTACTTTGCAAGAACTAATTACCGAAAAGTATATTACCGTCTATCAAGAGTTATTGATTTGATTCTTATAAAGTATATGCTTATAAGAAAAATAAATATGCTCATATTGTGCGCCATCCTTTGTTTACTTTGTAAGAGCTAATTTACCGAAAGGTATATCACCGTCTATCAAGAGTTATTGATTTGATTCTTATAAAGTATATGCTTATAAGAAAAATAAGTAAGCTCATATTGTGCGCCATCCCTTGTTTACTTTGTAACAACTAATTACCGAAAGCTATATCACCGTCTATCAAAAGTTATTGATTTGATTCTTATAAAGTATATGCTTATAAGAAAAATAAATGAGCTCAAATTATGCGCCATTCCTTGTTTACTTTGTAACAACTAATTACCGAAAGTTATATCACCGTCTATCAAGAGTTATTGATTTGATTCTTATAAAGTATATGCTTATAAGAAAAATAAATATGCTCATATTGTGCGCCATCCTTATTAGCCACATTCCGTAAAAGAGCCTGGTAACTAGCTGTAGGGACTTTTTCGATGATATGCGCCATCTTGCGAAAATTCCAAACCAAAACAAGCCAAGATTGAGAGGAAAAGTTAGAGAAGACTGAAATTTTTAGCAGATTGGAGTTGTTTTCACAATCCACAATGAAAAGTAACTGCAGTTCCAGCTTGTGTTTTTGTGAAAGACTCTAATGGTAACCCTATTAAATTCCATCGTTTGCCAAAGGATCCTGAATTGTCAAAACAGAAGGATTTGGAAATTTGGTGTCATGCTCTGACCATTGGAGTTTGTTTCAGATCATCTTCTAATGATTTACCAGATGTTATAGTTCCTGAATCCCAATACAAACTGATCAAGAAAATTAAGTATGAACGAGTAAAGAAGCGTTGGGTTTTTTATCTGGAATTCTATCAGTTTCAAGAACAATGCTATGGAGAAAATGAGCAAGCAGTACATAATCGAAACCCCAACAACAACCAGGAAGTTGACCATCGGGAGATTTCTTTTGATAGTTGCTCACTTAGCTTTGTTTTGGTTTTGGTCTTGGCTTTGTTGAACACTTTACTTACAGCTCGATGTTTAATAGCAAATAGGATACACGAAGGGTACAAACACATCAAAGGTCATGCTTCAAGGATGAGGTTGCAGAAGACATTATTTATGTGCTGGCTTGAAAATTAATGCCAATAATGGATGTTTTTATAGAACTGAATTCTGAAGTTCATAAAAAAATTACATATACAAACAATATGAGAGTCCTCAAGATTATTGCAGTCAATCAGTCAATCACGGTATGAATTCTCCACCCCTAGTTTTGAATTCAGGATGTGTATTATATTATTTTCATTTGCGTAGTCATAAAACTTTGCATACAATTCAATCCCACTGTGGACTGAGACAGCGAGATTGAGCCTATGGACACTGATCAAATTACAACATGGGATTTACAGTTAAATGACATTTTTTTGTATGGAACTCTTGGAATTCAAGATTGCAAAATAAATTTCAAAACAGACAAAAAAAATTTTTGTATCAACAAGAATTTCTATTTGGTGGGGTTGTTTGTAATATATTTGTAGGTATATATGTAATATCTTTAAAATGTAATTCATGGAAAATATTTTATGACTTTAAAAATATTTAAAAAAACAAATTTGAAAGAAGATCTTTCTCACTCTATACTGCCCTCTTTACACACTTTTCTTGTTATACAAAGTACAGTAATAGATCAAACTCTCAAATTTTTTTTGCTCTTTTGCTGTTTGCTTTTCATTAAATATTTATATGGTTTCTCTTTTATTTGGTCTTGTTATTATTATTGGTATTATACAGAGAGAAGAACGATTTTGTTTAAATTTATACTGTACTGAAAATTAATGGTTTTTATGAGAGAAAGCAAAGGACACACTTTTCATACTAATTCCGACTAAAATTTTAATGTAGACCTGATAAAAAGGTTTAGTTTTTGCATGGTAACCTCAAAATCCTAGATCCGCCCCTGATTCCTCAGCTTCTTCTTTGCTAAATCTGTTTATTTTTCTTATAGTGCTCAGATTTGCTCAGATCCATAAGCCGCCTAACTGAAAACGAAAGTGAAATCTACCATTTTGAAAAATTTATCCCTACACGCCAATTCGACCGCGTCCGCGGAATGTGGCTAATAAAGAAAATAAAGAAAAAATCAAAACTGTGGAGCTAAAAACACAAAGATATATGACGTAATCCAAAGAAAACCCGCGAAAATCGTCCGTGGTTATACGAGCGTGTAATTTGTAAATTAAATTTAGTGAGTTCGTCCACCGTATCAAGCAATTTCGTTTTCTAATTTTTTTTCCGATGACACCGCGAAAGGCTATCGTAATACTTTCGCTATGCAAAATTAATAATTGATAAAAAGAAAGGTTTTTACTTCTCGTTTGTTTGAAAAAGTTTCTATTGTCTAATAATTACAGCTGACAAGAATATTTTTCTCAGTTTTTCTTTGAAACAGAAAATTTCCCAAGCTTCTATTTTCACGCAGATTTACAGCTGAAAAATATAGTGCACTGTAAGGGTTGGGTAAATCAAGAGAAAATGCACTGAAAGGGTACCTTTTCAGCCACATTGAACTGCACTGTAAGGGTACGATTTTGAAAAGCAGATTTTGCGCGGCACATACCGTCGTTTCGAAATCGAGTGACCCCCCCGGGCCTCAGCCAGACAAAATTCTAAAACTATAGAGCTTGGTTCACCTAGAAATCAGGTGAACCCCTGTTGACAGATTTTCCTGCATGAATCCCATGGCTGCAAATAAATATATGCACATAATGACATACATAATTTTAAGATGGTACCCCAGCAGTGATAAATCAATTTAGAATGGCAGCCTTGAACATAAAATATAGACAGTGTGGTGGAAAGTCTGTTAGACAGAAAGTGTAAGGTGATTTTTGGAGACTTTTTTTTTTCAAAATCCAACCCAAAACAGCAATACAAAATTGACAAACAAAAAAGAAGAATTGAGGCAAAATTAAGATATACCTTTAGTTCTTTACACGATGCAACCAAGTTATTAAGAAGATTAAAATAAAAATATCTAAGCAAGTAATTGAAAAGAAAACAACCGGAACATCTAAAAATTCCCATTTTCACAGCGTGAAATCTCGCTAGATCTAATCCTGCTAAGCGACATACTCGTATCCATAACTAGAAGCTGTCGCTTCTAGCCCTCCTCTTTTCTACATACTCAACGAAGACGCGGAAGCTCTAGACATCAAGGTATTTAATTTGTGGTTTATTTCCCCTTTTATCTATATAATCAAGAGTCATATTACTACCAAGTATAGTTCAAAATAAAGGAACTAAGCAGAAGTTTATAATACCTCTTATATGTCGATACGGACAGATAAATTCCATGTCAATTTGGACAGATAAATTACTTCACCATTAAGGTGGTTAGAATGCCTTTAAAGGGCAGAGATCTGAAATGTTCTTTTTAAAATATCATTTCAGTATGGACAAAACTCCAGAGAATTCAACACAAACAAAGGACAAGGAAACCCCTAGCCCAACACTAGGTGACTTAGAGAGAGCCCATGAGGAAGAACTTCAACCCCCGACAAAGAAACAGAGATTTGAACCGTCTTATGTGGATGACACAGAATGCAGTTTGCCGGCCGACATGGCAGATTATTTCGTTAAACAGTGTTCGAACTTCATTAAACCAACTGAGATCGAGGAGCACATTACGTCTTTTTGCCCTCCTCCCAAAAACATTGGCAAGGTCAAACTACTAGACAGTGCCTTCAAGGAAATTCTTTATGAGACCGGAAAAAAAGGCTATCATTGACCAGGATGAGGTATTAATGAATGTGCAAGCCCGTATTTGGGACGTCCTAGGTCCCTTCTCACAATTGTGGTTGGGGATGGAGACGGACAAGGACAACCTAGAGAAAGAAGAGTCAACATCAGAGGAGATGAGGGAGGGCATGGCAAATGCCTCAACTCTCTATGAGAAAACGGTAACCCTGATTGGCCAAACGGTCAACAATCTCCTATATCAACGGCGCTTCAATGCCCTCAGTGCTCTTTTTAATGACAAGAAGAAAGCCAAGTCCATGATCAAGGAACTCAAAGAATTAATAAACAATGATGATACCTACCTATTTGGGGACAAATTTGAAGAGAAAGTGATAAAAACACAAAAGATGAAAATCAAAACAAAACAAGCCTTGAAGGACAACAGTAACCAACAACAATCAAGAAGGACCCCCTCTCGGGGCCGCCTCCTTTCCAACCGATCGAGGGGAAGGGGGCGTGGAGGTTTTAACTCATACTATCGATCTTTCCAAACAGACTCAAGTAACAACAACAACAACAGTAACTTTAGAGGCAGAGGTAAGAACTATATCTCTACCACTGTTTCAAATAGTACTCAACCAAAGTTTAAGGTATATCCACCCAGGGGCTCGATGCCTATTTCAAGAGGATCCAGTCCAGGTCAAGGGATTGGCAGGAAGGTTAGGGTCCTTTCTAGAAAATTGGAAACAACTCACCAAAGATCCTTCTATTTCAGGCCTGGTTCAGGGTTATCAGATTCCCTTTATACACAAACAGGGTCCATAGCAAGGGGTACCTCCAAGGGAGTTAAGAATGAACAAGGTGGAAGATCAGATTGTTACGGACGAGGAAGAGAACTTGTTAAAGAAAGGGGCGATAGAAGTGACCTCACCCTGCCCAGGCCAGGTTTTTAAAAGCACTTTGTTTACAGTGAAGAAGAAAGACAAAGGTTACAGACCAGTCATCAATTTAAAATTTGTAAACTCACATATCCCCTATCAACACTTCAAGATGGAGGGTTTGCATCTCATAAAGGATCTCTTAAACAAGGACGATCTAATGATAAAACTGGATTTAAAGGATGCATATTTCAGCGTTCCATTAGGTCCAGAGTCCAGGAAATTTGTCAGGTTCGAGTGGAAAGGCAAACTTTACCAATTTCTGTGTATGTGTTTCGGGCTTGGTCCAGCTCCAAGACTTTTTACAAAATTGATGAAAGTTCCTGTGACTATTTTGAGGAAACTCAATATCAGATTGATTGTCTATCTAGACGACATTCTAGTAATGGGCAGCTCTATGTCGGAAATTCTGATGGCCAGGGACACTTTTGATTTTTCTCCTTCAGAGTCTGGGTTTCGTGATAAATATTCAGAAGTCTCACTTACAACCATGCCAGGAGATAGAGTTTTTGGGGGTGATAGTCAACTCCTCCAAGATGGAATTGACTTTACCATCAGAGAAAGTATAAAAAATCCTAAATCTATGCGAAAAACTCTTGTCTCCAAAGGTGGTCAGTATTTTGGAGTTAACAAAACTTCTAGGGAAGCTAACTTATTCAGCAGTAGCAGTGATAGCAGCGCCTCTACACTACAGAAAGATACAAAAGAGTCAAATAAATGCCCTTTGGAAGTCTCAGTCGTATCACACCAACATTGTACTCCCCGAGGAGGTGAAGTTAGAACTGAAATGGTGGTTGGAAAACCTGAGACTCTCAAACGGGAAGTCCTTGTTGACACCAGAACCAGACCTAGTTATGTCAACAGATGCCTCAAAGAAGGGCTGGGGAGTGGACTGTCAAGGTCAAAGGACAGGAGGCCCTTGGAACCAGGAGGAGAGTGGCCTTCACATAAACATTTTAGAACTGAAAGCAGCCCTCTTGGGGATAAAAACTTATACGATGAACCAACCAGGGATTCGCTCAGTGCATTTGCAGATGGACAATACATCAGCCCTTTGTTACATTGTGAAGATGGAACAGAACAAAGTGATGATAGACTTGAGCCAGAAGTTATGGGATTACTTGATATCCAAGGGGATCACGATTACTGTAGAGTATCTCCCAGGGAAGCTAAATGTAACAGCAGATTGGGAGTCAAGGAATGTTCAGGATTCCAGCGAATGGAGATTAGACCGGAAAGTTTTCAAAGCAATTTGTCAAGCTTTCGGGGTACCTCAGATAGATCTGTTTGCGTCAAGGGTGTCCCATCAAGTTCCTTGTTACGTGTCATGGAAACCAGACCCCTTTTGTCAAAGCGTGGATGCCTTTCAGACAAGTTGGGAAAACAACCTAAATTATGCCTTCCCACCGTTTTGTCTCATCGGTCGGGTTCTGGACAAATTAGCAAGGGAGCAAGCAGAAATGATTCTGGTGACACCTCTATGGCAGGGACAACCTTGGTATCCCAGACTCTTACAGATGTGTGTTCAACCGCCTCTTTTGATTCCTTCGTTTCCAAGCCTGTTGTTGGGCCCTCAAGCTCAACTGCATCCCCTGATGAGAGAAGGGTCTCTAACTCTAGCGGTCTGGCGTGTTTCAGGAAAACCTTGGAAACAGAAGGCATTTCAGGCAAAGCAGCAGTCCTTATATCGAATTCCAGGAGAAAAGGTTCCATTGTCTCTGATTCTAGAAGTTCTGGCAGATTTGTTTGAGAAGAATTTGCAGTACAGCACTATTTGTGGATATAGGTCAGCAATTTCAGCTTATCATAATCCAATTGAGGGGCAACCAGTGGGTCGTCATCCTAGAGTTAGTGCCCTGTTGACGGGTGTCTTTAATTTAAGGCCACCCCTGCCAAAGTATACGTTTGTATGGGATGTCTCTGATGTTTTGAATTACATTAGACAAATGCCGGTTGATGACTCGATCTCAAATAAAGACTTAACCCTAAAACTGTCATCGCTTTTGGCTATCGCATCAGCTAGTAGAGCGTCCGAGATCTGTTATCTAGACATTAGGTATTTGGTTAAAGGGAAAGATTCTTATGAGTTTCACTTCGTTAAACTCACCAAGTCCTGGAGGAGAGGCAAACCAAGACCAAAAATATGTTTTCATTTCTTAACAGAAGAACCAGAACTTTGTATTTGTAAGACTATAGACCAGTATTTGACAAGATCAAAAGAATGGAGATCAGATCAGGATACCCAACTTTTGTTAAGGGCTCTGACCATAGTCAGAAAATTGATTTTAGTATCTGAACATAAAAGTTATGTTTTAGATTCTTTAACACTTTTAACAAAGAATTGCCTTTATAAATTGCTTTTTAATCAAATCCCTTAAGAGTAATTAAGAACTTAATTGCAAAAATGACGTTAATAATATGTTGCATCACCTTCTTTTATAAAAAGTGCTAAGTTTTAATGGGTAATTAACCTTTTTGTTTCGAACTTTTTTCAAACTGTCCGCAAAGAATTGAACTATTTAAAATTTTGCGGAAATTTTTTCTAAAAAGATGTGTCAAAAGTTATGACTGTTTTTTTAAGCAAAATCCAGATGAAAAATTGATGAAATTGATGAAAAACCACTATTTTGAAGATTTCGAGACAAAGAAGCATTTACAAAAATTTTCCGCAAAAATTTTTGTTATTCGGTAAAAGATACACCATCTACTGCGAAATTTTTTTCAAAATGTTTTTTCTTCGCCGAAACTAAGCTCTTCAAAGTTGAAATACTCTCCCTCGAAAAAGTCTTCGTTTTCTTCTTCATAAAACTTTTTCAATGAAAGTTTTGAATTTTCAGATTCAGGAATAGTTTGTCTAACAGAAAATGTATAATATGCCATAGTTTTGTTGGTTACATCAGTCAGAAAACACATTTTAAGCACGGCAATTATGAAAAATTCACTATGGTCAGAGCCCTTAAGTCATATAGAACAAACACCCAAGGGAGATAATTAGCTATTCTATTGTTATTTGCTTCGAAAAAGAAAAATCAGGGAGATTTTCAAAGTAGCGTACGCGCCTTGATGATCGCCCGCGCGGTCCATCCAAATACTTAGGCGAACAGTTCAAGTCGGCTCGCATAATTTCTTATACGCGCGCCACCATTCAGATCTCTGATTCGCTTGGACCAACCAATCAGAATATCCGCATAATCATCCTCAGATGAGAATGCAGACGATCTAGGTAAACCAGACCGTAAACATAAGAAATATCAAAATCAAGAAAAAAGTTTACGGGCTGGATATCCAGGCTATCCCCAAACCTATTACTACTTTATGGTTGGATGTGCTCTAAAATCTAGGAAAAACATTTTGCTGAAATATACTTGTAAGATATTTGTTTTTTTTTCACGAAAGATGTGTTCTGAAACTTTCTAGGGTTACTAGGCAAAGTAAGATCACATCAATTGTCGCCCTTGATTATACCCCTGTCTCCTTAAAAGATTTGTTCTGAAGCTTTCTAGGGTTACAATCAGTGTCATAATATATTCGCACTTTTGGCTAATTTACAATTTTTCGAAAATTGAAGTTCGAGCGAGAATGTCAATTTTTAGGCCTTCAATTTGATTTCATCGAGTATTTCGATCTGGGAGGGATTTATTGGTTTCTAGGCTATATTTCAAGCCCTACTGGACCATTTTTGAACTTTTGGATCCTCAGATCTTAAGTCAAGCGTTAAAACTCAGAGTTAAAACTCTACCCTTCGAACCTACTATAGAGCACTTACAAATCGATTGTGGTTTCAAAACACCCCGGTGAATTTCCCTTTTGTGCCAAGTATTTTGTCCCTGATTGTATCTAGACTCGACCTAGACAACAAGAACACTTTTGGTGACCTTGATTATACCCCTGTCTCGTCAGAACACATCATTATTTCTAGCTGATAAATTCTCGAAGATCTTATCAGAACAGATCAAAATTTCTAGCTGAAACATACTCTCAGAACACATCGGAAAAAAGGTCGCCTCGCCGGCTGCTTTCGATTTTTTCAGTCTATAGTTTCCCCTTTACTATCCAAAGGGCTTATGATGTGTTCAGCTTATCTACTCCTCGGCGAGTTTATGAAAAATTTCTCAAATTTTGCCAGGGGGTTGATCCTAGTATGAAAAAGAGATTTTGTACAGTTTTAAAACAAGAAAACTTATTGTCTTACAAAAATGCAGTTATTATTTGGTCTTTTAAGGTGCGTCATGTCGACCTCAAATTCGTAAATACAGCAACATATCTTTTCCATTCTTATACACTGATGATATATTGACGCTCTCAATTTGACGTTTTTGACTGCTCAATAAGTTCCCGTTTTCGATTAAATTGAAATCGCTTTCAAACTTACTGAAAGAACTCTCACAATTGAAGATTCTCTTATTCCATTTGAAGCATAAAAAGATATTTACGATAATGTGATATGTACTCCGTAGTTGATGAAAACTTATTCGAATCCCCCTTAAAAATAAAGTTAGAGAGCATCAATAATACCATCTTTATCATCCTAAGGGCTTTTGATGCGCAAGCTAAACCGGCGTTTGCGACGACGGGAACCGTCTAGTTAAAACTATTCTTCGCCACGACATGACGTCAGAACTGGGGTACAACAGATCACTTACTAAAGATTAATTTTGTGTTTTCAGTAAACATGATCCATATAATCTTTTAGTGAGTTAAACCATAGTGTTTGTTTTACCCTCGAAATTATTAAACCTTATTGGTTGAAAAAGATGTCACATGACTTTCCGTGGCAAAGAATCATATGCTTCTCGCTCGTTAGATCTACAGTGAGATGCATCCGTGGATTGAGAGGTATAGTACGACTCCCTCAAAATGAAATTTAGTTTTTTTTCTTTTTACATAAATCTGTGTAACTGTAGTATATTATGACGCGCCTTAAAAGTGCAGCAAAGTGAAAAAAAAGAAGTGAAAAAATAAAAAAATACGTATACGTAAATACCTTGAGACTTCGTGACATCAAGGGACTAACTGACTGAAATTTTTAAAGAAGACTTTGCAATCTACAGTAAAATGGAGTCACGATAAATGTGAAAATTAGAGTATAATTTTCCACTTGGGACGATACTTTGGCCAAGGGGGAAGGGGTCCCACTCGGTCTGTGAAAACGAAGTGTTTTCAAGGAACTCTTTAATCGTAATAAATATGGTATGTTGGAAAGATATTCAAAAGCAAAATATTCTGCACCAGTGTTTGTCTTTATAAAATAAAGCAAAAGTGAAAAAAAACGGAGATTAAGAAATGATAGTCCATCACTTAATGATTTATATCAAATCTAACATCAATATTTTCAAATTACTAACACCACTACCCGAAAAAGGTGGAAAAAGATTCTGTAGGGTAGGAAACCAGGACTGGAACGCGGCTGCTAAGGTAACCGGTCAAACTGACGACATTTTATTTTCGACAACAAAAATGATGAAAAAATTCTTCATAAAAACCTTTTTTTTCTTTTCCTAAAAACTATTCCAAGAAAATAAATAAAATAAATTTTCTTCTTAAAGTCTAAGTTAGCGTGCCATCCTTTCAAAAAGGATAAAGTGCTAAAAGAACAAAAAAAATGAAAAAATGAGAAGTAGAAAAAAACAATAAAATCAAATAATTAAAATTTTCTCAAAAGCATCAATATTAAAAACAAAACAAAAAAATAACAAAAACAACAAAATTGAAATTAACCTAAGGGAATCGGACCCATTGCCTGGATTTGCAAATTCAAAAATTCTAAAAGAAAGCCTTATCAGTCTATATTTTTCTCACACATTTTTTACACGTCCCAAAATAAATCGTGAATTCAAAAAGGTAAAAAAAAATCTTTTTCACTAACTCACTGTCGCTCGAATTTTTCTACGCACTACGGAATTTCAAACACTAAAAGTATAAAAAATACTTGCTTTTTTCAAATAAAACTTTTTAGTCTCTTCACATATTCACAGCTCTTTTAAATCTGTTTAAAATTTTAAAATTCCCTAAAAGAAAAAATTCTTCCTAAAAATAATAAAATTATTTGGTTTTCTTTTGAAAACTTTCTTCTAAAAGATTTTTGAAATTTCAAGTTATGATAAAATGTCATGGAAAATTATTTTTAAGTCAATATAAATATTTAAAAGAGATTTTTGTTCATCAAGAAATTTTTCAAAATATCACCGTTAACCTGAAACTATTATCAATGCCCTGAGTATCCTAGAAAATTGTTAATTTAGACTCCAAAAGTTTGAGAAATTTATATAACAGCAACAAAGCTTCGCTGTCACAAAAAAATAAAATAAAAAGAAAGAAAAATTGTTTTGTAGAAAATGTTCATTTCATCAATTTATCATCGACATTATCTCAATTTTATCACCGATTCGGTAGTCTCTTTCTTGACCATTATTCGAATCCAGCAAAATTGATACGTTGAATCAGTAGACAATATCATCAATGATCGCGTCACAAAGTTTAGTCCAAGCAATTCCATTGTCCTTGGATCTTTTAAAAAGATCCCAAAGTTTCAATCCCTCATCTAACGTTCCAGCTAGTCTCTATTCCTTTGGTTCCGTAACCACACATTTCACCAGCTCAGCAAGAAGTCCACCTGTCTCTTAAGAAACGAGGAAACAGCTCATTGCTTGCACGTTTCTGTATCAAAAAATAATCGGTCTTGTTTGGGTCAGTGCTCTATTTCCTATAAAGAAAACAAGAAATGAACTTTTAATTAGTATTCGGTTCTTAGAACACCGCAGTGCCGCAGACCTACTTGGACATCCGACCCACTGAAAAATTATACCCCACAACTTCAGCCCTACTGGGATATTGATTTTTTTTATCCCCATTCGAAGTCTAATGGGAATCATACTTGATTATTTGAACGATAGGATTCCTATCCCCATTTGGATTTCGATAAACATTTTTTTCCCACTATGGGAAGAATTTCAAACGGAGACAGGGGGTCCTAGAATCTGACTGTTATACTTCATCTTGACAAAAACATTGAATATTTCACATTACTTCTTTACAATAAACCTTTTCATAAATTACGTCACGAACATCACTTGCCTCGTTTTTAAATTATTGCCTTGGCGATTAACTCCCAGCGGATTTTATTACAACTATTTTCTATAATGACTGCAATCGAAGTCGAATCCTCCACCCCAGATACAAACAACATGGCCACAACAACACATGCCAAATGTTCAAAAAAATCATTTAATGTTTCAAAGAATATGATCACCATGGAAATTTGTTTGAATACGAGGCAAGTGATGTTCGTGACGTGATTTATGAAAAGGTCTATTTGGTATAAATTCGATAAAAAACATACCTTGCGTAATAGACTCTGTTCTGTTGATCGTCGGAATACAATTCACTACTGACGACATGTGGCATGTGTTGTTGTGGCCCTGTTGTTTGTATCTGGGGTGGAGGATAGTTCGATTCTACTTCGGTTGCAGTCATTATCACTGGTGATTCCTGTTGAAAGAAAGAATCTTCAATATTGGCTGCGTTTAGACCAACTGGCATTTGTAATTTGGCATTTGCTCATGAGGGATTCGATTTTAATAGCTTTTCCATTGTATTTTCTGTCATGGCATTTAAGGAATCGTCTTTTTAGAGTCATTACTGAAAAGGTGATTTCCTCAAGTTCAACTTTGACAGATCAAACAATGAAAAGCATGGAATTTCTCAAAAACTGCAGTCATTAAGACTGAAACTTTTTGCCGTAGGGCCAGGCTATGGCAAATCTTGCAAATTTTACAATCTATAGAAAGAACTGAATAAAAAACGTGCAAATACTTTAAAAAATCAAAAATGGCTGCGTTTAGACCAACTAGCATTTGTAATTTGGCATTTGCTCATGAGGGATTCGATTTTAATAGCTTTTCCATTGTATTTTCTGTCATGGCATTTAAGGAATCGTCTTTTTAGAGTCATTACTGAAAAGGTGATTCCCTCAAGTTCAACTTTGTCAGATCAAACAATGAAAAGCATGGAATTTCTCAAAAACTGCAGTCATTAAGACTGAAACTTTTTGCCGTAGGGCTAGGCTATGGCAAATCTTGCAAATTTTACAATTTATAGAAAGAACTGAATAAAAAACGTGCAAATACTTTAAAAAATCAAAAATGTCATTTTTTTCTCTTTGTTTTGGTTCCTTTGTTTGATTTAAAAAGCCAGAAAAGGGGATTCCTTTGCTCAAAATGGCATTTCAAATGCCAACGAAATGCCAACACGTTGGCATCATTAGGCATTTGACAAACCGAACAATTGCGCGGAACAATAGAATTCAAAAGAATACTGCAAGCAATTACAAATGCCAGGCTGGTCTAAACGCAGCCAATGTCATTTTTTCTCTTTGTTTTGGTTCCTTTGTTTGATTTGAAATGCCAGAAAAAGGGATTCCTTTGCTCAAAATGGCATTTCAAATGCCAACACGCTGGCATCATTAGGCATTTGACAAACCGAACAATTGCGCGGAAAAATAGAATTCAAAAGAATACTGCAAGCAATAACAAATGCCAGGCTGGTCTAAACGCAGCCATTAAAGGACATAAAAGTAGTAAAATGTAAACAATGCACGAACCACGTGTCATTAAAGAGAACAATTAAAATCACGTGTCCAAAACAAACTTGTAAAACAATTGAAACAATCAAAATCAGCCATATTTGTTTGGATTTTTTCTTTTAACATGTGATATTTGTTTTGATTTTGTATCCCGCTGCATGCGGTTTGTTTACAAATTTCGTCAGTACTTTTATGTCCCTTATAAACTTGCAGGGTGATTGTACTAATTTCTAAAGATATAAACGCTTACCGTTTTATGAAGTTTTCTAACGAGCAAAAATGTTTAGTCGAGGCTTTAGGTGTTATTATTTTAGATATTTTCTTACCGAATTGTTCTCAAGTTTTTCTCTTAAGCTCTATTTTTGAGATAAAGTTTAAGCCAAAACTGGGCCCCGGGTTCTCATTATTCTTAAAACTCAAAATATTGAAATTTTGTTAGAAAACTGTTTGGAGAATTTTCAATAATAGAAATCGTATTGGATTCAGATGCTTATAACTAATTAAACTCCCGGTTAAGGAGTTTCTTAAAATCAGTGTTTTTCATTTGTAATTGTGCGTAAATCCAATCAATCGTGATAGTCGGGTTCGATTTCCCGATCTTTCCGGTTTGATTTTCCGATTTGGTTTGTGTTTGTGCTCGCACTTACTTTTATGTTAGATATATTAAGAAAGGCTGACCCATAACAATTACCGGAGTTTGCAGCCGTCATTACGGCTGTTTTATTTATAGATTAAACAATCTATTTCTTCTCTTGATTTTAGAGCTTTTTAACACGATTAAACCCAGACGATGTAATGAAAGAAATCATTTAAGAACCTGTATATTTGACTGTGGATGACTCTGTTGTGACATTCCATGCCATGTGTTTTGATGCGCCGCAGCGGCCGATGGGTAGCCACCAGGCACGATGTATTGACCATTGTTAGATGGTGCACCATGCATTTGCATTTGTGCCATTTGATTGGTCATATGGGTGATGTTGGATTGCATTGCTGTGGCTGTGTCCACTGGCGACACTGGCACCTGTTGAGGAGAAGAAAATGATAATATAGTGCGGTACTAAAATCTATGTAAGTTCATACAATTGGGCTGTTCCAGAAAAAATTTGTACCCCCTATGTTGAGGAGATCTTTTTTTAAAAAGGTGACCCCCTGGATTTTTTTCCAATTTTTCAGGACCCCCTTGGATTTTTTTCTCCCATATCTTTGGACCCTGGATTTTCGACCTCGTTATACTGACCACCCTGGATTTTCAACCCGATTTTACTGACCATCCTGGATTTTTAATTTTCCAAACCACCCTGGACGTCACACCTCCGCAACATAAGGGGTACAGACTATTTCTGGAATAGCCCATTGAAGGGAGTAATATTGAAAAATTGTCTCTTAAAGTCCATTCGTTTTGAATGTTCACTATTTTTACCATGTGAAAACCATGTAAGTATTTAGACTATATCTCTTGAGAATGGTTTTCACATTTTGCAAAATGAAGTGTACATTTGAAGGAATAATGCTTGATATGCGAAAGTCATTTTTCTAGCGGAAACACCCTAAAAAGCTAGGATTTGACCTCTCTCTGTTACTAAAAATAGAAACACGGAGGACAAAAACCGGCTTTTTTGGGTGCTTCCGTTAAAAAATATGACGTCATCTTGACTTACGCATATCAAGAATAGTATCTAGTTAATATAAAGCGAAGATTTTTTTTCTATTTTTGCAATCCGTTCACAAATTGCAATCTAACCTAAACCATAGTCTTTATTAATAATGCATTATAAAATGGGTCATTTATAATGACTGTGTCAAAACCATATAAAAAATTTCCACATTTAAATTTTTTTATAACTGCCACTGGATTCTTTTTCAATATGAGTCCTTCTGGTGAGCGGAACAGACTTTTTCAATGTTTAGACCTGAAATTCCAACTAGAATTAGGTAGCATTACCCCTTGCGGTGAGACGACGGTATATGATTGTTGTTGAACACCCCAATTGACGCCCGATGGTGACATCTAGAATGAATAATGATACAGTGTCAAAGAGAGTTGGCAAAAATCCTACAAAGTAAGTAACCAGTATCGCTAAGAGCTATCAGGATTGGTTTCTTGTGAGTCATTTTGCTTGAGATGGTGTATTCGAAAATTTACGGGGATGTGTCGCTGGTCAGGGTATCTTTTTTCACCTCCATGAGTCCCAGGTAGTTTCGCAAAAACACCAAAATAGAAAGATCAGTCCCTCGTAGGGTGTCTTTTTTTGGGGAAAATTTGGAAAATATATATTTCAGTTCCATCAAGGTCACTTTAAAAAAAAACGAGTCCCACGTAGGGTCCATTTTTCCAACTTCGGTGGCACACCCCCTCCCCTTTTGGGGCATGGGGAAAACTTTCCACACTGTCAGCTGACGGTACATGACGTTAGATAGACGTTAAATGTACGGTAACGATGGCCTGATAAATGGAGAAGGATTTCGAAAGTTTCATTGATCAAAAATAAGGGTGGGCCAAGTGTCTAACAAAATTTAATATCATAGAAGCAGAACATAAAGGAATACCATTTGATTTTGAACAACTGGAGTAACTCGTGCAGTCGGTTGTGATGGTACAGAGCTGAAAATTGAAAAGGAAATTGTTATTAAAAAACAATGATTGCAAAATGATGGAATGAAAAGCTAAAACATTGATTGAATACTAATTTTTGAATATTCCAAATTATATGGAAGGGCTAAATGCTAAAATGAGTCAAAATTCCCATATTGGCATGGTGCTTCATTACTTTATAAAGAATATCGAATGTAATTTGTTTACTTACGATACAGGACTTCGAACATCATAACCCATGTAACTCTGAAAAAATGAAAGAGAGCGTTCGAGGATTAATAATACATTATGTCAGAAAGGAGGAAGGACGCCGTGCTCTCCAACCTCTAAAAATATAGCCTTTAAGGCGGCACATACACGTACCTTCACTTGCTTAGTTACCCCCTCCCCGGTGAAGGATATTGCAAAATCAAGAAATGCAAACGTTATGCTCCGGAAATACCGAATATTGGATAGACTGGAGTCGTTTATAATGCGTGGAATACAGTAGTATAGGCGTTATATAATAATACGATTATTGTTACGGGATTTAGTTTGTATAGACTAAAATTGTTCCCTCCATTACTTTTTGCTTTATTTCTATTATGTCTGAATTAGTCGCCTAGCTTGCTAGACTAAATACTAGAAGAAATGTATCTTTATTTAGAACAGCAAAAGATACGGGAAATTTTGATTGTTTTTTAAACACCCGGGGGGGGTACTAGGGCAAAATGGGTTACGGGGATGCTCCGCTGGTCAGGGTACCTTTTTTAACCTCCACGAGTCCCAGGTAGGGTCGCAAAAACACCAAAATAGAAAAATCAGTCCCTCGTAGGGTGCCTATTTCTGGAAAATTTGGGGAAAAAGTAGAAAATTTTGGAATTTCAGTCCCATTCAGGGTCACTTTTTTCGCAAATTTCGAGTCCCACGTAGGGTCCATTATTCGAACCTCAGCGGAGCACCCCCGTCGGTCGACAAGGGTAGTACCCCCCCCCCGGGTTTAAACAAAACATACCTCGTCATGAGATCGCCACACTTTATCTAGAAAGAAATTAGAGATATATTACGTATCGTACATTTGTAGCTTGTTAATGTTGAAAAATTTCAAACTCGAACCCAGTCCCTTAGTTCACTCTTTTATGATTCTGATAGCGTGCACGCTTACGAAAGGATTGTATCACGCCCATCAGTAAAATCAAAAAGTGGTGCAAGTAGCTCGGGTACGAGATTGGGAAATTCAATCTACTCAATACTGTACTTAACAAAGCACCATAACACTTTAGTTTCTTGAGAGAAGGTTTAATGATTTAAAATATACGCATGGGCCTTCTTATGTTTCTAGCACTGTCCGTGGTTCTGGTTCGTGGTTTGTCCAGTGCTTTAATATTCAAGTTCATTTTAGAAGAAACCACGCTGTCCTTGTAACGACAGTTTCGTGTCGCTGGACCTTTATACCGCTTCGGCTTATTGTATTTTGAAGCATTTTAAAGGATCGAAATCAAAAAATTCTCCCGTTGGCGCAAATTCAATCTAAGCGATACTGTACATAACACAGCACCATAACACTTTAATCCGTCACTTTTACAGTTTCTTGGGAGAAGGTTTCGTAATTTAAGAGCCCACAGAGACAAAATAGAATTCAAATAAGTACCGTAGGTTGGTTTAATGTCGACATCCCTCTTTTAATTTCGACACCCTTCTTTAGAGATAGGAATAATAGGTAGGTCAGAATCACTGACAGACAAAAGATTTATTCCTCTGTGATCGTTAAGCAAAGAAAATTAGATTCAATCAGTGATTCCGACCTTCCCATTATTTCTATCTCTAAAGAAGGGTGTCGAAATTAGAAGAGGGATATCGACATTAGACCAATGGTATGATTCTTATTAAGACAAACCTGGTTTCGCTTTCTTTGGTCCACCATCAGCAAATTTCACGAGTAATGGATCTGAACTTCCCTGTAAATATTTGCCATTCAAACTGTTGATAATTTTCTCGCAAATTTCTTTCGATTCCATTCTAAAAGTGTAGCAGAGGTAAAGAATTATAATAAAACGTTTTTTTTAAATAAGAACAAACTATATAAGAGCATAATGCTTCCATGGCCAAAAAGTTAAGAACAAGTTAAAAACATTTTATGGCTTTGCGGACTCGAAAACAATTTCGGAGGAAAATAGACATAAATACTCACAAAATGGGGAAAATAAGAACATAGAACACCTTTAAACTTGAAAACTTGAAACTCAAAAAAATAAAGAACATCAAAAGGCTTAAAAAGTTTTCTTCTCGTAAAAAAACGTGTGATTAAATTCAGAAATAGATGTATAGCTGATTTCTTTCCGTTTACTTTAACGTTTACTCAGAATTCTGAGCCTAAGGGTAGTGTGAAATATATCAAATTGAAAAAATGTAATGGCTTTGGTATAGTTTCCAATGAAGCAAGATGTGAAATCAGACAATTCTTTTACCTGGCAAAACCAACACATTTGCTGCATCCGTTCGAATCTCGTAAAATTCGTGTTGAAATGACATTTCCGTATGGCATAAGTATTTGTTGTAGGGTCTATAAAAACAAAAGAATCCATAGTTTAATATTATGAACACATATAATAAGGTATTAGGGACTGTTGAGTGTTCCAGGGAATTTTGCGAAGCCAGTAAGTCTATAGTGCCTTATTGTTACCAGTATACTTTGGCTATTTCAATGGCCTGGAAACTATAGAAGCTTAAGGATGAACATGTGATATAAACGTGTATAGTAGCTTTTTAGGTATGATAATGTAAAAATTATTAATTCTTTTTACCTGTTCATCTAAAGTTTTCGGTAGATTTGAGATATAAAGGTTGGTTGGGTCTTGTTCTTGTTGCTGAAAAGAAATAAAAGTTGTATTAAAAATATTTCGTAGAAATCATTAGACGTTTATAGCTGACCTGACCAAACAATTCATGGAATAATTGAATACAAAACAAATCTTGGTTCAAGAGTAACATAATCAAATCTTTTATTTGTTGGCAATGAAAATGTAAGGCCTTTAAAAACTTACTTTAGCCATTTGAGCTTGAACACCTTGACTCTGTAAAGATGCTACTGCTCTTTGAGCTGAAGCTGGGTTGTCAAAGTCGACGAAGCCATATCCTTTGCATTGGTTCGTGTCTTTGTGGAGAATCGCTTTGGTCGAAATGATGTTGCCATATCTGTATTGGAAAAATAGAGCATAAAAATTTGTAATTTTAGCTCCAATGGGCTTTTCCTGAAAAAAGATTTTACCCCACTGTTGAGGATATTGATTTTTCAAAGTATCGAACCCCCTGGATATCCTACTTTATTAGTAAAGACCAGTAACTGCCCCTGGGTATACACTCTTAAAAATATGCTCAACCCCCTAGATATCCTCTTTTATAAAGATGCTTATGGGTATCGTATTTTTTACTTGAAAAGACACTTTATCCCCTGATACCCACTCCTTTGTAGATATTTAACACCATGGATATCCATCCGATATCCTCAACAGTGGGCACGGACTATTTCTGGAAAAGCCCAATTTATACAGTTTCTAACAGGGAATGTATCGCGGCAGTTACTGGTCGATGCTTTAAAATTGGCCTTGTGATACCATCTTGAAATCTATTTAAAATCTGAACCTTGTCACTAATGTAAGTATTACATACAAATACAGAAAGGAATCGGAAAATATCCAGAGGTAACAGCTTCCACAGAAATGAGACATTGGTTATCTATTTTTGTTTTGTTTCATACTATGTGGTAAACAGAAAGGATGAACAGCCTTTCCAGAGGAAGGGGTACGTTATAGGTCACGCTTATTTTGACTGGATATACCACCAGTAGGGGACCTAGGAGCGCCCTGACCCATGCACCATTTGATAGCACCGATCAGGCGTAGATCTCCAATCGTAGTTGACAATTTCTTAGAATGACCCTAGCATGCATAATTCCAGATATGAAAGATTTTAAAAGAAAACTAAAGCATCACTTACAATTAAAAATAAATGTGAAAAGAGAACTAAGGCATTATTTACACTTTAATGAAAACGTGGAAAGAAAAATAAAGCATTTTTTACACTTTAATGAAAATGTGAAAAGAAAACTAAAGCATTACTTACACTTTACACATACTAACTAAGTCATCGTCTGTCGTTGAAATTGGTAACCCTCTAATATATAAATTCGTTTTAGATAATTTTTCACCATCCTGTAATTCACAATCGCCTGAGTACGGGTTGGTAGAGTTTGAACGCGAAGTGGATTGAGACGAAGAGCTACTATTTGGATGACTACCTCCTCCAAGAACGTGATGTGATGGATATTGTATGTATGCCTGGTAAAATGAAAAAATATGAGGATACTTGATAGATACCTACCCTAAGATAGGGAAATTATCACGCTTACCAGACACTGCTATCCCTGCGCTTGCGACACAACATTAGTGTAAAGACGACGATACTCAAACTACAAAGGAGGACATACATCTTCGCAGGAGTTAAATTATGAGTATCGTCATCACACCACATGCAATGCCTGTCATACTCCCATACTCTTTTATTAGAGTGACGGTACCCAGTTCCCCTTACAAGGCATGGGTCGATCCGGGCAAAGGTACATTCACTCCAAGAAAGGAATCAAGGTTTATAACCACTACACTACTACACCTACAGTTATTCCAAGTTAAAGAAGAGGCTCTCCACTTTTAGTACACTTTAGAACCTTAAGTATGCTTCACAAGAAAAAAATGAACAGATTACCCAAATCGTCCAAACGTGTGAAATGTACCTTTCCCACACTGATGATTTACTCAATTTTTCCTGTGTACCACAGAATGTAAGAAATTCTGGAGAAATGACCAGGTAAAACAGACCAGTTAGCTCACTTTCAAATACCATTAAATAAGATGAAGATACCAAGGGAAAAATAACTTTTAAAAATAACTATTCTCGTTCAAATTTGGACTTAAAAATAAACTTTATAGCAAGGGTGAATGATATTGTTGACCCTGGTTTTAGAGATATTTATTGAAAGTTTAAAAATTATTTCTTACGGTTGGTTGATATCCATATACAATAGGGTTGACTTGACCATGTCTCTGATGGCCACCTGCTACATAATAGTTTGCTGGCCAATTCATTTGAGATGCCTGATGCCATGGGTAACCACCTACAGTAGGGGTCGGCACCAGACCAGGACGTAGTGAACGTGCGTATGTTGAGAGGCTGTGTGAACTATGACTTGTGGTGCGGATCTAGAAAAAAAATATTTTAGAATATTAGTAAGTAATAGTATAATATAGAATATAGTCAAGGGTTTTTCAAACTATCTGCCTTCTAATAATAACCTAGTCAATAAACATATTGATTTGATAAATTTTAGCTCCAGCACGTTAAAGGTTTTTTAAGAGGGCCTTAATAAATACTTATAACTTGCCCTGCTTTTAGGGAGGCACTAACTCTACCTTTAGAAAGAAGTTTACGATATGAATTTTTAGCAACCCTGACTGCTGGAAAGCCACAGAAAAAAGAGACGAAATTTTCATTCTCAAAAAAGACTTTCCTGAAAAAATTTCTCACAAACACACACTGGAATTGGAAAGATTCATCTTTAAAAAACTTTAAGCAGAATTTTCAAAGTTACTGTCAAGTTTCAAAGGTTGGTTTAAAAACGGATACTTATTTCCAGCCCATTCAAGCTTTCTTGATTTGAGACTCTTAACCTAACTTTGTCTAGAAAATACACAAATATATTGAGTTCTGAAAATGTCATATATCATTGATTTTATAAAGCTATTATATTCATCAAAAAATTCTGAAAACCCCCAAAAACCATCCACAAATACAGTACAATCAAATTTCATCAAACGTCTTTACATCTTCGTTTTTGTGTAATAATTTCTCACGAAAATTCTTCATAATTTCAACCAAGTCGTTAATTTTGATAATCGCCATAGTAATAGATGCTAACTCTTTGAGGCTTTCAAGTCTTTTGACTAGAAAAGGCTTGCCCAACTTTGTTTATGTTTGCTGGCGCCGTAAATTTGTATAGACATGTTTGTGGAGCAATTATATTTCGTTCGATTAAAAATGGTAGATCAAACTCGGAAAATTTTCTTTCTCAATCAGTCGGATTCATCGGGAATTGAACAAGATTTATAAAGATCGCGCTACAACTTGCAAATAACGTTTTTTAATAACATTTTCCTACTGGTGCCGACTGACACTAACATCCAACCACGCGCTTCGAGCTTCCTCGTATTCACCTTCAAATCAATGCTGATTGCACACAAATGGAAGACAACCCTCAGCAAAGCTTGATTTCAGGTATTATTCAAATTAGGGTGTTTATGGTCTAAAGTTTATATAGCTTTTCCTAATCACTTAATGCCAAACCTTTCACAAATTACTCCAGCATACCGTGAAGTCGGGTGTCGGGTAACTTGCATTTAGTGGAGGGAAACTTGCATAGCCATCAAATGACTGACCAATCAAATCAGCAAAATTTCAAAACAAATGAACTACACAGCTCCGCTCACAGCTCTAGTCTACCATTTTTGTTTTGATTTAACTTTGTATTTTAATGACCAGACAGGTCATTCATTTGAGGGGTATGCAAGTTTCCCTCCACTGATGCAAGTTACCCGACTTCACGGTATATAGGGGAGTCAGCCAAATTTTCAAACTTAATCAGAAGAAACAAAAGTAGGCCCATCTGATAGCCCAAAGCATAAAAAAATGAGAAATGGTAAAGTACTTCAAAATATATAGGAAAAATGGATTCTGAAAATTTCACTGTTTTTGTCAAGATACGTCCAACCTCTTCCAAGCCAAATCGAAAATGCCGCACGCACCAAAAATATTCCAAAATGGGGCGCGGAAGCAGACTTCAAAGATGATGTCATGCACACGCAGTCTGCTCTGGTGCAAGGTTAAAAACTTCTCAAACATCATCAGTCAGGCACATCCTGGCAAATGAACGGGGTATTTTTCACTTGCGACCATTCATTGGCAAATGAACGGGGTCGAAAACGAAAGTGACGTAATAGCGCCGAATACCCAGTTTAATTGAACCGGGTTGGAAATATTTTGCTTCATTTCAAAGAACTGCATAGATGAAATTTTTTTTCCATGGGTTAATTTTGTCTTCGAAGATTGAAGAAACTTTTAACGAAAAAATAAAGTTCCTAGTTTTCTTCCTTTTTTCCCTTTTTCAGTTTGAAGTTCATTTTTATTCATTTTCACGCTTTTAGCCTGAGACGTCCTATCTCATTTACACTGGGTGACGAATACCCCATGCAAATGCTCACCCCGTTCATTTGCCAGGATGTGCCTGACTGATCATGTTTTAAATAGCAATCGCTATTGAAAAAACAATTAAAATGGTGGAAAACAAACTTTACCATTGAAAAGCCAATGTTTGAACGCATCTAAAAAGGGTAGTGGGTAAAAAAAAATTTCTTAGCGGTCAAAACTCAAGATTTACACTTAAATCTGAAATATTGCCAATTATATATTGGGGGCCCGTAGACCCACGGGTATGAAAAGAAAGCTTATTCTTTCCCGCATTTTCTCCAAAAATAAAAGCGACCCAAAAGAATTTCTGCCGTCTGAAGGTGGGATGTTGGAATTTCATTTTGGTTCCGGTAGCTTTTTTGTTTACAAATTTTACCTCGGGTCAGAAAGATCAGTCATAGCTGTCAACTCACCTTACAAAAATGCGGGAGAGCTCCAAGTCGGAAAAATTTTCCCCGATAATCCAATTTTTCCTGATCTGAATATTGGGAAATCGGGGGGATTTTCCTGCAAAATCTGATTTTATTGGAAATTTTTTTCGGGAAATCGGGGAATTTTTTGTCCCAATTTTCCTAAATCAGGAAATTTTGCCATTCCGTTTTTTCAAAATCTGAATCTTTTTTCAGGAAATCAGAAAATTTTTGGAAATGCGGGAGATGCGAGAGATTTGGCTGAATTTTTTTCCCGCAGGAGAAAACTTTGGTATGCGGGAGACGCGGGAGTCTCCCACCCAATGCAAGAGAGTTGACAGCTATGGATAAGTGGTTTATCCTGGGTTGTCCAGAACAATTTTAAACAGCTTTATTGTAAGTATTTCAATTGAACTGTCTGACCAATTTAACGTTATTGAGATTGAGAGATAGATGTTTGATTACCAAACTGAATCAAACTCTATTACTTTCAGTTTGCTTGATGTTTGATGTATTTGACTTCAAACATGTAGGGGTAAATAGCTCATCAGTCTGTTATTCTAGTCACTAATGGGTGCTAGGATAATGTGTGTTGCAATTAAACTTTTGCAAGATAAGGTGAGGGTTTCAATATTTCGAAATAATCAAGTTTGAAACTATTATATAAAGTTTCTAACGAAAGAAATGTAATATATGTCAGTGATTCTGACCTTTATATCATTTCTTTTTTGGAAACTGACACTAGACCAACTAAAATTATTAATAACTATTAATTATTTATTGATTACTGAGCAATTGAATGTATCAATTTTCGATTGATCCTTTTAATTGATTATATATAATCGATATCTGTTGGTATAACATATCAATCATAGTTAATACAATTATGATTATTAAATACTGCCAACAATATGCACCTAGAACTTAGGTTTTCATTTTCGATAAACTATTGAGTTAATGACTTGAAGGGTTTTTAATGAAAAAGGTTGAAGAAAAAATGAAGATTTTTTCCACTGAATTAAAATTTGTATTCAGAATTCTAATATATTTCTAGGACCAAAAATTACAGCCCACCAAAGAAGGCTTAAAACTACCAAAAATGAGAAAAACTGGTCAACTATTTATGTTTTACTATACTTTTGAAACAACTTCGATCTGATAGTATATATGCATTGAATGTTTCTTTTGACTTGTTTAGTTTGTCTGATACCACATTGCAATTGTCCTCAATCATAACTTTTAAAAACCAGAATAGGTTTTAAAGGGATTCCAGCACAAAAAATGAAACTTTGTCAGGGCATAGCTACCAGAAAGTTTGAAATTAAACTTTGAAATTATCATTTTAATATGGCTTCCACAGAGTGCAGATGTCTTGAATTTATATGTCAATATCTTGGGGTAAAATTACTGTTGACAACTTTCCAATTGCTTTTCATGATAGCTATGCCCTGACAAAGTTTTTTGTGCCGGAATCCCTTTAAACAGAATTTGTGTCTATTATAAACATATTTCTTTTTGTATTATATAAGAAGAAACTTTACCTGTTTTTTGTCAGTGAATTGTCTTTGCTTATCATTGCTTACTGGAGTAGTTTCGCGTTTTGTTTGCTGTTGTGGATTTGGGGACTAAAAATTAAAAAGAAATTTGCTTAGTTACATTGGATTTATATTTAGTAGAATTTGCAAAGTGACTCATTCTAAAGCATTCTTTCTTCTTAATGAGAAAAATAGAATATTCTGTCTCAATTACAAATTTTCTGTTACTGGTACCATCTGGTTTTCCATCTGTAATACCTAATGCAAAATATTTTGTGATCGATCTTATTAAAATTATTAAAAAATTTTATTAATAATATTGTTGATTTCTCTTAATATCCTATTTACTTTTCTATTGCCAATTCTCCATTTTCTAAGTTATTGGTGCATTGATTGTTAAGTAATAATCGAAGAACGAAAGTTAATAAGTACAATATATATTTATTTGGAATATGTTTGGCTCATTTCTGTTTTGATGCAAGTTGAATTGATACAATTTGAAAAGGTTTGACATCAACATATACTATTCAATAACTTTCATTAAGATGGTCAAATTCTCATGAGGTGTTTAATTTCACTGGTTTTTTTTCTTTCTTTTTTTGAATTAAGTTACTCCTGTGATATTTCAAACCTTTCCCATTTTCCCAGGTCATCCTTTGAGTTGTTGCAGGGTCCTTAAATTTCAGCTTAACAAAAGTAACTACTCGTTATGCATTATTAATTGAAATATTGTATATTATAATAATTTAATCTCTTTCAATTTAATCATATCCATTTTAATGGTAATTTTTTTTTGCATCATGCATAATGTGATGAGGGTCATTAAACGAATTCTCTATTAATTAGCTATAATTTTGCAATCATTTTAGCTTTTCCAAAAGAGCCAAAAATGTCCAATTTATAGTACCAATAACTTGAATTAAACTTTCTCATATACACAATATATTTACCATCATTTGAGTAACGTTCGATTATCCACAATGTATATGTATCAATAATTTAAAATAATTGTCATCTATGACTATTTAAAAAGTATAAAGTTTATTGTACGAAAAATGAACATAATTTTTACAAAACATTCATCCAATGGCCTTTTCTTTTCATCACAAAAAGTCCATCAACAACTTCTAAGTCGACTTTTGAAACAAGACAAGACAGCTCAAAAACACTAAAGAACTAACACATCAATTTACAAAAGAAATTCTTGCAAAATGATATTATGTATTATGGTACAATGGGCGCTAGAGAGAGAAAGAGGGGGTCTCTTTTACCTATTGTATTACAGCCTCTTTTTTTTTTCTCCCTCAAAAACCTTGTAAGTTCATTCACGCAAAGAGAGTATAATTTTCTTTCCTTTTGGTAAAGATAAGACATTATAAAATTAAAAATTAGTGGGGTGCTTTTTAAAAAGTTTTTTGTGTCAATTCTAATAAAGCAATTTCGGAACTTGGCTCTTAATTTGTTGGTCTTTAATCAAATGACAAAATTGATTTCTTAATTCACCACCATACTTTCCAACATTCGATTCTCGTATGTTCTTTATAATATGACTCTTTTTATTTCATTTCTATTTAAACTTGATACACTTTTTCTTTTATAAGAGAAATTTTATAAGAACAAAGAGGCTCAAAATCGACAAAAGATAAGAACAATTTAAGAACAATGTAGAGCCTGAAATTACTCAATGTCAAGCAATTTCATAGTATGAACCCCCCCCCTTTTTTTAAGGGGGGATCCGAGTTTTCAAGGAAGGCTTTATAGGGGGGGATGGGCAATTTTCCAGTTAAAATGGGGGGTTTGAGCTTATAGGGGGGGGATCAAATAAAAATGGGGGGGGGGATAGTAACTTTTTGTCTTATTTCTTATTTTTCTATCTATTATTAGTTTACTGTTTATTTGCTAGTGTTTTCAAGTTCATTGACTATTGGTACGAATTCACACTGAAAAATATATTTCATTCATCAAAATTCTTCCCCAATACTGGGAGTACAAATTATATGCTGGGGGCTTGGACCCCTGTAAATGGTGCGGGATCAAAAAATTTTAAAAATAGGGGGGATACCTTTATAGGGGGGGATGAAATATTAATGGGGGGGGTTCAGACCCCTCTGCACACTATGTAATTTAGGGGTGGAAGTAGTATAAAATTGGGTATAACCCCTAAAATCAATAAAATACTTCAATATACAGTATCAGTACTTTGTAGCAAATTTCGACTTTAAACACCCACCCACCCCTATAGTACAAAATGTACAAAATACTATCCAGCAAACTCCCCAAAACACCCCAACACCCCCTATATTTTACAATATACTATCCAGTACTATCCAGCAAACTCCCAAATACACCCTGACACCCCCTGTATAATACAATATACTATTAAGCAAACTGCCAAATATACCCCAACACCCCCCTTACATAAGTACAATATACTATCCAGAAAACTACCAAATATACCCCTACACCCCTTCATAAAATATATTATTCTTCCCATAAAAAATTTTTCAAAAATTGACAAAAACAATTGAGAATTTAAAAAAATTTTCGACAAAAATCTAAAATAAATCACAATTTGATTTGATTTTGGCTTTTCAATTTTTTTAGTATACAAACTAAGCAGAAAATCCGAAATTTGGCCCTGACACCCCCTGTATATTACACGTATACTAAACAGCAAATCAGAAATTTGACCCTGACACCCCTATGTATAGTACACAAGTACTAAACAGCAAAATTTTTTTGAAAACACCCACCCACCCCATGATACATGCCGCTTTTTTGTACATGGACCCCCCCTGCAATATACACCCTATAAATAAGAACAGGATAAGAACAATTTGAGGCTCAAAATGCCAAAAAAATGAAAACAGTCGAGCTTCAGCAGAATTTTACTGGTTCTTATAAAAAAGTGTACTGTGGTAATTCCCTTATTATAACATACCCAAAATTTAGAATAATTTTATCAAGGTTGAATTTCATCGTTAAGGGTATAAGTTGTTTTGAAGTTGATGCAAACATAATTCCCTGATCACTCAAACAAGATCCTTAAATGTTTTTCTTCGGGGGGTGTCAAATAAGTCCATGAAAATGACAAGACCATTCATAAAATCAATTTGAAAATGGCTTGAAATTTCAGTAAGCACAGTGGTCTACCATTTTGTATTTCGCAATTTTTCTTTTGATTTATTACATGTGGACTTCAAAATGACATTAATATGAGTTGGGTCCATGGTTGTCTTTTTAATCTCTTTAAGTAATGCAATAATAACATTGTCATTGTTAAGGTATTAATGTAATTTTTAAACACCGACTTTTGTTGATCTCAAAATACAATTGAAAAAGTTCTCCCAGTGTTGGTTACTATTTTAAAAATGATCACCTTAGATTCCCTACAAGTTCATTGGGGTGTATGTGAACAATCTTAGATTGCCTGATTGACCATTAAAAAAACAATTATAATTTAACTATGAATAGAAACAAAAAATATGATAAAGAGCTAACTCAATATCTATGTTTCAAACTCAGAGCTTCATGGTGCTCTCTGAGTTTGAAACATAGATATTGAGTCAACGCTTTATTAACTTATCCAGGACTCACTCTATTAGGAGAAGATAAAAACCCTCTATAAACATAAATTTAAGCCCTTTGGACAATTAGGTTAAGGTATCAACCATTTAGAATTCTTTTTAATGTTCTATTCTATTCTTTTTATATCACTTTCAGTAGAATGGGCTCTTCCAGAAAGAAATTGAATATGGGGGGTGGAGGACATAACATTTTTGAAAGTTTACCCCCCCCCCGGACAACGGATCTCACCCCCGGACAATGGATCTCACCCCCCGGACAAGGATCAGTTGACCCCACGGACATTCAAAATCACCCCTTATCAGAGTAAGTTTGCCTCTAAAACAAGGCTAATTTTGTAGGTTTTGCACTACCCCATGTACAAAAATTTTCTGGAAGAGCCCAAATAGGGGATTCTTGAATACATTTTAACGAGAACATCAAGGTATCAGCAACAGTTTCATTGTTTAGAAGAACTCGTACCATGGATAATGTTTGAATTTTCTTTTTGCCAATTGAAAATTATTGCAATCACTGCTGCAATTAATTCTGACGAACTTTGTTCGATTACAAAAGGAGATGTAAATTTTTCTCATTCAAATCAAAACATTTAGAGCTTCCATAAACTTCCCCAACGGAAAAAACAAGATGACAAAATCACTTGAGATGTTCCTTTTGGAAGATGTAATGGAAGAGTACTTCTTCCTGGAGGATGAAAATTGACATTTTCTTTAATTTGTAAATTTTTCTATATGTTAATGATAGTTAATGTTTTTTTATATAATAACAATTTCATAAGACCATCAGCCTCAGATTTACGCCCTCAGAACAATGCCTCTATTGTTTGGGACAATAGATATTTAAGAATCTAAGGCTCAGCCTAAAGTAAATGTTGTTTCGAATTATGTGCAGCATTAAAATGAATTTGATGAAATTTACTTGTTAAAAAATGTGTTTTTACTAAAATTATTGTGTTATTGTTATTTGGCCATCTTAACTAAAATTTCTGATATCGAATTAACTTCGAATTTTAAACATGCTATTTTATGATTTTTATTTTCCACTTCTACAGTAAACTTTCAAACAGTATCTATTTTTATTCCATTATGTAAAGGACTGTATCAATACCATATTCATAGCTTCAGCCAGGTTTCTAACTCCCCCCAACAAAGTAAGGTCCCCCCAACAATTTAGCTCCCCCCAAAAAATTGCCTTGTGCTAGGTCCCCTATATGTGCGAGTACAGTAAGACTGATAAATGAAAACTAAATTTTACTTGCATTAATATTTATGTTTACAAATCTTTTGCTTTTTATATTTGATTTGATAGTAAGATAAGAGATCTTTCGAAATTAGCTGAACAGCCCCCGGAGTCTCAGTCAGATCATCAACTCCCCCCAACAATCTAGGTCCACCCAAATATTTTGGTAATTTTAGCCCCCAGGTTCTTAAAAGGCCAAAATATTTCTTAGGCCCCCCCCCCCCAAAAAAAAAAATAAGGGGGGGGGGCTGATGCTATGATATTTCTTGCTCGTGCTGAAGTAGTCATGCAGTGCACTGAAGGTATTAACAGAATCTAATAAAGGTATTTGAAAATGGTTTATTTTTATCGAAAGTCAATTTTCTATTAATAAGGTCTTTTGTATTTGGAATTTTTTTTAAATTACATTTATTCTATATCTGATATGTTTTTGTTATGTTCCTGTGTCGTGTTGTGTCATGTCGCCAGCTTCTTGGAGTTTTCTTGTTTCAAGTTTTCTTGTCATGACCTAGCGCCCTCTGATCAACCTTTCTTTTGATATTACCAGGGGTATTGATATTACCATTGATATTCATGATACAGTATTATGACGTAATGTTACATACGGTAGAATAAAAAAACCCTGGTTAGGCGAAAATTCCAAATGATACAATAAAACTAGTTGGCAATGCCAGGTTGTTACTTTCGTATTAACACGTGCGCTGCCAACTACGAGTATACCTTGTTGTAGAGGGGCCAAAATACTGGCAGTACTTCAAAGAGCCATAATTTTTTAAAGAGAAACTTTTGCTTGCTTTGTTACCGTATTTTTGAAATCAACGTAAAATTATTGGTATGTAATTTAAAGGCATTTAAAGCAAAACTCAGGCCATAGAGGCCTCTAAAAGTCAAAGTTTGGATAAAATTCCAAGAGGTCGAAATTTCGATTTCTGAAAATGGCTCGGCAGCGAAAATGTTAAACAATTTGTCATGAAAATTGTGAATGGCCTTTCAAATTAAGTTTGATCAAAAATTCGCTAATAGGTTAAAAACTCGGACCTAAGCTATGAAAAAATTTCTAACTTTCACGAACTGAGATTGATCTATTAATTCCGTTCGTAGCCTAGCCAGTAGTAGTAGCCTGGACGTAAGCGAATGAAGTATTTTTACGTATCAATAAATGTGCGTGATTGATTGCTTTATTATTTGTTACTATCAACCAATCGAATTACAACACAGAAAAGTTTACAGCCAATCAAAGTGTTATCTCAATGACACGCTACAGGGAACTGGCGCCAAGACATTTTTTTGCAAATAGCATTCCTTTCTGTTTTTTGAATTAAGAGATTCATTCATGTTTTACAATAATGTTTGAAATCGATAGATATTGACTCAGAGTTTCATTGAAGATAATCGATTTTGTAAAATGAGTCCCACTATATGCTACATTTAAAGAATGACACGCCCCCTTTTTGTCAGGAAAAATGTATCGCGCTGATAGACTCGCTTTATACAATTGATTATCAACTTTCACTTTGAGCTAGTCATTAATTTATTAAATTTAGGCTATAGAATTAGAGGTATACTTTGACATATACACTAAAAATGTTATCTGAAGTGGTCTTGATTGCTTTTTATGAGCTTTACACGTACAATTCTCATTTCACAATTTCATAATATGTAAAACACAAAGAAACAAACCTTTGCCAACTTTTTTTCTACTTCCATTGAGATTTAAAACATTGAAACAATTTTAATCTAATGTAATCCTTCAAGTTATAATGATCAAACGATAGTTTTTTATAAGTCTCATCATGACCTCTCATTCACGACGGCCGACGTGGTTGTGCCGCTGGAGTTCAAAAAGTGGACCCTGTCAGATTCAGAACGAAAATTCGAAAAAGTAACCCTGACCAGTGGGACGTTCCCATACCCAATTTTGCCTAAAGTTGCCCGGCATTATTTAGCCATTTTTTCTATAGACCAATTAGAATTGCAACGATTAATGACCACAATGTCAAAACTTATTTGTAGTAGAATCAGCCATCTACAAAATACAAATATTTATAATCTATTACATTATTAAAAAACCATTCTTTTATTAAAGAAAATGCAAATTTCAACTTTTTCAATGTTAAATAATTTAGCAAATTAGAAATGTTATTACAATTTCCAGGCATATTCTCTGGAAGTTTAGCTTTTTCCAACTGATCCACTTTTTAGTTCTACTGGTTCTATCAGTTGCCAGTATCAACTACATTTTAAAACATTTATTTCATGAAAAAGAAGAAAATGAGCTATGGAAATAAGAAAGATCTTGGGAATCATTGAATCTTCAAAACTCAAGAAAAATAAATCACGGTTGATTCAAAAGTGTTTCCCCATGTTTAGATATTTTATTTAAGTGATCGCTGTGGTTCATAAACCTCCGTTCTCGATGGGACTTCCTCCAATCTAGAGGTTATCCACTACATCACATTGAAAGCATAAAAGTATGTGAAAAGTCAAAAGATTCCTATACTATAAGTTCGGGTGTGCTTGGCACTACAAATAGTTTATTAAAACCGTTCCGGAATTTTTATTAATTTTCTTGAAATTCAGAATGAGCTTTTAAGTAGACGTTTCAATTAAGGGGCGTCCCTAAAATGTTGAAGTAATTTTCTGTGTGATTAGGACAAATATAAAAACGCGAACTGAATTTTTCTTTTTATCAGGACGATATATTTTCCTATAATTACTGATAAGTCATCGACTGCACCAATAGCGAGTATTGATATCAAAGATGAAATTTTTAATTTAACCCTTTAAGTGCCGATGTCGTATATATACGACATGGGCTATATAGGAGGGCGAAGCCCTCCTGTAATGCCCAGTTTGAGTTAGAAATCGTTATTTTTGGTCGAACTCGTAGGAATTAGATTGTCCTTTATGGTCAAGCAAAAAAAAATTCAAAAATGAGTCTTTCCAGCGAGATTTTAAGCAAAAAAGTCAAAAAAATGCAAAAAATTGACAAAAATTCACTTTTTTGAGATTCTGACCGTTTTTTGACTATTTTTGGTCAACGAGTGATCCAAGAACCTCCAAATTTGGCCCTGTTTTACTTTATTCTGTCTTCTAGTGAATTGATTTGAAGTTTTACACTGGGCACCTTTCCATCAGTTCAGTCAGGTCCGCGCAGCGGGCCTGACTGCTTTAATTCCCCTAACGTACCCCCCCCTTGGCCGCCGCCCACCACGCCCTTCCTCAATCGGGCGGCGCCGAAGGCGCCCAAAAGAAAGAGGAGACTCTAAGCTATCCAACGAGCTATATACGAGCTTCTAATTCTTTCTAGATCAGGAGATATAAGCCCTTAAAGTTTGAACTAGCGATTTTTAAAAAAAAACTTAGAAAAAAAGACCCTGGCACTCAAAGGGTTAAAGCAAAACATAACTTTTAACCATAAACTTTTGACCCGATAATTAGATGGTTTGGCTATTATGGGTTTGCCGTTTTTCTTTTCACAGTAATCAATGTACAATCCTTGGTTGGATAACTTGAAAACGTGCTGTAGTTTTTGATGTCCTGATTTTCATTATTTTGAAGTCAGTAAAGTCTGTTTTTTGGACAATGATTATAGTTAGGCCTTGCTTATGAAAGTAATCCAGATAAATAAGACAGTATCCTATTGATGTCTGTTACACATTCTTTTATAAGAACATCCAAAATTTCTGAAGTCATGTTTTTTGAGTTTTAAACCTAAAAATGATCTTAAAATGTTATTAATTTCACCATTTCAGCATTTTTGTGTAATTTCCTATGACATTGGGTATTTTTGAGTCAGTAAAGGCTTTACATGCTCAAGGACTTTAACCATTGAAGCCTTGTGTTCCTACATAGTTTATTCTTATAAATTCATTTAAGAACTAAGTTGTATAAATAGGTTGACTTGTATTAGCCTAGTAGCCTATTTGTTTTTATGTTAGCGATAAATATCAATTACAAACAAACAAAATAAAAATAAACAGGTACTTAGGATTAAAGGTTCAATAAATACAATACCTTTCTGTCTTCTTTGTCTGTGAGTGATTTTGATTGTTCGGTATTGGTCGCTGATATCGTCGTTGAGGTTGTGTTGAGGTCGTTCATATCTTTATTCGTTTCCAATTCAATGTTGTTGAGACTTGTGATTGGCTGATCGGTGGAGGGTGATGACGTAGTGGATTTTAATTGGATAATACCATTGCTAATCATCTTCTTATTGGCTGTTGGCGATTGTTGTTCATTGTCTTGTATCATGTGACCATTTAGTTGAGATGCCAGTGTGGTGCCATTCAGCAATGTCTGAAAATCATTTTTTGAAGAAGAAAATAAATTAAATTGGCTATCAAAATCAATGGAGATCAAAAATGCCACTTTTCAATCGACTGATTCTTTTCTATGAAATCGACATATAAATTCTAGTCTAACATTATACAAAACACACTTTATGATCAATAGATGCAGAACTTTAGATTCTGACATTGCCTCCTAATTTCAGTTTGATTGCCCCCTCACCAGGACAGAAATTTTTCACGGCTCCCTCAACCTTTTTCAAAAGGTTAAGTTATTTTTATTTTGCCCCTAAAACTGAAATCAGATTTTCCCTTCGCCCAGCCATGGTTAATAATTCACTCCAATCTTTGACTGCCTCAAATATTAGCCCTCAAGCCGGAGATTTTGAATTTTTTTTTTAACTTTTGGCATTTAAATCTTACACGTTCTCTAGTCTAGAACACACAGAATAGTGCAAAAACAACAAAAGTATTGCAAAAGACCCAAACCACTTCAATATTAGTGAGACAAACTACTGAATTTCATTGAACTTTACAATCTTAAAATATTTCAACCAATATTTGGACCTCTTATATGGACCTCGTAATGCAAGACCATCTCAGTTTGAGAAGGAATTATATGTATCGATCAAGAACATTGGCAAATCACTCAACAATATATTTGTGCTACTTGTTTTTATTCATAATACAGCTCTAGCGCCATTATGTGTTTTGAGCTTGTTTACGCCTTTCTCTGTTTGTTTATATGATGTAAAAGAAAAAAATAGGTCATGCCTTTATCGTGTAACCCCTGATGGGGTACAACAGGAAATGAAGAGTCGTTTTACTCGGCATAACTCTCTTATCAATACTTTCCGTACATACATATATGTTTTACTGATTTAAAATTTAACTCGACATACCTGAGGGTAAAGTTAGAGTAGTTATTAATGGCGCAAACTTTGCACAACTGCCAATCATATTAGATGCATGGTCAAAACAAAGAAATTTCCAAAATATTCTTATATTTACAATGGGAATAACAGTAATTAACTGAATGTCGAATCTTTTTGGTAGTTTAAGCTTTCTACTATCAGAAACCTGAGCTTAATATAAGGATGAATACATGGACCTTGAATGACCGGAATAAACCAAATTAAGAGTCAATGTGGTAATAACAGGGTAGTAGAAATAGTGCTTGAAAGTTACAAGCAATCAAACTTTCCCTATTAGAACATGATAAGTACACCCGAGCCTCAAAATCAATTTACTGTAAAATAAGAGGAAAAGTCTGAAATGTGAAGGGCCAACAATAAAAGATACTCTTTGATTTCGGCCCCATTTTTAATTTCCATTTAAAAGGATTGAAATCTGTTGTCAATTATACGCCATCAGAAAATACAGTGTATATGAATAAAATGTTGCAATATAGTGAGGGGCTCTATCTTATAAATTCTGCATTACTAAAAATAGATAAAAAGAACGACAAATTTCATAAAAAAAGACAAAACAGTACCCCTTTAGTGATTCATTTCTCTTTGTTTATCACGAGAATTAACTACATATGTGGTTTGAAAGAACGACAAATTACGCATGAGTGTTGTTAATGCAGGAATTGCAAGATGCACCCACTGTAGTATACCCAGTTCCTTTTAAAAAATATCAATATTTCCAAGAGAATAAAGCTTACTTTAAACTACATTGTATAGTATTGAACTTATGCTATCTAAGATATGTTGACATTCAAAGCGATACTGTTCTATGGAATCTTTTTCGGAAGAATCCACAAACTCCTCAAACAGAACACTTTACTGCAAAGGTGAAAAATGGAAATATATTTTCTTCAAGATCTAAATGATAATATTGAGGAGATAAATGTTTCTTTAGGTCATGACACTTTCACAGTTTTTATTTCAAACTTTCTAACTTTGTTTTTACTTTTTTTTTTCTTTTTTTTTGACGTCAATGATAGATGACTGGTTCCATCTTCTAGTTTTTCATTTTTGATTATTTTTTTTACCGAACCTACATTTTGGGAACTGGTCATTTTTATGCCAAATATTTCCAAAAGTTTCCCAAAAAATAAACTTTCAGAGGATTGGAAATCTAACGAAATAAAACAATGTCTAGGCAACAAATTACAACTGGTTACAAAAATCTTCACTTGCATTTTATGATTTCTAATTCAAAATATTTCCAGATTTATGAAAGAAAATTACTAATCATGGATCTTCAAGGTCTCCACACAAAGTAATGAAATGACTTTGATTCCTTAGTGTGGTAGCAAAACCCTCCTGTATGCAATGTTTTCAATACATTGCAATTCTATCCTCTCTTACGCGTTTCTTTTTGTAAGAACAAACTATATAATATAGAACAAGTAAATAGAACAAGTTAAGAACATTTTAAGGCTTTGCAGACTCTAAAACACCTGATTTCTTTGGAAGAAAATGGACAAAAATACTCAAAATATGGCGAAAATAAGAACATGTTAAGTACATTTTTAGCCTTAAAACTTAAAAAGTTAGGAACATCCCAATGCTTCAAAATTGTTGGATGTTCTTATATCGTTTAAATAATGCTTTGACTCGTCATGTTTTCACACCTGATGTCATTTTCTTTCACCACCATTTCCTTTTTTATTGCCAATGTAGTGAGAATTTGTGAGAGTTGTAAAACGGAATGACGTTTTAGTTTGACATAACAAAATAACACTAAAGTTAGTTTTAAACACAGTTTTTTTTAGAAGAACATCCAAAATTTTTGAAGCATTTGAATGTTCTTAACTTTTTTGAGTTTTAAGCCTGGCAATGCTCTTTCCATGTTCTTATTTTCACCATTGTGTGAGATTCTTTTTTCCATTTTCTTACGAAATCGGATGCTTTACAGTACGCAAAGCCTTAAAATGTTCTTAACTTGTTCTTAATATTTTGGCCATTGAAGCCTTATGTTCTTATATAGTTTCTTCTTATAAAAAACGTACAAAGCATGTAATATGTTCACACGAACATTGGTCAACATTTTAAGTATTCGAAACATTTCAAAATTAGAATTTTAAGTAGTTTAACAATTAAATTTCTAAGGCCTTATTCTGAACAAACAAAGTTGTTGTTGATGTCGAGCATCGAGCTCGAATAATAAAATAATTCAGATCTTTTGAGCTGCAGAAAACTATGCTCTTTATACAAAAATATTTTATAATTTGAACAGGGGCTCATTTAGTTCAATTTTCCAAAAAATGAACAAATTCCCAATTTTTTTTATCTACTCCGATTCTAACATCAACCAAGCCTTCTGAAGTCGACAAAATGGCCAGAAAAAAAATCATAAAAATACTGGTCCTTGTTTACATCCTTTTCATACGTCAAAAATTACAATATAATTATCAATTTCTTCAAAGAAGCAAATAAATTATATTTTCTTTCATCTCATTTCACTTCATTCCTTCTTCCAACAAACCCTCGATTTCTCAGTCCACCAACCAACCATCAAAAAAGAAAACGTTTTGCAGGTTTTTAAGTATTTTACGTATCATTCAAAGCTTTCACAAATTATTGTCTTACAACAATTTCTAGCACCTTTTAGAAATGGTTCATCAATTACCCATAATTCTAAATTCAATCAAATCCACTGTCCAACCACCAACAAGGAAAATTCCCATCTACAAAATTCTTTTGTCCAATTTTTACATAGCTTTCGTATTATGAGGTGTGTGTTATTCTCTAATTAATAATCAAGTGCAATTAACAGATGGTATGGTATGCTTTTTGACGATAATTGTTTCATTATTCCTAGTACTTTTCCAACCGGAGTGCACGATAAGTTTATTGCTATTATATTTCACTCTCCCTAATTCGAACTCGGACGGAGAATCTTATCTGTTCGAATTACAAAAAGATTCGAATTATAGAAATTATTTTACGAGGAGGGTTGTCCTTGACAGGGACTGGAAATTAGTCTGAAATATAGAAAGATTCGAATTATAGAAGTTCGAATACGCGAGAGCCTACTGTGTCTCTAAAACTTCTCTTAGGGTTTCATAAATTTTAGTGTATAAACCCTTTTTTTTAAATGCTAGAAAACGACAAAAATAAAAAGTTCTACGTGAACATAAAACTTTTGCCATACATCATTCATAAGTCACAAACACAAGCCAAGTTAAGCACAGTGTTACTGTCAGTATGCTTACAACCCCCTGCTATTATTATGTTGAGATTTAAGTTTTACACTCAAGTTCAATAATATGTATGTCAATTAAAATTTCTCTTTGCAAAAGATATGACATTGAGCGTAAAAATTGCTAGAATGATTAATAATAATACCTGTATCGTAATAACTGCAATGGTTCTTTTGTTTGAGCTCTTGTATTGGTCAATTATTTTATTAAAATCTTCAATTCGAATATAGAGTCACGAATCAGAGATAAGAAGTAGAATTTATACATTGTAAGAATAACTTAATGAAATATTTTGAAACAACATGGAAAATTCTATTGTAATGGGAATGCCATCAATTGCAATACCCTTTGAAAAGATTTAATTTTCGTTCGTGCAAAATCAATTTATCGTGAGCTACCTATGTGCCTACATTCTTTTTTAATAAGAACAAGAAAAACGTTGCTCGGGCTTAGCCTAATAACTCCTCGTAAATCCAGGGAATATTTTGGCAATTTCTTGTTATATATCTTCTTAACATTTGCTTGGAATTCAGCTCTTTAAGGTAAGCTCTTCAAGACAGTATTAAAAGTGAGGTTTGATTGCTAAAAAAAATGCTGAGCTTGCAAAAACATTTCAGTTTTAAAACGAATCGTCAAAACAAAAAAGCTACTCAGTTCGTTCGTTGATTGCTCTATTTGGCAATATAGAATGTCTTATTTCTAAAATTACAAAATGAAGCCAATTAATTTAGCATGCTTGACTTTGCATTGAAGTTTTAAGTAAAATTTCATAAATTACAGGCCCGGCATAAGTGGAGACTGCCTCCCTACTTTTGAGAAAATGAGGTTTTTTTTCTCAAATTCCAAGTGAATCTTATCCCATTTGAGCCTTCAGCCTCCCCACTTTTACGGTTGCTCCACCGGGTATGAATTACATTTCTGATGGTAAAAAATGTTTTACATTGCTTTTGCAAGATAAGTATACAGCTTCATATATTCTACACGGTTTTGTTTATAATGATATACTCTATAGCATTCATGATGAAATTAGCCAATAGATTCAGATGCTAAGAATATCACCATTATGGAATTGGGCAGCTGAACATAAGAATACTTTTTTAGAGTATTTTAACTGTAAATTTCCAATTTTCCCCAGTAAGGCTAAAATTTTCTTAACTTGTTCCTAACATTTTCGCCATCGAAGCTTTATGTTCTTATATAGTTTGCTCTTATAAAAAAAACGTGTAGGGGCTGTTAATCTTATACTTTGTGTGTAACCCTAGTTAAAAGATTCAACGAAGCGCCAAAGCCTTAAAAACAATAAAAGAGGGTTTAGGGTTTCGCTTTACGACACAAACCAAAAAAAAACCAAATCATGGTGAGCTTTAATAATAAATTTTTCCACCCAAGTAAAACTTGATGGTTATTTAAAATGTACAAAACACATAAGGCAAATATAAAAATCAATTCGATAAAGCTGTTCAGATTATAAGCTTTGGTTCAAATAGGAAAGCTCGTTGTCTTATAAAAAGAGAGTAAAAACATTTCATATCTTGAGTGTATTGTTCTTTTCACTACGCTCAAACATAATTTGAAAGCCTACCCGGTTTTTTTCGATAGCGTCTACCCGGATTCCTTGTTGCGTGACCAATTTAAAAACATAAAAAAGAGCCAATCAGATGCGGTTTGATTGTACTGTTAGCCAATCAAATCTCTTATAATTGCTGTAAAACATGTTTTTTAAACCAATCAGATTTGAGGAATAATTTTCTCAATGAATTACAATAATAGTTTTTGTTTTGTGTTTAATCTTGTTAACGTTCTTGAGCCTTTTGTTATGTTTTTATACAAAGAAAGAAAGAGAAAATAGCTATAAGTGCATGCGATTAAACATTTTTTATAAGAACGTTAAAACTCATAAAACATATTTGAGTCAAAACGAAACGTTCAAACCCCCTGCTTTCGAAAGGTTTTAAGTAGCCGTAGAAGGCATTTCCGACTTGAATTCACTTTCCATTTAAATTTTCAATCTTTTAAGTATCAGCTTGCAAACTTCAGGTTTTGTGCTCGAAAATGTTTGAAAATGTTCTTGTTCTACCCATGTAGATATAGTAGAGAAAAAAAAGTTAAATAGCTGCGAAATATTTGTAAAAAAGATGTAGCCTCTTTCGTGTATATTAATCCTGCTTTATGTTCTGCTATGTGTTTTGTGTGTTTTCTCTTTTATTTTGCTAGCAAATAAAATTCTCTTTAATGTAGCCCCTGTTCAAACATGAAAAATATTTTTTTTCAATCACAAAAAGATTGCTTTACAGTTTGTAATAAAAAAAATGCTTGAGAACTAGGAATCAAATTAAAATGTACAGTATGTACAAGTAAAGTGAGCATTTTTTTGAATTCCTGCTCGAATTCCTTAACTCAAAAGCTTTAAGCCCATTCTGAGATATAATTGTATGTTACAGTTCCTTTTAGCTTGATTTCTAAAATAATAAGAACTTCTGAAAAAGAATCTACCAATAAAATCATGGATTTAAGGACGCTTTGCAAAATCAAAATTTGAATTTTTTTTCATTCTGGCAAGAAAACAGGTTTTTAAGTGCATAAATATTTCGGTAAACCCAATAAGCACAGCCACACAGCAAAGATAAACATCAAAACAAGCAAAAGACATTCACCATTTTAGCACCATGTTACTAACAATTCTGTTTGATCACATCTTTCCTTTTTCAACACCTTACAAAGATACACATCCCCCCTCATGCTTCTTCAAATAAAATGAGCAAAACACGAAATAGCTGTAAAAAGCACATGGGCATGATTTAAAAGTAACGAAAAAAAAGTACTTTTTCTATAAGAAACACTCAAAATGGTTCTTTTATTTTAAAATGAGGCTTAGTAATTTCAAAAAAAAACTTGATTTTAAATGGAATTTAGTAATACTTTAAGAATAAATTCAATAACTTTTGAAATTAATAAAGCATCTTCACTTTCTGATTTGAATGATGGCGCTGCGATAGGTCTACTTTCCCCCCCATCAGAATTAGTAAAGGCAAAAAGTAGTTGAGCTCCAGCTCCTGGAAAAAATCCGAGAATCTCCGAAACTCTTTTAGATTGACTGTCACATATGTAGCACAAGTATGAATACATACTAGCACTGTACTAATGACACCCAGTCCTTCACCACAAAGACTAAAAGCTGTCAATCATACAATTTAATGCAACATTTTGAATATTGAAGAAAAATCTTTTATAGTACTTCAATTTCAATCTTTGAAAATCTCATCTACATTACATACAACAACAATACCACCCCTGAAATACCTTCCGGTAATGACAACAAATGACTTAATTCAAGAAAAGCAAATAATAATTAGAATTGAGAATCACCAACATTACATAGAGGAAATGCTTAGAATGGTATTAGCAATTAAAAATCAACAAAAAAAATGAAATATTTTTGTAATGAGTACATGAATAACGGTTCTGTTTGTGTGATCAAAACCCATCAAAAAAATCCACCCACCCTTTTTTGATATTAGTGCCAAAAATACAAGAAGGAACCGCAAAATAAAAATCCATGTCAAAATATTTCACCACAATCACTAAGAAAATTCTTGATATTATTTTTAACTATTCTAGATAAACCTAAAAAGAAATTATTTAAAGAACTAAGTCAAATATCTTGAAAAGACCATCATAGTCAAACTTCCTCCCAAAATTACAACAAGGCTATATTGCAAGCAACTACATAATTCAATAAAATTCAATAAAAAGGGAATCTGTACTGAAAACAAATCTCCAAAAAAATCTATTCAAAAAGTATCCTTCTTAAGAATTGTCATAAAAATGTCATAAATTTCTAGTAGACTTTGAATCCATTCCAACCATCATTAACCAAAACGAATCCAATCGCCCCAATCCTCAAAAAAGCGAGATTTCTATTCTGTCCGTGTTTTCAATATAGGAAAAGATTGGCTACGATTGGATTATTATAGCTGAATGATCTGTGAACACTTTTGAGGGATCATAAAAATGTAGGAAACCACAATCATTTGCCAATGGAACTTAAAACTTATTAACATTTGTTGTATGTTCATACAACATTCAGATCATGCTGTATTGACAAGAAAGTAAAAAAGCCATATCCATGACTTTCCAACAGAAAGAAATGAAATCAATTTTACATCGCATCCCTTCACTTACATTTCATGATGGCACGTGGAACTATGTAATGCCAATTCTCGTGCTACTACACTAAACCATGTAGAGGGGTCAACATTTCCATTTCCTTTTTTACATAATCAGTGTTTCAGCAATCATAACATAAAGAAACAGCCTCAGACACGAAATTAATTCATTTTTAGCACCATAAAAGAAAAATTAAGAAATCCAGAAAGTATTCTCACACGGTAAGGTTAATTTGAGATTTTGATCTACACGTTTTTTTTTTTATAAGGAACACGTTTATAAGGAACTCGAGGCTGAAAATGGTTCAAAAAATAAGGAATTGTTAAGGAACTGCTCAGGCTGAGAATAAGAAAACAAGTTTTAAGGAACAGTAAGAGATGGTTATCCAAACTTAGCAGCTATGTAAATAAGGAAATCGGTAAGGAACTTTGAGGCTGAATTTTTCTGTAAAAATAAGGAACTCCAGGCTCAGAGCAAAGTTAAGGTTCCTTATAAAAAAAAAAACGTGATGTTGAGGATGTTGAGGATGAAGAAAAATTCATTAGAAAATTTGACCAAATTTTAAAAACCCCACGACACCAATTTGAGGCTTTGGTTTTTAAGCGTGATCTCCAAAACCATGTCTAGGCCAAGAGCCAAGTATTTTCTTTCGGTTTATAACTCAAGAGGCTACTGAAGAGGAACTTCTGATAAACGGTGACTCATTTGTTTACATAGTCAATTATCGATTTTTTTGAACGAACTATAATAATGTTTAGATTATATTTATAGTGATTGATGCAGCAGAAGGCACTTCAAATTTGTTTTTTTGTTCATGTATTTTTACTTTCCAGTTGTTTACAACTTTAGCTTGATGTGATGAGGATCTCGAATTTCAACAGAAAAATCTGAGAGGTGTGTGTTATTTGTTTGTATCTGACGATTGGTGTTGTATTTCAATCATATGTTTTTGAAGCTATTTTCTCTTTTTAATGTCAATAAATTTCTTTATACTGTCTCCAGATCCGAAATTTATTCCCTATGGACGCGCGACGTCTTATGGACATTCAATGGACAGCTTTAAGACTTTTGGACGTCCTAGAAACGTACATTGGACGTCCAAAAGACGTTTGTGCCCACCTTTTAAAGTACATACAATTTCAGAAAAATGACTTTCTTCTAGTTTGTAATTCTCGTTACAAAAAATATCCACTTTTCAATGGGTCTGATGATGCTCTACACGTTTTTTTATATAAGAACAAACTATATAAGAACATGAGGCTTCGACGGCCAAAATGTTAAGAACAAATTAAGAACATTACAAGGCTTTGCAGACTCTAAGACGAATGATTTCTTAGGAAATAGGACAAAAATACTTAAAGATGCCTGCCTAAATTAATAGCATGTTAAGAACTTTTTTAGGCTTAAAACTCAAAAAGTTAAGAGCCAAGACATCAATAATTGCGAATGTTCTTATAAAAAACGTTTATAATCTATAATTTCATAGCCCCTATTATTTTCTTCTACAGAAAGCTTCTTTGGAAACTTAAAGAATTTTATTTAAAATGTTCTTAAAACGGGTATTTGGAGTTATCTTATTATCAAAATGACTCCATACCCAAAAGGTCATACTTCGATGTCAAACCTATAATTTAATCAAAATGTTCTCTCATTTTCTCTTCAGTTAAATAGCTTTTTGCCGCCACTCTTTCAAACATCAAATTATACTGCTTTCAATCAAGTTTTGCTTTCATCATTATCTTGAAATATGCATTATTCAAAAATATACTAATCTAAGTTTTTTTAGAAGCAAGGGGTATTATATTAATACCTAGTCGGTGCAATTTGAGAGATTTCAGTTTCTATTCAGGAACAATTTCCAATACACATCCAAAAGCCTTGGGATGTTCTTGAATTTTTAAGTTTTAAGTCTAAAATTTCTTAACATGTTCTTATTTTTCCCATTTCGTTGGTATTTTTGTCCATTTTCCTTTAAGAAATTGAGTCCCCGAAGCCTTAAAATGCTCTTAGCTTGTTCTTAACAATCTTAACATCATAGAAGCCTTATGTTCTTATATAGTTTGTTCTTATAAAAAAAACTTGCAAACAAATACCATACAGCAAGCGAAACAAACAACGTAACCTAAACCAGGCAACGTTTTCTTGGAAATAAGATGATTCGTGGAAATTAAATCTTTTGTTTATTCAAGATCTCAAAATATGAAGAGTTTATTTTGGAAATTTAAATTTAGATAATCAGGAAACAAGATAGTGATTATTTTATGAGTCTGGAATTGGAGATCATTCTGTGGGTTTTATGGAATAGTAATAGTAGCTTTACTCTGCCAATTTCAATGATGTTTTACTACAAGATACAAGTAATGTATTACTTTTTCTATGCGTTTTATAATCCGGAAAATCCTTTTATTAAATTACAAATGAAATTGAAATTCCAGCAGGATTTGTCATCGATGGAACATGAAATATGGTGTCAAACTTTAAAGAACACTTCCCTTTTTTATAAGAACAATTTTATAAGAATAATGAAGAAAGTGTCGACAGAAAAGAACAATCTAAGTGGTTTTCGGCATAATATAGACTTTTTCATAAATTACGTCACAAACATCACTTGCCTCGTTTTGAAATTAATGTCATTAATGCTAAGGTGATTAATTCCCAACGGATTTTATTGAAACTATTTAATGTCTCAAGGGACATAATCAACATGGTAATTGTTTGAATACAAGGCAACATAGAATGCACCCCCCCCCCCCCGGCTGAACCATTTTTGTTTGATTAAGGGCTGTATTTTTCAAAAAATACTGTGGGCTAGCTTGCTAGGGGGGCTGAGTGTTGTGTAATAGAACTGGGGGCCGAGCTGATAGCTTGAAGATATTTTGAATTATGTTAAAAATCTATGCTGTGGGGAAGGTTTTATCCTTCTTGAAAAAAATTTTCAAGCTTTGTGAAGGTGGGGGCTATGTTTCTAGAATTTAGCTGGGGGCTATTTTCCTTAGCCCCCCCCTGAAAAATGCTGGGGGCTGGACCCCTCTGCACACTATGGGCAAGTGATGTTCGTAACGTAATTTATGAAAAGGTCTCGAAATTTAAGAAATAGCAGTACTTCAAAAAGATAGGTCAAGATATTTGAATGAATGAGTTTGGAAGAAAATATTTTAATCCATCTTATACTATTCACCTCTTTTGATACTTTGTATTTATTGTTATGAAAAAATCCACTGATATATAATAATAATATGGCCTATGGAAGAAAAAATCTGTTATAAAATTTCTTGAGGGTGAAATTACATTTATAACCCTTAGATTCATTCTTTATAAGAACCTAATACCCAGCGAGCTTTTTGGGAGACTGGGGGTGGGGGTTTGGCGGAGGTTAAAAAATTACGGTGATGAATAAAAGTTTACTTTCTGCAACATATGAACTATTATTTTTGCAGTAGCTTTTGTCTGTAGCATTTCTGGGCAAACACGTTTTTTACAAGAACAAACTATAGAATAACATAAGGCTTCGATGACCAAAATATTAAGAACAGTAAAACACCCGATTTCTTAGGAAAATTGACAAAAGTACTGACAAAATGGTGAAAACATTATATTAAACATTTTTAGGCTTAAAAACTCAAAATGTTATAGTGACTTGTCTTATATGGTCACAGATTTATAAAGCCCGAAGGGCTAGATGTCGTGCTTTGGCTGAAAAGTGTGCCGGTAGGGAATCCTACCTAGGTCACGTGACATTATATATAATAAAATTTCAACGCTTGACCAATCAGAAGCTTTGTGGGTTTTCGAAAACAATACCAAAATTTTGAGATTTTTTGCCTGCAATGGCTTAAAGCACGACATCTAGCCCTTCCGGCTTTACAAATTTGTGCTTATGGTCTTCATGGTCAATTCCAACATGAACATTCTTAAGAATTCTTGAAAAAATGCGTTTCATAGGTCAGTAATTTCTCAAGTTATTCTCAATTTAATATAAGATATAAAATAAAAATATAAAATTTTCGATAGAAAATTTTCATCCCCCTCTTGGGAAGGATCTAAAGGATCTAAGCCACCCATCCTTTTGTTAGGAAGCTTATATGTAGAGTTAGGTACCTTTTTGTTGAACCATTTATAGATTTGGTTTGCGATTATTGTCATTTGTCGTTTGTGATGACATTTGAGATAAAAATGATTTTCGCAGTTATGTTGTTTGAAATTGATGGGAAAAACTGAAAGCCAATAATCAACTTCCAAGATCATATTCTTATTTTATAAGAACTATTTGATAAGAAAAATGAGGACGATACAAAATAACTTTTTGAGAATAACCTCAGACCTCGACCTCTTTCATTATATATCTTTGGTAAGTCTTAAGAAATCTAATGACAATCTAGTGAACCCTAGTTCTTGCAATATTTCAGCCTCAGTTTTTGAAGCCTGAAATTCTCATTATATTTTATTCTTATAAAAACATAAAACATTCTTAAAAGTAGCCATCGGTTAAATGAAAAGGCAAGAAAGAAATTTTCGTGCAATAGGCATGCTGAAAATGTGTAATTATTTGCATGGTGAAATTTCAAAAACCATGTTTTAACTCAGCGGGAAGTTACTTGGCTATAGTTAGGTGCCATTTATTTTACTGATACAATCAACTCTCTCTCTCTCTCTCTCTCTCTAATTCGAACTCGAACGGGGAATCTTTTTTATTCGAATTACAGGGAGGTTCGAATTATAGAAAGTAATATAAAAAGGATAGTCCTTGACGGGGGACTGGAAACAAGTTCAACTTTTAAAAAGATTCGAATACAGGCCCGTAGGAAGCATTTTCATTTTGAGGAGGCAAAGTGAGAAATATAAACTGAGGGCCAAATTTCGCAATTTATAAGGTGTCTAGATTGCTGGAAAACGCATCTTATTAAAGGATTATGTTCAAAATGAAGCCATTAAAAATACAAGATTTTTCAAAGCTACCAACTTTTGGAAAAACTTTTGCAAATGCCCCTGTGCAACCAACCCCCCACCAACCCGGTTGCTACGGGCCTGAATAATATTTAATAACTAATAAATTTTACATAGGACATTCAAACTTTTTTTTGAGTTTTGAAAGATTCTTTAACCTTTTGACTTTCTCCAGGCTTCCCCGTCTCCTATTCATGTAACATAGGTACATATTTTATACTTTTGAGATTAGACGCTGCATGAAATATATATTGCAGTCGAAATTCTGACAACAAATATAAACAATGGAGCGTATCACGTCATTACAAGTTCTTACTTAAAATTTTTGATTTAAAACACAATATAACACTGTAGCGCTCTAGATAAGTCAGGCTATGAAAAAAGGGAGACACAAAATCATTCAGTTACTCAGTTATTAAGAGATAGTGAAATGACTTTGATCAGATAAGATTGAGCTCTCAGAGTAAGATTTGATTGAAACTCTAAAGGAATTTCAAAAATCTTTATTCCATTTATAAGAACATCCAAAATTTTTGAAGACTTCAGATGTTCTTAGCGTTCTTTAACATGTTCTTAATTTGGCCAATTTGTGAATATTTTTTACCATTTTTCTAAGAAATAGGGTGTTTTTGAGTCGCCACAAAGCCTTAAAATGTTCTTAACTTGTTCTTAACATTTTGGCCAGGTCATGTTCTTATATAGTTTGTTCTTATATAAAATACAGTAACTCATTTCTGCACGAAAGGATATGATTTGTCATTTAATTCTTTATGGTGGTGACTGATAAGCATTAGTTGTATAACATTATCAAAGAAAGAGAGTCAGATTTCCTGAGTTTGAGGCCATAATTTTAAAATGATATTAAGGGTAGAAATCTTACCTTTTGAGTGTTATAATTTCAGTTTTGCAAATTATCACTAGCACTTTTGTAATACACTTCCTCAGTTCCCCTGATCTCGGGAAAATTTCCCAAACTAAGATTTTAAGAGCTAACACCTGAAGTTTTTAAAATCGAAACTGAATATTATTATAATTGTAAATGATGATGAACTTTATTTTCTTCATAAAAAACTTAAAAGATGGCCTGGATGACTGAGGTTATTTATTGCATGTATGAGCCATTCAAAATTCTTAAGCCAAAACAGTTTTTATGTCATCATAAACACATTTTTAAATAGGGTTTTTATAGAGCTTAGTTTATGACGATTAGGCTTACTCATATTTGCACATCAAATCATAAACCCATAAAGAGCTGGGAGGCTTCATTTACAAAGAGAAATTCAAAGCTACCGATAAAATCTGATAAAATCTCTCTCTTTTCTTTTCAACACTAATTTTTCCGTCAAAATGACGAGGTATACTTTATCTGGTATATAATCAATGATAGAGTTTTAAAGGTTTTTTTAAATACTTTTATTAGAACAAACTCTATAATAATGATCAGTTCAGACTAATTAAATGACTGACGAATATGTTAAGAATAATGTCAAAAATTCAAAAATGCCGAAATAGATTCTGCAGCATTCAATCATTGCTAAACTATATCATTTTTTGTGGTAATTGTTGATAGTACTCTGATCTAATAAACCAAAGTAAGCTTAATGTAGATGTTTCTTTGATAAGGATAAAAGCCTCACTCTTTTGGAATAGGATATACAAAGGATAAAGTAAATGTTTTGTTGTTCGGATCAAGTTGTCGCTAAATGCTTCTAATGATCAAAGAATGTTTTACAACATGATTACTGTCAAGAAATAGCATGTTATCTTTTTTCCGAAACAGCTCTATGTTTACTCTCTCAACTTCCTATCAATTTGTTGTTTGTCATCTAGTTGGAATGGGAAAGTAAGAATGATTCTATTTGCTAGTTCTCATGCTCCTTTCTATGTTAAATGGTACCTGAACCAGTATATAGCAAAAAATTGAATACTTTAGAATCCAATCTCCCAGTTCATATTTTCATAAAAGCCTCTTGCAATTTTTCTTCCAGGTAAAAATAAAAAGTTTGAGAACAGCATTTCAATTTGATCATTCGATGTAAGATATTTTAAATAAAAGTCTCATTTTCAACTCTCCATACTTAATGTTATCGTATTCATTAAAAAGAAGGAGGCAGGGTAATAATTAACGTAGAAACTCCTTACAGTTCATTTATAAATTTACAAACACTATGGATAAAAGATTTAGAAGCTTTTTTGAAAATTCTCTTGACTTTAATAGATTTATATGCAGTTCTTTGTACGTACAATAAGACAAAATCCTGGACTACTCTTTCTACTTTGAACACAAGATCGTCGGTATAATGTTGTATCGTAGTACGAAGTGGGTGGTAGTGAATGGAACTTTATAATTTAATAATATATTTTCGTGTTTCAGTAATTACATTTAGTAAATAGGTAATTGAGCCTTACTTTATAATTTGAATGTGGCTTTGTTTTAGCCATGCTTGTTTAGTTTTAAACTCGATAACCTCAACAAAAATAATCCATCTCGGTTATTCTTTTCTTAATTTCGACAGAATAACTTATTCAGAATTACAGTCAAAGATGAAATCACCATTAAAAGCAGTCCTTTATTTTTTACTGCTCAAATTGAAATAATTATTTTCCATTGTATGTAATTGAGTTCAATTTTTGATTTGGATTAATTATCTTACTACATTGATGAGTAATACACATAATAAATCACAAACTATAAAATTCTAATGTATATAATAAAACAAACCTAGAAAAAAACGATGCACATTGATGCAACTTGACATCAAGAAAGAAAGTTTCCACAATATTGTTGTAAAAACCCGGGGGGGGTACTTAGGCAAAAATGGGTGCTGGGTATGTGCGTGCCTTAAGGGTAGGGTTTTTCACCCTCCCAAAGTCTCTCTAAGGGTTACCAAAACAACAAAAGTCAAAATCAGTCTCTCTAAGGGTCGGTTTTTTCACAAACTCGGGTCAAAGAAAAGTCAAAAGTTAAAAAAGTGAGAAAATTTTTCAAAAAAGTGAGAACATTTTTCAAAAATTAGAGAAATTTTTCGAAAATTGGAGAAATTCTTTTAAAAATCGAATTTCTTTGGCCCATTATAGAATTTTTTTGTGAAAAAGTCTCTCTAAGGGTTGGGTTTTTCTACACTGAGTCTCTCTAAGGGTCACCTTTTCACCAAAATTCAGTCTCTCTAAGGGTAAGGGTCCAGAGGTCTGGCACGCACATACCCGACACCCGTCAATCCTAGTACCCCCCCCGGGTGTAAAAATCAAATCAAAAAGAACTGACCTGCTGTTGTACCATACTACAAAAATGTTACCAAAATTTGTATTTAACAATTCAAACCAACAATTTGACCACCAATCAACAAATTATTTTAATGTTGTAGAAAATGACTCTTTAAAAAATAAAGATAGGTTAAGAACTACTCAAGATTCGAAAAAGTAACCGATTGATGCCAAAATGGTATGGTATATTGCAACTGTTATTAATTATGTATCAATGAGTTTCTTATTAGTAATACATTCCATAAGAGATATTTAGCATGAAATATTCAAGAGAGATCAAAAACATATACATTCAGTTATTTTCTTTATGGAGAGGAAAGAAAAAATACCCCAAAGCTCTCTGCTCCCACTGTATTTTTTTTCTTTCCTTTTTGCACAACTTTTTTTTTAACAAAGTTATAAATTTATACGCTCCATTATTTTCATGTTAGTAAGTATGTACGTACATTGAGTTTTTTCTCTCTCTAGAAAAAGCCATGCTGTTTCTTGTATTTTTACTATAATCACGAACTCAAAAAATTGTGCGTTTTTTTTTTTGAGAGAGAGAATGTTCATTCACGCGTTGGGCTTGTTTCTCTCACAAGAAAAACCCTCTTTCTCTACCATACATTCAGCACATTATAAAAAAAGTCACAAATTTCGATTCGTGTAAAAAGATTTCATTCAAAAAAAAAATGTTTATTATACGGCAAAGTTGTCCGGATGAGTTTTGAACCCTATCCGGATCATTTTATTGTGTTTGACAATCAATCATGTTTTCATTGTTTTGATAATAATGGCTTTTTTATTCGTGTTTGTTCTCTTTGATAAAAAGATCTTTATCGGTTTTTTATAACCAGAGAAATAGGCTTATAATAAAAACATGATTTTCTCTTAAATTTTTTATAAGAATACTTTCAAGCTGGAATGGTACCAATGTTGTAGATCTTGTTATTCATTGTATAAATACCCCTTCTCATTATCTGTACACAGACCCAGTATCTACGGCAGGAAAAAAATTGAGTATTTTTCCACTGGGGAGGATATTTTGGCCAATTTTTCTAGTGGGAGGGGGCCCTACCGGGTCTGTGAGAAGAGGGTGGGTTTATCGGGGGGGCTACTAGGTTTGCGAGATGACGGGTATGTATGAGCCCGAGTACGAGCCAAAGTCCCTTGATGGACTGAATTCCGAAAACTTTGTCCATCTTTTGACGTTTTTGCCTCCCTTAGAGAGACTTTATCTCCAAAATTTCAGCCAAAATTTTCAAATTTTAGTCCAAATTTCAAGAGTTTATGACCCTTTGTGGGAGTTGATTTTCGATTTTCGTAGACTTATGCCTTTTAATGGTCCCCTTTGAGGGACTTCCGAGCGTTCGAGTATGTGAAAAAGGGACCCTTATTGTTCCCGGCACCGGCACCAGTTTTGCCTAAGCACTCCCCCCTCCCCCCGAGCATACTTAAGAATAACTATACCCATATAAAAGTACACGTTTTCTATATAAGGGCCAAGTTAAGGTTCCCTTTAAAAAACGTGTACTCGAGTAGGCTAGGGAGCGAAATTTTCATAAGAAATATGATGTGTTTAATTCCCTCTATGTTCAAAGTTCTCTAATAGTTGACTTAAAGATAATTTTTATGGTACACAATTTATTTTTTGCTGACAAAGCAGAATACACCAACAAAAGAATTTCTGGCATAATTTCTGCATAATTATGTTTTAAATTACTTGGTGTAACCAAATGGTTGTAGAAGCGTCAAATTATGTCCTTTGATGATAAGTTTTACAAACAAAGGTCTCAAAAAACTGATGCAAATTGTTTTGATTGGGAAAAAACATTCCTGGCAATCTTAAAAGGTCTTTTTTGAAAAAGTAGAAAAACCAATTTGTAAAGTAGATTATATCAAATTAGTTCCCTAACTAAATTAGGTAAAAAATATGACAAACCAGACTGTATGTTATTATGAGTTATTTCCGTTGCTTTTTGTCTGTAATAAGGATTGAAGGCTAGTTTTCAAGAATAAATCTAAGAAAGTAATTGCAAAACTTTGCTGAAATCAGGTACATATTTGTTTATAAGAACAAAGTACATTAGAACATAAGGCTTCGATGGCCAAAATATTAAGAACAAGTGAAGAACATTTTAGGCTTTGCTGACCCTAAAACAGACTTTGCTGACCATAAAACGCCCGATTTCTTAGGAAATACCTTAAGGGAACTTATTTTGGCGGGAACTAATTTTGGCGAATTTGCGGAATTTTGGCAAAATTCGCCAAAATTAGTTCCCGCCAAAATTAAATATTTTGCTCACTCGCCAAAATAAGTTCCCGCCAAATTAAATGTTTTGTTTCCTAGCCTAAATAACCCCTGAAATTGATCAAAATCGCTCAAAATAAGGCAAAATAGAACAGATTTACGCTGTCATTCGCCCAAATTAGCTCCCACCAAAGTTAAACTAGTCATAGCTTTCACTAAATGCCCCCACAGAAAGGTCATCTCATGCACTTATAAAGCTTTTAATGCTTTAAAAATTAAAGCATAGAAAATAATCAGGAATAATTGATTGATTTAATTATTTATTGATTGATTGAAAAAAAAATTATATTCCATTAACAAAATACTTGAAGAATTCATGCTTGACAATTAAATAAAATTCAAAGAAAAGCTGGAAAAGCTTCTCAAAAACATATTTCGAAAATCATGGTATCATTATCTTACTGACTTTTCACATCTCCTTGTTTGTTTGTTTTTTCTTACAACAATATATGTCATGATCATTCACTAAATAGACCTTTTCCGATAATGCTGCAGACATCTTAGATTGTAGGCAAAATATATAGCGGTGAATAAATCAACAAGGTAACCAATCAAAAATAGCTTGTCTATTTTTCATTGGCTGCTATATATTTCAACAATTCTCTATTCATAGTGTCCTCCAGGGTTTGTTCCCCCCACCAAATTCTTGATTTTTTTAAATCTCCCCCCTCTTTTTTTTCCCCCTATGACTTTTCAGTTTTTTAGTTTCCCCCCTCTTTTTTGCTTTCCCCCCAGAAAATTCTGAAAATATCATTTCCCCCCCCATATACCCGTATAAATTTCTCAAATTTCAACCTGACACAGACGTAAAATTTTGCTGCAAAAGGAATACTTGACAAAATAGAACGAAAATTGGTTAATTTTCAATCATGATCTAATCACATGATATCATGTTGACTGACCTTGGTTGCTGAAATAAAATTGAAGTGATTTCACACTTCCCCCCACCAAATTCGCCAACTATCGATGTTTTCCCCCCTCTTTTTTTTCCCCCCTTTACTATTCAAATTTTCATTTTCCCCCCTCACCCATTCAAAACTGGAAAATTGATTTCCCCCCCCCCCTTTATAAAGGGGGGGGGGAGGACACTATGCTATTGCTACTTTGCCTAGTAAGCAATAGTAAGATGATAAGATGATACTGCGTATAGAATTTATCAAAAAGTTCTGTGCCATCTGAAATAGACCATTCCTAGTTAAGGCCCGGGCTCCACTTGCTTACGCTGTGATTGCAGGCAAAAGAAAATAAAGGAATGTCATTGTGGTCCATTCAGACGTACAGTCGAAAAGTTGAAATTTGCCTAATTTTTTTCAAGTGCATACTACCTTTTCATGATGCAATCTTTTCTACAAGCTGAAAGGATTGAAGCCATTAAGATATGATTGCAGCGCAGACAATGAAGAGACGGGCCTTCAGGAATCTAGACTTTTTGAGCTATATCTCTCACTTTATGGTGTTCCTGTATGACTGTCTGTGTGCCTAGTCTAACCACCGTTAAATGCCTTAACTTGGAAAGCTAGAATTGGAGCTATTTCACCAAACCCTAGAGCGTAAGTTATTTAGGCTATGGGGCCATCCATATAGTACGTACACAGTGAAGGAGGGAGAGGGGGTTTAGCAAAAGCGTACATCTATTGTTTAAATGACATCATTTCTATTGTTCTCTGCGTACAAGGGGGAGGGGGTATCAAATTTTTGGAAAATCTTTGCGTACGTACTATATATGGACGGCCCCTATCACAACTGCATGAAAAAGTGGAACGTGCGCATGCAAAGTTAAACGAATGTAAACAAACTTTTTTCAGGTTTTTAAAATAGATTTACCACACTGAACAAACAGTGAAAACACTCTAAGTGAGGTAAATCTATTTTGAAGACCAAAAAAAAAACATTGATTGACATTCAACACATTCAACCACTTTTGGATAGACCTTTTTTCAAAGAGGCCACCCTGTTGAATAATTATGTATTCCAGCAGAAAAACAATGATAAAACCATGCATAATTATTACAATACAAATGCATACATACTATCATTGTTTTTATGGCTGGACTACATAATTATTCAACAGGACGTCCTCTTTGAAAAAAGGTCTATTCAACTTTACTTATTATGTGTACATTCAACTTTTTTGTACTTTGCCGGTATCTTGTTTTACCAAGGACTTTCTCGAGTTACGACCATATGATGGTCTTTAAAGCTCAAGAAGCTCTATAAAAAATAAAAGCTAGTTATTAATATAATAACAGAGAAAGATAAATTACAGTTTGAACAAAAATATCAAATGTACATTTGAAAACTTGAGCAAACTTCTTTAAAGATTCCAGAAAAAGAATTGAAATGATTGCTGAAATGAACTTCTGGCTAAATTACAGTATTTAGTATTCAGTTTGAAAGACAAGAAACAAAATTTGACATACAAAACACTTTTTCCAGTCAATGAATCAGCTCATAACCAGTCTGCCATTTTGTTTGTTTTGATTTGCACAAGTAATATTGTAATTCGTGTTATGGTGTAATCACTATACTTTTTCTATAATTTGCATTTATAACACTCGCTTCAGCTTTTCAATCCTAAATCAAAACTAATAAAATAATATATTTAATAATAATATTCAATAATATGAAAATATGTATAACATTTACCGCTGTATAATTTACCGCAATATTTTTGCGGAACACTTATTTGGCCGGAAAGCCGATTACGACGCAAAAACAAAAACAATTCGCAAAAAATCGAGATTCCAGTCCAATATATTGCGTGAAGCTATGAATGCCTCCTCAGTCGCTGCGCTCCTTGCGGGGGCAAAAAATTCACTATTCGCCAAAATAAGTTCCCGCCAAAATTAAAATTTTTCAAGACTTTCGCCGCTCGCCAAAATTAGTTCCCCCCAAAATAAGTTCCCCTAAGGTACCCAAAAAATGGTGAAAATAAGAACATGCTAAGAACATTTTTAGGCTTAAATCTCAAAAAGTTAAGAACATTCGAAGGCTTCATAAATTTCATTCTTAGGGTAAAGCGCTGTGAAACCCCTAAAACCCCTGGATAAATTTTGCGCGATTTTCGCGAAACTTAGTCTGGCTGAAACCCCTAGTAAAATGAATGAAATGTGGTGAAAAAAGGCTAAATTAGTCAACGTGAAAATTTTAGATCTTTCATTTGCGAAAAAAAAGTCAAAGTGAAAAGTACACGTTTTTTTAATTTATGGAGACTTTGGATGTTCTTAACCTTTTGTGTTTTAAGCCTAAAAATGTTCTTAACCTGTTCTTATGGTTATAGAACATAAGAGTTACCTGTGTGCTTGCTAATATTCTCATTTCCTTCTGATTCTTTTGTTTTGGAATTCTTATTTCCAAGATCTCACCCAGTTATTGAAGTTCAACCGCACATCGACGATTTTCTAATGAGCTGACATCAGAATTCGAAAAATTTTAAGCACGCTCACAAACTCCAATTATATTCGCCATTAAGCCCATTAACCAAAACAAAAAGATTTGAGGTAATTACACTTTTACAAAGGTTAAACAGATCAAGAATTCCAATTTCTCTTTGATTTTTTTATCATTAGAACGCGCATTTTTTTATAAGAATTATACTCACTACTACAGTTATGTGTTTGGAAAAAACGATATTAAAATTCATGTAAAGAAAAATTCACAAGCTAACTTCTATGTATCACCAATAGTCACGCAATGAGCCGGTAAGATTCTTTTTAGGCACAATGAAGGATTTAATTGGCAAACGGGTGATGTCTCTGGTTTTGATGAATGTATCTTAAAAATTTCATTCTTTACATCTCTTTTATAGTGAGAATTATTTTATGATTTTTCCGTTCCACTTCACATTTTGTTTTCAGAGCTAAAGAAATTTAAGTAGTTTATACTGTCTTATTTTGAAAATTTTTAGAGTCTTTTTATGTGAAATATATATGTTCTTATAAAAAAAGGAACAGAAAATTTCATTGTCGGATAATTATGTTTTTCTTGTAATCACGCGATAATTACATGCTACCCATTAAAACAACACAAAACTCTTTAATTGCTAATTAACTGACCATCAATGACTTTCGCTTATTTTATAAGGTCACAAAATTCGATAATTGTAAGAAACAATTGTTTTATGTAAGCATCACAGGTTCTGCGACGATCTCATTTTTTTTACTTCGCTCAATGGAGTACACGTGTTTTTTTTATAAGAACATCCAAAATTTTAACTCAATCCATTTTTTGAGCATGTTTGTCCATTTCCTAAGAAATAAGGATATTTTAGAGTCCCCAAAGCCTTAAAATGTTTCTTAACTTGTTCTTAACGTTTTGGGCATCGAAGCCTCATGTTCTTATATAGTTTGTTCTTATTAAAAAAACGTATATTTCTTTCCGATCAACGACACCGTAACGCATTATTTCGAAAATGGACTCCTCGTGAAAGTTATCTTCTTATATATTATAATACGCTTAAATCCGAACTCTCCCATTCTCGCATGAAGCAAGCATCCAGCAATTATTTTTCCCGCCTTTTCTGTATTGATCTTATTCTTTCAATTGGTCAATTTTAAGCCTTAAAATGAAGGCCGTGAATACATGTATTTTTTTTCCTTTTTAAAACTTTTGTCTTCTCTATCTTATAATACGCTTAAATCGGAACTCTCCCATTCTCGCATAAAGCTTTTTCGCTAGCGATTTTTAGGCAGGCAGCAATTCTTTTTGGCGCCTTTTCTTTACTGAAATTTCCATTGGTCAATTTTTCAGCCTTAAAATGAAAGCCGTGAAAATATAATAAATATAATATGTAATCTTTCTTCCTTGCAAATAGATTAAAAATGGCAGTTTTCCTTACCAAATACAGAACTTTTTTTTTTCCTTTTGAAACCGTTTACCTACTTCTCATGAAATTTAAAAAAAAATACATTTAATTTCTCAAAATATCAGCGAGCGAAGCGATCTTAATTATAATCGTGGCTAGTTTGAAAATAATGCCTAGAGTAGTCAAAATAAATTTCCCTGTCACCTTAAATTCTAAAATTCGAATTCGTGAAAGTTATTTGCGCGAAAAATTCTGAAAATCTGATTCACTTGAATTTTTTTTTCTTTAGAATTTTCCTATATTCATGATGAAATCTCCTTCATAGCAACTTAGAAAGAAATTATGGGCTGATATTTGGCTTTTTGGAGCTACCTCCCTAGAGGTGGAGATCCTATAAATTAACCCATGTTTGTTAGTTAGTTCGTTCGTTCGTTACCAGCTTTTCTCGAGATTGGCTAGAGATTCTTTATGATGTTTTGCTCAAAGATGCATAACTACAAACTCTCGAATGACGGAGCCCAATTGAAAAAAAAAAAAATTTTCGGCAAATGTAAGTCAAAAAACGACTAAAAAATTTGCTAATTTATCACTATTTATTATAAGGTTGGATCAATGTTTGTAACCAAATTACTCAAATTTTAGATGAGATAGATGCTGTTTTTTTGTTCATGAAGGCTTGATTTGGAAGAATATTTGTGTTTAGATTTGCTACACGTGTTTTTATAGAAAAATGGGCCAAATTCGGTATTTCTTTATGAGCACATTACCAATTACTTGGTTATTAGCTTTTCTCGAGATTCTTTATGATTTTTTTGCACAATAGGTGGCAACGAAAGCTCGCTTCAATGGTATGTCAAGTCGTTTATAAGTTCATGCCTTAACCATGATTATCAGAGCAGGATTTGAGAACAGCCTTTTATCAAGCCCTGATCACCGTGTCTGAATATTACACTGTAACGACATAGGTAAGGAATCTATTCATCACGCATTCAATACACAACAAAAGTAACCATGACAATAATCCAAGACCTTGGATGATAGCCGGTACCAATTAACTCACGAATTAGAAACATAGAAAAGATTCAATGAAAGAGAACTACATATTTCAAAACATAATATACAAATTTTTTTATAATTAGGAAACGATTAGATATGAATATTACACCTCACAGATTACCGGAATGGGTCTTACTCCTCTCGAAACAGGGATTTGACCTAGTTTAGACGGCCGACTTTCTGCCTTGCCCTCTTTCGATGTGGGGGAGATAGCTGAAGATAGTCGGAAAGTTTCAAATCTTTGCTTGAAAAAATATTAAAAGAAGTCATTGCATTGACGTCAAAAAAGGCATCGCATACTTTAGAGAGCTAGCTTTCTGCCGACTTTTGTCAGAATAACGAGGGAAGGCAAGATGGAAAGTCGACCGTCTAAACTAGAGCTCTCTCTCTATCGAGTAGGAAGTCATAGTGCTACTCCAGACGTTGCACACAGGTACCATGATGCTTTATGATAGGACTACACTCGGAGAGGCGGGAAGGCGTACTCTCGGGTATCTAAAAGCCGGGGGGTGGAAAAAATTCCCGCCCGAACTTTAAATTTTGAAAAACGTTGAAATACACAAAAATCTTAATATAATTGAACATGATTGTACATATTAATGAAGGTTTTCAAGTACTACTTCATGAACTAAATCGAAAACATTCTGGAAGTTTTTTGTATCTATCGCGCATGTAAAATACGTATGTACTGCTCGTCCACAAACACTTTCAAGTTTTTCTCGTATGAACGTAGAACCTTCATAAGTGTTCGTGCCTGTATACTCTGGGAAATAATCTTTCAGTGGAAACTTTTGCATCTTTTCTGAGAATACATCCGTCTTGTTTAAGAAGAGGATAATCTGTTTGTTTTTTAGCATTTGATGTTCCGATATACTTTTCAGCAGATTAATACTTTCTTCTAAACGGTTAACATTTTCTGATTCATCTAAACTCAAATCATATTCACTGATAGCAACACAGTAAATCACTGCAGTAACATTTTCGAACGTATGTTTCCATTTTTTACGTTCAAAACGAGTACCTCCTGTATCTACCATCCCGTAATTCAAACCCCTGTACGAAAATGTATCCTCCTTGATACCAATTGTTCTCCAATGAACTCGAAAGACATCTTGCTGTGTTGGATAATAATCAGATGCAGCTATTCGATCCAAATCATCCAAGAAGTATTTCGCAGATTCATTCAAATAATACTCATTTAATCTTTGGAAACATTTCTGTACACCCTCATCATTCCATAACCTTTTAATTGTGGTAAAATGATTGGACACGGACAATGATTTTATCCATTCATCGCCCCATACATCGAGGGAGAGAATTTGACGAGCATCTTTGTATCGTCCCGTTTCTCCGAATTCGATATTCAAAACTCCGAGTGCTGCCTGAAGAATATCTTGTATCGAATTTAAGATGTTATGATAAACGAGCTCTCTATAGCCGGCGTATTCATCTTCAGAAAGCTTGCCAGCTATACAGCGCATTTGTTTTATCATAGTGCTTTTACCAGAATCATGAGTTCCAAGTAAAAGTAGTTTCACTTCTTTGTTGTTCATTCGAGCGTCCCATTTACTATAAAAAATGAAAATAAGTCAGGCAGAATTAGCCTAAAAAAGGCCCTAGCTTCAAGAAATGATATGTGGCTGAAATTTGTCTCCTTGTGGGGAGGAGGCGTACTCTCGGGTACCTAATAAACGGGGTGGATTTTGAATAAGCGGGATGGGTAGAAAAATTCTCAAAACGTAATAATCGGGGGGAGTTGTTGGAGTAAAAATGTCTCGGGTGGAAAAGGAGGCAAATACAGCAGAATTAGGGCAAAGAAGGGAACTTTCAAAAAAAATTTCCCAAAAATTGATAAAAATGAAAAAAGTTGGAAAACTTTCGAAAAAATAATTAATGGGGGATGCATTTAGGTGCCTGAGTCTGATAGTCCGGGAGCCAAATCCTATATCTCCTTAAATAAGCACTTTTGCTTAACCCAAGATTCTACAGGATAAACTATATATTTTTGGAATCCTCAACTATCCTAGTTTAAGAAATGGTCGGTCCCCAAAGCTAACTCCTGGTCAATTTTTCATACTGGGCCCGAGTTTAGGGGGTACCTTTTACCCTTTGTAAGGATTTGTTAAGGAAAATGCCATTCCAGGGATGATATAATTTGCTGTATCTAGTCAATCAGTTAACCAATTGCTTTGAAACTTTGCAAAAAGTTTCAAGGTAGGCTGATGATTATTTTCGGCAAAAAGTTTTTATGAAAAATTATTTTTATAGGTTTGCCTGGGGAAAAAGGGGGAAAATTTGGGTATTTTAACTAAATTTTGACCCTTTTTAAGTCTGGGACCTACCCAAACAACTTTTAATGAGACACAAACTAGGTGTTATGATAGACTTTGATGCAATACATCAGAAAATTTTCAAATAAACAGTATTTAGTATTATTTCAGGGCTGCAGGGGGTAAAATTGCCCATTTTTATGGGTTTTTTCCTTATTTGAGCAATTTTCACCACTAATCTTGGTTAAAACGTCATCAAAAATAGTTTTAACATGATTTTCGTGTAATATATCCTGAAAGATTACAATACTGACTTAAAACTAACAAAACCAGGGTGCAAATGGACAAACCAGGGGGTAAAAATGCCCATTTTAGGCGATTTTTATCGTTTTTGGACCTATTTCACCCATAAAGCGGTTTTATGGTGTACCAATTTTATTTCTGACCACTCATTTTGTAATAGGAGCAATGGGAAAGTTATTTGTGGTTTTCATTGTCTGTAATCAGGGTCACTGTGGGCAAATCAGGGGGTAAATACACCACTTGTTGGTAGTTGTTGCCTGAATTTGGATGTTTTTATTGTATGGTAGCCTCAAATTTATGAAATTTTGAGATGGAAACCAGTTATATACCCTTCAGTCATTTCTTAGTACTTTTGTTGACAACCTACACAAAATAATGACGGATTTAACTTAAGTTATGGCCAAATTATAACATTATTTTGACGTAATTTTGTCAGTTTTTGCTTTGAAATTCCACTATATTGCTATTCAGAGCTTCCAAAAATGGTCCCAGCTTTCTTAATTTTTTTTTGCGGCTTTGCAAATTTTTAGAAAAATTCGCGAAGGTTACTTCCCGCGAATACTAGTAGTAATTCTGAAAACTTCACATTTGCGATGTAAATAAGTGAATATAATAAATAATCTTATAGTAAGATATGAGAGGAAAAAGCAACAGAACTTACTTATTGATGAGTGCTGGTCTTTTTGAGATGAAGGCTTTACTTTGGAACCTTTCCATTTCTTCATCAGATATTTTAAAGGTTTGGGAAATTGGACCTTTTTCGTCAGTAAGGGAAATTTTAACCTCGGCGTCCCTTTCCTTAGACAATTTAGCTTTCGTGGTGTTGACCAAGTCTTTTAATTGCCATTCTTTCAACACTTTCGTCAGCATGAAAGAATCAGTTTGGGTTGAAGGTTGAACTAAAAGTACCAGTTGATTGATAGCTCTGGTCAATATCTCAGTGTACATGTTCTTTGCGATCTGTTCACTCGGGTCCAGAAAGAGCACACAATGTTCGATCTCACATCCCCGAAAGGCTCGATAGTCTGTTATTAATACCTTATTCGACCTTGAGAGCGCTGCTTTCTTGTCCTCGGGGCTTGGATATTCCTCCAATAATGAAGGGATGAATCTACCAATGTTTATCCACCCGTATAAGTTGTTAAGAACGATTTCAATAACTCTTACTTGTTCTAAAGTATTGCAAATGACAGTTAGTTTAAGATCTTCTCTTGCATATTTCTTAAAAATCATTGACAAACACGGAACAACTTCATAACTATAAGGCACAAACTTCCTATCTAAGTAAACGATTCTTGGCTTTGTGTCACTATGAATATTGTGTCCACTCGAGCCTTTAACGTATGATAGATTTGTCTTTAAAGTTTTCGTTGCATTACCAGATTTTAACTTCATTTCACTCGCCATTTTCTCTGGGTCAGTGAATTTCGCCATGTCTTCTACATACTTAACAGGGTTCTCATTTCGTAGAATGTTTGAGAGGTAATTGTTTGGTTCAATAGTGGTTTTGTTTGATTTGTCCTCTGTAGCAGCGTCAATATCTCTTTTCTCTGAATTTTTGCTCGTCACTATTCTATTACTTTCTAACATTTTAGCACCTTTAGTACTTTCCGTTTTTATTCTCGTTTTTTTTTCATCAGCACTCTTCTTCCAAAAAGGGGTAGTGAGAATTTTTTCGAGAAATGTTGGTTCATTTTCCAGTGGAATGACAATTGGGTCTTTTTCGATTTGGTTCTGAAGAATTTCGACCATTTGGTGGATATCCACGGACATTCTCATTGTTTTGGTCAGGTTGAAGACAGTCATTTTACTTTTCGCCAAGTCGAAATGTTCTTGTACTTCAGTTTTACCTTAAAACGTCAAAATTATACTTCTTGAAATTCTCTGTACATAGGTTATATAAATGCTAGATTTTATTTTAAAACACCCCCTTCTCACAGACCCACAGGGACTCCCTCCCACTAGAAAAATTGGCCAAAATATCATCTCCAGAAGAAAATTATACTCTAATATATATCCCTGTGAAATAATTAGATAAGCAAATCTTCATGCCAAATATTGTGCTATTTTTTCTATCCCCAACGAGTTTTCTGGATCGAAAACAATGGATTTCGAATTCCCAGTCGTAGAAACATGGGAACATCATCGAGTTTTGGTTCGTTATTTTAACCACCACTGGCTGAAAAAATCCCACCGGATCTGTGAGAAGGGGGGTGGTTCAAATTTATTTGGCTTCGGGAAATCGATGTCTATCTATTTATGGGTAAAGGTTTCTATATATGGAAATGATTTATTGTTTTAATTACCAAAATAAGTTCTTGCCAAAGCAAGATGAAAGTTTACCTTTAGTGCACAGCTCTCTTCTTTTATAAACGCTTTGTAATGCCAGAACAAAAGTTGAATCTCGGAATTTAGTTTCGAGAAATATTTGGAGCTTATTAACGTAAGATTCAGTCAAGAACTCTTGTGGAAATTCATCGATAAAAACATTGATAGGTAACATATGATAGGTATCTTTATCTTCCATTGTTGTCTTAAGAATTTCTTTGAACGAAATCGTCTCATTGTGTTTGACGGACTAATACAAGAAAAGAAGTAAAAGAAATATTTTCCACAAAGAATTTAGAAAACATGCAATTTAGTCATACAGATAAGGCCCTGCTGAAAAGAGAATTTAGTTGCATTCTCAATAAAAAAAAGTTCGTAAAAGAAAGTTTGAAATTTGAAATTTTTAAAATTCTCAGCCCTAACCATACTATTCATTTCTCCATCAGTATATAAATAAGAAATCATAGCATGGATCCCCAGGCTACGTTTCACAGGGCCGGTGGATCACTGAACAAATCACTTACTTTGTTTGGATATTGTCAGCACATGTTGGTGATTCTTTTCCGGCTTTCTCTTTCAAAAGTTTGTCCTTTTCCAGAAGATGATTAAGAACAGCAGCCACGGTCTTATTCGGTGGTTTTGTATAACTATAAACATCTTCAATCGAAACATTTTTGCAATCAGCCAATGCGTCACCGATACTCATAGCTTTAATTCTCGACTTCAAATGTTCTTTATTTTCGTTCAAACAAAGGAGGTCGAAGGCTTCTTGACATTTCGCATCAACAAGGGAGTAAGGGTCGAAACTGATGTAATAAATGGGTTTGTTGTCATCCTCCTTTAAGAGTTTTCGAACCATCTCATGAAGTAATATTGATTTTCCACTCCCAAATGGACCCCTGATAATTTTCCATATAGCGGGGTCATTAATTATGTAAATTTGTTCACTAGTCAAAAGAATTGTGTCTATCTTGATGTTTACATCATCTGTCACTTTCGGAAGATAAAGACTAGTTTGAGCCATGGATGCCATTAACTCCCCGCAAAGTGTTTCCAATAGATTTCGATTTGGTTTCGAACCTACAGGTCGAATCTGCTTCATTTCATGGGTCATTTTCTGAAGAAGATCATTAATTTTAAGGTCAAAGGCTGCAGGGTTCTCCCATTCTTCTTTCAAGAGAAATAATGAAGAATCGAGGAAACTTTTGTCGAGAAATGGAAGTGTTTTAAAATCTTTCTCCTCAACTTTGGGACAGACGAGTAAACCAGCGATTGAGATATACCCATTTTTAAACTGGTCGCTGCTGGCAACATAAACAGTTTTGAGAATGTCATTTTGCTGTAATAATCCCGTTTGAATGGATTGAGGATCGGTTTGATTTACGACTACACTGACCAAAACAACTCGTTGTCCAGGATTGACAGTAACCACGACATTATCAAACGATTGGCATTTTGAAGTGACGATTTCCTCAAAACATTGCTTCATATTCACACCTATTATTTTGAGATGATCAACGGGGTTGTATGGTGTCAAGATTTTTACATCTTCTTGCTGAAAATGACTCGACCTCTCAAATCTCTCTGCAAACTGAGTCGTGAAATTGCTTTCCAAATAATGTGATGGTGGGAATCTTGTCAGGGTTTTATGATCGTCGTAATATTTCTGTGCTCGTTCTCGAAATTGTTGCACAGTTTTAGCAATACTTGGTCCAGCACGTAGAGGTCGACAACGTTGGTCTTCTTGTATTGGTGTTTTGATAGCGAAATGGTGAGCGTTTTGTGAAAGACCATCATTGTATGCCCATAGTAAGATGTCTTCCCTTCTCGTCACTGTTTGACTTGATCCTTCATCTGGTTGAAAATAAAAACAAAGTTTTGTAAATTTCATACCTTAAGGAAACTAATTTTGGCGGATTTGGCGGATTTAGACAAAATTCGCCAAAATTAGTTCCCGCCAAAATTATTTGTTTTGTTTTTTTGCCTAAATGAACCCTGAAATTCATCAATGTTGCTCATAATAAGGCCAAATAGAACAAATTTACGCTGTCATTCGCCAAAATTAGTTCCCGCCAAAATTAATTTCTTTTAGGATTTTTGCTACCCGCCAAAATTATTTACCGCCAAAATAAGTTCCCTTAGTGGTCTAAATATTGAAGTTACTTTAGGCGTACAAATTTCGCGAGCAGAAACTTTCGCGATTTTCGCGATTTTCGCGAATTTTAGCCCTTTTCGCGAAAGTAAATGTATTTAAAAATTCTAGGAATAAGCAAAAGCAATGGAAAATACGGTGAAAACTTTAAATTAGAACTATGAGAAATACCAAAATCTATAAAAAGCTAAGATTTCAAAATATTGTTATTTAACAAATCGATTTCATCAAACCTAAGGTTTGGTTTTAGTGTTCGTGTACCGCGAATACATGTTACGATTGATCTCGTTAAAGCAAACGAAATTTTTGTTCGAATCCAATTTTTAGTTTGAGACGTGTGAGCTTCAGTCTTATCCGCTAGTAGATTATCTAACGCTCCAAAGAAGTGCCCAGCCTCTGTACCCATTCCACCATTCATGAAAAATATTAACGGAGTGAATGATCCATGATCAACCCGTTCGTTGGACGCAAAAGCGCTTTTGAGACTTTGGGCTGTGTATCTCAGAGCATAGGCGTTGAATACCTTTACATCAAAAAATGCTCGTTGTCCACGAACCCAAAAGCCTCCAGCCCTGTTGTCAGCCCTCGCGTTGTCAGTCGTGATCGCACCTTTGTTTAAACGTTCGCCAGTGATCGGCTCCAACGTTGGTTCGATAGCGACATCATGTGTCACTTGATTCAACATTTGAGCAATTGTATCCCTCAAAGTGTTGTGCCGCTGGTAGATGAACCCTCCTTTAGGGCAGGAAAGTGCATGCTCGACAGAGAACGACTTGCCACACGCACATGTCGATGGTAGGTGCTTCATTTTCCATCTGTATCGGACGGCAATTGCGTCGAAGAACTCCCTTTTTGATAGGTTGAATTTTTCAGGGGTACAGTGGTCAACCAATTGGATGCACCTTTTGCTTGAGCAAGATCGTTCGCTTTCAGCTCTTGACGTGTCATTTCTCTGCGAAGATTTTCGAGGATGATTGTTCTTCCTTTCCGTTTTCTCTTGATCTCAGACTTTGTTCCCACCTTCTTCTCAATAGGCAATTATCCCAGTCTCTTTTAGGATGCCTAATTATAAGTAAGGAGTTGATGATAGCATTTTTAGAATGGCCTTAAGTATATCCTTGCTTGCACTTTTTCTAGCTCTTCCATCTCTCTTTTGTCAATCCTTGTCCAGCATTCCAGGTTGTATACCAGTCTAGTATAACATATAAGTGACATATAAGTAACAGATTGTATAACTGACTTTTTGACGAAAATAATTCTGACGTCAATTATTCAAAACACCATGTGACGTAAATTTTCGAACTTTAGAAGGCGTGGCACTTTCTACGAAAAAGTTAGTAAAAATGGATTTTAATCATAGTTTTTAAATAGTCAATGCGCAGGTAAAAAACGGAGGTCTTCCGCGCGAGAAATGGATATAAGTTGTTGTCCCTTAAGTCCGGATATACCCATGATTGTTTTGAAATCAAAGTATTTATTATTTGGTCTTTTAAGGCGCGTCATGTCGACCTCAAATTCGTGAATACAGCAACATATCTTTTCCATTCTTATACACTGATGATATATTGACGCTCTCAATTTGACGTTTTTGATTGCTCAATAAGTTCCCGTTTTCAATTAAATTGAAATCGCTTTCAAACTTCTTGAAGAAACTCTCATGATTGATAGTTTATTGTTTACTAAGCTAATTTTATTGTGAAGATTTCAAGTCATATTCTCACATTCTATTTGAAGCGTAAAAAGGCATTAACGAGAAATTTTCCAACTACTCGATGTTCCCCGAGAACTGATTCAAATTCACCTTAAAATAAAGTTAGAGAGCATCATCATACCATCCTTATCATCCTAAGGGCTTTTGATGCACAAGCTAAACCGGCGTTTGCGACGACGGGGACCGTCTAGTTGTATCTAATGTGAACTGCAATCCAATCCAAATCTAGTAGTATCTAATGTGAACAATCCAAATGATTAAAATTTGTTGAAATATTGAGGAGCCCCCCCCCCAGTGGTTTGCGTGATGGCGTGATTGGGGCTTTTTTTTTTGCGCGCGATTAGAGATTTTTTTTGGCGTGATGGCGTGATCAAGATTTTGGCGTGATCCGTGATAGGGCAAAAATTTGAGGCGTGATGCGTGATTTGCGCTATTTTTTGCGTGATGACAAATTTTAGCGATTTTCGTGATGCGTGATGGAGAATTTTTTTTTGTGTGATGGCGTGATTAGGGGTACCGCTGGGGGGGGGGGGGGCTCATTGAGAAACTATGAAGAAAAATGCCAGAAGATTGAGAAAATGAGGCTTGTTACTTTTTGCTTTTGACATTGAAGTATAATTGAACATAGAAGATTTCGAATCTCTGTGCATATTTAACGTAAAGATAAGATAAAAAGTTACAGCCCTAAAGGCTAAAATAGCAAAAAATATACTTTGAAGTTTTTATCTGTTTTGGTTAAATTTGATTTTTCGCTTTATCTAGCAGGCTTGATAATTCACTTTTAGGTGATAATAAAGCTGTTTTCTAGCCCCGTTCTATTTATTGCATTCTATTAATGGTTTGGAGGGGGTGCTTAGGCATAAATAGGTGCCGGGTATGTGCTGATGTTAAGGTTCTGTTTTTGACCATCCCAAGTCTCTGATTTATTTAAGGTATGAAAAACTTGAAAAGTCGAAAATGTGATAATGTGCTCTATAAGTCACTTTTTCGCGCCTTGTTTTTGTAAGGGTAACTTTATTCTCTGTTAGGGCCAGTTTTCTCAGGTCCGGCTTGATATTCTCCAACTCTAGTACTCCCCGGTCGTTTAATATGATTAGTTTATCTATGAATAATCCGAGCACTATGCGAAATTTTCAACTCTGAGTCGTCTTGTTTGATTATTTTCAGTGGGGCTAAAGTCGGGTCTGTGAGAAGGGGGTGTATTTATCAACGTTAAAAATTTACTTGTTTTTCCATTTTGAGTAGGCGCTCAAAATTCCATGCATGTATAAAAAATGGCCATGAGTGAGTTTTAATTTTGAGAAAAATTAGAAGATTGAAACCCATAAAAGACGGCTATTTTTCACTGAGAAAATTTCGATGCGTAAAATTGTCACTTTAAGGGCTCTGACCAAAGTCAGAAAATTGGTTAACTGATTTGATTTTGTTTAAGGTTCCTTGACACTTTTAACAAAAAACTGCCTTTACAAGTTTGTTTGGTAATTTATCCTGTCAAGAGTAATTAAAAATTTAATCACAAAAATGACGTTATGAACTTTAAAAAGACGATAATAGAATGTTATATTACCCTCTTTTACAAAAAAGTTTTGAGGGTAATTTAAAGGGAAATTAAAGTAGTAAAATGTAAACATTGCGCGAACCACGTGTCATTAAACAGAACAATTAAAATCACGTGTCCAAAACAAACTTGTAAAACAATTGAACAATCAAAATTAGCCATATTTGGTTTGATTTTTTATTTTGACATGTGACATTTGTTTTGATTTTGTATCCGCTGCATACAGTTTGTTTACAAATTTCGCAAGTACTGTTATGTCCCTTTAAAGGTTCTGTTTTTACATAAGTGTTCCCTTTTCATATCAGACACATATTTCATATCCCCGGGGGAGGGGCATTCGATTTCGAAACGACAGTATCTGCCGCGTAAAATCTGCTTTCAAAATCGTACCCTTACAGTGCAGTTCAATATGGCTGAAAAGGTACCCTTTCAGTGCATTTTCTCTTGATTTACCTAGTGTACTATATTTCTCAGCTGTGAATCTGCGTGAAAGAAGAAGCTTGGGAAATCTTCTGTTTCAAAGAAAAACTGAGAAAATTATTCTTGTCAGCTGTAATTATCAGACAATAGAAACTTTTTCAAACAAACGAGAAGTAAAAACCTTTCTTTTTAACAATTATTTTGAATTTGTTTTAAAATTCGACCCTTGTAGTGCAATCTCACAGAAACACACCCTTACAGTGCATTTTGGGATGCTGAAAACCCCCACCCTTAAGCGCTTCACATGACGTAGGCCAGATCATATGAGTACCCCCTCCCCTGGGTTCACATCAGGACAGTGTCTCCCTATTGTTATATTGTGCTGATATAAACAAAAAATGCCTTTCTTTTCCTCTTTCTGACCAAATTGCTCCACATCCGTGTCAATTCCATGTGAAGAAGCTTGTAAATTAAAAGTGACGAGTAAGCAAACAATATCACTCTTATTTAAAAACAAAACCTTTTCGTTTCAAATTTTCTTTAAATTGTCCGCAAAGTATTAATTTATTTGAAAATTTTCGGAAAACCTTTCTAAATTAAGGTATCAAAAGTTATAACTGTTTTCTCATTAAAATGGGGATGAAAATTAGGGCAAAAACCACTATTTTCAAGATTTTGAGATAAGGAGTTTTTTAGTTCATATAAAGATACACCATCTACACATGTTTTATCATGTAATTGAGCAAAACCAAAGGGCTAAGGCCGGAAATGGCCATTTGTTACACGCTTCTGTTTTTAAGATTTTTTTTCTGAGGAATGAGACCCAAGAAAATTTTGATTGTAACACTTTCTTATTATCCATGTTTTAGAATGGCTTTACTATTGTAACTAATTATCTCAAAAAGCTGTTTTTATGGATAATCCTTTAATTATATAATTTGAGAATTAGGCAGTACCTATCCTGAAGGTCTTTCGATTGACCAAGAAGGGAGGCAAATAAAAAAAGGCAACCCGCAAGGGTTTGGGAAACATTTTAACAAAACAATGCGAGCGAAGCGAGCCCGGGAAATTTACCAGTGTAGTTAAAAGTGTGTTTTGTGATGTGAAATTGGGGAAAGAGACTCCAGTATTCCGTTCATTTGCCTTTGGATCAAATTCTACTCTAATAAAATAAAAAGACATTTGTAAGTGCTTGAGAGAAGGTAGTACTTTTTTGTAACAAGTCATTATTTAAAGGATAGTGGATGGACTATAACCACAAAAGAGTTGCCACTAGACTGACCAGCAGTGGCGTTGTGGCCGGGGGGCCATCCCCCCCCCCAGCGGAGCTTTTTTGAAGGGCGCCGAAGAGTAAGGGGCGCCAAAAGAGATTTTCTAAACGCCCCAATCTTAAAAATCATACTTTATGCGCCTTAAATTGCGCCCAGGACCAATTTTACTGAGATAATTTTAAAATACTTGCATTTTTTTTCGCTCGCTTCGCTCGCAATAAAGTTAATTGGTAACTTCTTTGCAATCTAGGTTTTTTTTGTACAATTTAGCATAATTATTAAATGAAAATCTAGCTGCGCCCCAAGACTAATTTGCTGACAACAATATTTAAATCATGAACCATCAGTTTTTCCGCTCGCTTCGCTCGCATTACACATTGTTTCTTTAAGTTTCTTTTCACTCTAGCAAGCGTCAAATTTGTCTATTTTTATTAAGTGATTTAGGGTATCTTGGCAGTCGATTTTTCAAAATTTTTCTAGTCGGCCCCAACCATGGTTGGGCCTGTTTTTCCCTTTTTCCATTCATCAAAGATATATTTACTCTTCTCCATTAAATATTTCCTTCCTCATTATGCCTAGGCAAATGAATTAGTAAAAGTTTAGAAACTGGTGGGTGAGGGCACCACTTTCGAAAATTGGGGGGGGCGCCATTTTTAAAAAATTGACTTTGGCCCCTCCAGAAAAATTTCCCCACAACGCCACTGCTGACCAGAGGTGGAGCTGTTTCTGACCCCATGGTCACCACGCTACTGTTTGGGAAAAAGTGGTATATACATACTGTGTCAAAACTGATTGCTTTAGAAAACATGGGTGTAGTTTTCTAAAATTTATTAAAGTTTAGCGCCGCAGGCGATTTTTGGATGTCTTTTTATGAAGAAAACAGTTCGGAAAGATTTCAAAGTTACCGAAATACCGAACTTTAACGAGGTTGATTGAAATTCGTTGACGTTTATGATTACGTTAATTTGTAATTTCCCGCGAACTTGTAATTTCCCTCCTAGCTTTTGTAATTTCCCTCCTAGATTTTGTAATTTCCCTCCTAGATTTTGTAATTTCCCGCAAAAGTGAAATTTTAATCGTTTAGAAATTCATCACTTTTTTCGACTTCTTAAATAACTTCAAAGGCTTAAGTAAATGGAATACTATCCAATTAAAACTCGATTCGCGACTTTTTTGAGACCTCTTTTTAAATTTTCAGATTGATTTCCAGTGTTAAATTGACGTCTTTCAGAATTGTTAGAATTTCAATCCAAACCATGAGATTAACCAGGAATCCCATGCTTGTTTTCGTGAAATTCTGGATAAATTACCCTCGGTCAAATTTCGAAATGTTTTAAATTTCAAAATTGACCTCGGCAAATTTATCCCGAATTTCCCTTATTAGCCTCCGTCTCAGAACGCGGTCAAAAAAATTTGCGGATAATTTCACAGCGAAAATGCATCCAGTGAAATGTGAGTAATGCATCATGATTCAAGTCGACTGACATAATAATACACATAATACATGTTACAAGTTCTGCCTACGGATTCTCAATCTCAGCTATAATAAAACTATTACATGTTAGTAGCAGACCCGACTGACCAATGTTATGTAGCAGGTTGGAACAAGAGTTTCTGCTGGAAAGATGCAGTTTGTTTTCAAGTTAAATCTTCAAAATAAAACAAACTGTGTGGGTTTCTTTACTTCCAAACCACCTACCAATAGTTTTGGAACACTCCATAATAAAGGAAGATGGCTCTTCTTGTGGATTGGCTTTCTGATTACCCCATATAAACACGATGTGACATGAAAGTGAAGAGACATGATTTGTTGGTTTTTGTTTGATTTGTTGACTCATATATCTCATGGCAAATGGGATAGGAAATGACTTTTCATGTATTTCTTGGCTCTACATATGATACCTCTAACTTTGAACACCTCCAGAATGTTGAAAAAAGCATTTTACGAGATAAGTTTCAATTATAATTTTCATGGAAATTTTTAATCGACAGATTTGGCTTGGCGTCAGTTTTGTTTGGTTGATGTTTGGTATGGCAATGAAATGCCACACAGTCACTCCACAAATGATGCCTCCAGCCATGATTGGTATCAGAATGTTGGAAAAAAAACATTTTACGAGAAATTGTTGATAGAAATTATATTGACTTATTTTTACAATTTTGGCGGTGTGGGTTTAGTTGGTTGATAATGTTTACACTGTGGGATGGTTTTCAAAAAACTGTTATATTGATTGTTGTTTGTTGGAATTGATTACCAAAAAAATAGAGAACCTTTTTTTGATACTCTCGGGTACCTAATAGCCGGGGGGTTTGGAATAAGCAGGGGGGGTTGGAAAAAATCTCAAAATTTAATAAGCGGGGGGGTTGGAATAAAAATGTCCTGGGTGGAAAATGTTCGAAAAGGAGGCTGATACAGCAGAATTAGGGCAAAAGAGGGAACTTTTAAAAAATTTTTCCCAAAAATCAATAAGCGGGGGGGTTGGAATAAGAATGTCCTGGGTGGAAAATTTTCGAAAAATTAATTAGCGGGCCCCCCCGGCTATTAGGTACCCGAGAGTAAATACTTTATTTTTTTCATGGATCGAAAAAACCGTGTGGATAGTATGTCTTGTAGTAACCAATGCAGTGTTTGTTTTCACATTTTGAAAGCTCTATACCTACTGAATTGAAGCTCTGACTAGCTCTGTTTTTAAAACTTTGAGCCATGTTTTTTTCTTTGTTGCTATTAAGATAGATTTTTAAATTGTCGTAATGTAAATTTATGGTAAAGTTTTAGTTTTTGAGTTTAGTTCATCAGTAGTACATACAGTAGTATTTTTTCAGTAATCCTTTCTTGTAAATAAAGTAACATTTAACCAGACTCATTGCCCTCATTATATTTGAATTTATATTTTCTTAGGACTGATAAATACATATTTTTAAACACCAAAACAAAGCAAACAACATGCCAGTTTTTTCTGGACAAATATACATGTATACTTTATTGTGTGCTTGGAGTTCTTTTTTAATCAACCCTCTCAACTGCTGATCTTTCAACTATCATTTAGGAATATAGAATGGGCTTCCATAGTACCATTTTCTCTAAGTATTTTGTGCAAATTTTCAACAAAGTAGACTTCTTGACTGTCCTTGTCCCTTATGTTAAAGTTGTTCTGATGGAGGACATTGCTATTTTTGGTAGCCTTCACATATCAATAAGGAGCTTTGGTGTAAATGTTTCTTCTGATGAAATTATACTAATCTGAAACTATAAGGCCTTTATGAACTTTCTAGAACAATAATCTTGCTCCAATCTTGAGAAACACTGGGAAAATAGGTTAGCATTCCCTGCCATAATTTCACAGATTTCCTCTGCTTTCTGCTTGAAAACGCTGTCGTATAGCCGAAAACGAAAGTGAAACTGTGAAAACGTCCGCAAATTCGGGCCCAGTCCTCTTCCGAGACGGAGGCTAATAACCATGAGATTACTAGTACAAATGCCGAAATACCGAAGCTTTTTGGCAATTTACCGTCACCGGCAGCTTTTCAAATACCAGAATACAGTACTTTTAAAATACCAGACAAAAAAGACTGATACCGTGTCGAAATCCCGCCCCCTTACTTGTGGCTATTGAGGAATTCCCAGACGGCACTATCATACTACTTTTATGAATTCTAAAAGTCGTCCATATAGTACGTACGGAAAATATTTCCAAATACTTTAAACCCCTTCCCCCATTTCACGCAGAACAATAGAAATGAGGTGATTCAAACAATTGACGTACGTTTTTGCTTAACCCCCTCCCCCCTTTCACTGCGTACGTACTATATCGATGGCCCCAAACCAAATTGATTTACCTAGTTCGATATCTTATTAAATCACACCAAGTAAGAGTTATTTATGTTAGTAAATTTTTATTGAGGGCAATTTGAGGATTACTGGAGCATCTCAGCAATCTTGGCTTCTCCCGACAAGTCTTGTTTCTAATCGGTGCTTATCTGTCCTACCATAAACAGTACGCTCAGATCGACGACAAATCGTCTAACAAGTTAAACGTTCAGTTCGGTGTTCCACAGGTAGTATACTCAGCCCTATTCTGCTTAACTTATACATTACCACAATAAACACTAATAGTCAGAGTACCTATCTTCTCTACGCCGACGACACAACACTACTACGTCACGCAAAAATCAAAGAGATACATAATCTCTGTTTGAATGCTAAGAAAACAAAAATGACTGTATTTTCAACCAGACAGCTAGCACAACGCCACTCGCTTGCTGACTTGGTCACCGATATACAAAGTGCCGGCCAAGAAATCGAAAAAGTCCAGGAGCTTCAAAATTCTCGGCGTCAAATTCAACGAGCATCTTGATTGGACTGAGCATGTTAATCAGACGCTAAAGTGCTGTTTCGCTAAACTTCGTAAATTGAAACAGTTTAAAAACATCACAACCTGGCACCAACATAAAATGCTAGTGTAGTCTTTGGTCCTCAGTAAATTAATGTATGGATCCGTGCTAATTTCAGATGCTGCCAAATACCAACTAAAACGTTTGCGGAAAGTTCAGAACGCCGCGGCTGGTTTTGTGCTGAAGCGTCACGCCTCCATCAAAGATGTTATCGAGCTGAAATGGCTACCCGTCACCGAAATGATCGACTTCATCATGGCAAAGCCGTATACAGCGCACTCCATAACCCCGATTGGCCATCTTACCTACGCATATCCAAAGTAACCAACCCTGACAGAGAGCTGCGCCCTGAAAACATTATTCTGCATGATGTTGAAAACAGAAATCGTGTGGCTGGTACCTTTGAACAAGTTTTAATGATTTACCTATCAACATAAAGCATATCGAATCAAAAGATAGCTTTGCAAATCTAGCTTGGAAATTTTATTTCGATAGGGCATTTTAGCAAATCGTTGAATTCAATTTGATTTTTCAATTTTTTTTTTTTAATTTCAATAATCACCTATTCGAAGTTATCTAAGTATCTCAATAATTATATTCTTGACAGTGTTGCGAATTCTAATGTTTTACTACTTCAAGATCCTAACCTAACTTCATCATTTCCTTCTCATTGTAGCCTACCTTAGGTTTTGACATATTGAGCTTTAAATTAGTTTAAAATTTAATAAATATATATATATGAATTTTCAAGGTTTCAACTCAGTTTAAATGCAGTCGTTCACCAGCTTTTGCGGTGAGCGGCCACGGGGGATACGAGGCATCGAACCGGGCTATCACCCAACTTTTCAAAAAATTCTCATGCTTTTTTCCATCCTTTCAATCTTCTTCTCCCATGTCATAGATGGTGGCAGTCCATTTCAAGTGTTTATTTTATCTTCGAATGTATTATCTGCAACGTTAGTGGCAGAACGGGTCAAAGATGTGGCAACTTTGTCCAGTGGGTAGTACTTCTCTAGCTAGTTTTTGGTATCCTCGGCAGGTCCGTAGGTTTTATGTTTGAGTTTGTTTTTATACTTTTGCGCGCATTTTAATAATGTTCTTTGGAATAGACTAAAAATGGCTAGGTCGTAGAAAATATGTCACGGAACCCCAGGCTTGGCCCTCCTACTATCAGTAAAAAAACTCCAGTAAGAGTTTGGTATCGGCATTTGAACGAAAACTTATCGATCGGAAACTGGAAAAAAGTGATGATTTTATCGGTATCGGAGAGTCTCGTGCGCCTTCCATATTCAAGAGGCTCAAATTTGAAAAGAGAAAAGAATCGGATAATTACCTCTGACTTGAAATTGGAATTGGTTATCTTCTTCAGTTCCGTCTGTTTGCAATGTCGTGACTATTATTTGGTACTCGAAATCTGATAGAAGTTCTTTGGTAATGTGGATTAAAATCTCATCATTATCCACTGTGATGGTGTAATCTACAGCTTGTAAGGTTTCGTATTCGATTTCGATATCTTCTCCCTCATCTTTACCGTAAGAGATAGTTAAGACTTTGTCAATAGAAAGGGTCGGTTTGTGAAGGCTGATCAAAATGTTCTTGAACAATGATCTCAAAAGCCTAAAGTCAAAGTTAGAAAAATTATCATAGCTTCTCTGGCGGGGAGTTTTCAAAAGTTCGACAATACATTTGACGCCAGTTTTCCGAAACAGATTTTGTCCGACAACGAGTGATAGAAAGAATTAGTGTTTCAACAAAAGTAACAGCAGCATGCTGTACTAGCAAGCCAAATAATTTACATAGACCTATTACAAAAACAGCTTATATCTGAAATAAATTTGTTCTTTAGTCGGAATTGGAAAACACATTTGCTGTTGGGGGGGGGGACCGTTCACTGATAAGTGACAAAGAAGAGGATATATTCAAAAGATAAAAAATTGAGCGACCAGAATTGGCGAAATATTTCGTTTCCACATGAACATATAATCTTTTATATGTTCATGGTTTCTAAGACGTCTTAATTTTGGGTAGGCCGCTGCTAGACAAAAGAAGAGGCTTGTTTTAATGCGACAATTTTCCGACAAAATATCAGTCGGAGTAGACAAACTTCCAGGCTGATTCAATTTCGTCTACATTCAGACTGTTTTGCTGTCGGACTAGAAAGTGTCGGACTAGTGAGATATACCCTCTTCGGCAGTCTGAGATAATCTAATGGGAATTCGTTGTCCTCGTGGCGTTCTAGTGGAACATTTCGGCAATCCTTCAAAAACTCGTCATTTCTCTGGCGCAAACCTTCGCTATTTTCAGAGCAACTTTTTGTCTTCCCATTTATAATGTCTAAACTTTGTTTCTTGTCTTGCGCGACTAGTAGAGGGCATTTTGTAAAATCGCTCGACTGTTTTGTTAGAATCACTTGTTATACATTTTTGGAAAGCTAAGGGGTAGGGGAATCGAAATTACTATGTTTCCAATTTTTTTTCGGACACTTTGGTGTGATTTTCGGACAAATATGACGGTCTCAGGCAAAAATCATAGGGTTAAAAATTAATGAAAATTTTAGCTCGAGAAAACGGAGACCTGTATATTTTTGGAAAGCTCTCAGAAAATTAGGATTAGAGATATATTGCAAGTATAGGTGATTTCAGTACCTAACTCGAGATATTGAGCTTCAAAAAGCGCAAAAACTGGACAAAATAGCTGTTTCTGGCTGAAAAACACGGTTTTCAAGGGTTAATATCTCGAGTTAGGTACAGAAATCACCTATACTTGCAATATATCTCTAATCTTAATTTTTTGAGAGCTTTCCAAAAATATACAACAGGTCTCTTTTTTCTCGAGCTAAAATTTTCATTAACCCTATGATTTTTGCCTGAGACCGTCATATTTGTCCGAAAATCACACCAAAGTGTCCGAAAAAAAATTGGAAACATAGTAATTTCGATTCCCCTACCCCTTAGCTTTCCAAAAATGTATAACAAGTGCTTCTAACAAAACAGTCAAGCGATTCCAAAAAATCGAACAAAATTCCCCCTACTAGACCTCAAAAATGGGTGTGAACGTTTGTTTTTGTTTTTAAAAAGTGACGTCAACTTCAATGACTTCAAAAATAGGCCTACTGGATTTTGACGTCAGATCACGTTTGCTAGGCCTTGGATTTAGAACGCCATGGTTGTCCTAGAAAGTGAAACAGGTGGGAGCCAAAATAATTTCAAGTATGTTTTTGAATTTTATTTACCTTGTACCCTGAGAATGAAGCTTCTTTTTTCCTGAAAATGCAAAAGAGAAATACTTTTCATTCCAGGTACACTGCAGCGGGCTAAAACTCATTAGCTTAATTTAAGGATTCGAGAAACTGTCAGATTTTATTTTGAGTGTGGGTAAAAGATCCTTACGTTTGCTGTTTTGTAAATTTTCCAAGATTTCTTTAAAAAGCTCTTTCTTCGTTGTATTGTGTTCTTGGAGCAATCTTGTTTGAAGGTTCTGCATTAAGGCATTGTGGTGTTTACATAAAAGATTGAAATCGATTTGAATATGATCATTTCGTAATTGATTGAAATCGGCGATTTTGTTATAATTGAGTTGGATAAGCAGCTGTTCAATGTCATCCATGGTGTCATCAAACTTTTGTTGGTACTTGTAGTCCTCAGCATTACCATGTTTCAGATCATTTCTTGTTTTTCGTGAAGATTCCATTATTTTCTTCAATGTTGCTGAGAGGTTCAAGAATTGAATACCAACAAAAGTGATCAGAGTAATGTCCCATAGCGAAGAATCCACAACACCGTGTTGAGGTAGTAGTAAGTCATATTGGTCTTGGAAAATCTTCTTGTTTTTCAACAAACTTTTGAGTCGATTCCTTCGTTTTGGATCATTAAAAAAGTTGAAAAGGTCAACTCCGTTAGTTGGTAGTGGATTAGTGACAGCATTTGGATCATGATAAAGTTGGAGTAGAGCATCTTTCAAATGAATGTCAACTCCAAGTGTACATTTAAGGAAATTTTTGTTGTGCACAACACATTTGGATAACGTACAACCCATCTCATCTCAACGAGGCATAATTTTTGTCGTATAATCTATGGTTCAAAATGACGATAACTTCAGTAATAACCCCCATACACAACCCCCACCCAGATGCAATGATAATAATCTAAAAGAACTCTGACCTTTTTCATCAAAGTAATCAGAGTTTAAAAACAATATATCGCAAGTGCCAGCCAGAATTTTTCTGATGTACATACATACTGTATTGGAATCTATTTTCAGTAAATGGGAAATAAGACAAATCCAAACTTCAATGATTTTGTGTTCACAAAAGTAAATAGAAATAGCAAAGAAATAGTTAAGAAACTCTTTTCCCATGAATAGTGACTAACTTTCTTTATCAAAAAAAAAAAAATGCTACATCTCATGATGCCTCACCATCATCAGAAATAAGATGTAAAAATGTAAAAAGATTATTGTTTTTTGTCAATAGGTTTGACAAAACCTTCCTCTACTTTCAAGAGAGAAAAAAAGCGAGAATGTTTATCTTTACAAATTTCTAGAAAGTTGCGCAATATTTTTGACAAAATTCTGTCGATGTGCAATTTTTATCAATTTTCAAAGACGTTGTACTTAACGCACTTTGTAATATTTGCGGCATTTTGTAGTACGATTAAAAATTAAAATTCCAAAAAGAAATGACCTTTTAAAGCCCTGTAAAATGCTTCACTATACATTAAAAACAGCGAAAATTGAAGATTTTGTTATAAAGTTTCATTAGAAAAATTCAGCTAATTTGAGGCCTTGAGCCTTAGTGACCTGATTGGTTATAAAAGAAATTATGAAGCAGGAAATTCCCACAAAATCTTATAGTCACAATCGATTTGGAAGGGCTCTAACTTAGGTTGGATTGGTAGAGTTTTAAAGACTTACTCTCGGGTACCTAATAGCCGGGGGGGGGGCCGCTAATTAATTTTTCGAAAATTTTCAACCCAGGACATTCTTATTCCAACCCCCCCCCCCCGCTTATTGATTTTCGGGAAATTTCTTTTGAAAGTTCCCTCTTTTGCCCTAATTCTGCTGTATTAGCCTCTTTTTCGAAAATTTTCCACCCAGGACATTTTTATTCCAACCCCCCCCCCCCCGCTATTAATTTTCGAGATTTTTTTCAACCCCCCTGCTTATTCCAAACCCCCCCCGGCTATTAGGTACCCGAGAGTACGACCTTAGGATCTGAGAATCCAAAAGTCCAATAATGTTACAATAAGGCTCAGAATATAGCCTGGAAGTCTATATAAACCCCTCCCGAATTGAAATATTCGAATAAATTTATCGATTAGCTCAAAAGCGACTTTCTCGGCCGAACTTTAAATTGCTAAAAACGAGGAAATAACCAAAATTCTCAGTATATTTTGACCCAGATTGTAACTTTAAAAGACAAAATTTAGACCCTGAGGAATGACCAAAAGTCGACTCTGTAAATACGACAAATGCGAATAACGGCTGTTTTCGGGGTTTTATGCTTCTGAGATCTGTCGAGTATTTGTGAATATCTAACTGGATTTTCTAAACATCAAAACACATTCTGCATATAAATATAAAACTAGGAAGAAATATTAACAAAGAATTTAAAACAAGTGGTCAAGTGAAATTCAGGCAAATGATAAATGCCCGGGGGGGGCACTGGGTTTGCGGACTGACGGTATGTGCGGGCCAAAAATTGGCTTTTATAATTGCACCTTTACAGTGCAGCAAAAATCAGTGAAAATCATACCCTTAGAGTGCATTTTCCCCAAAATTTTCGATCCCTTTCGTGCAAAAAATGGTCAAAATTATAGCATTTTTGGTCAAAATATCTAGATTTTTCAAGAATTTTCTGAAATTTCTACCCTTACAGTGCATCTCTAGTTTTTCCGCCCCTTTACAGTGCATTTTAAACATATTGGAAAAGGTACCCTTAGGACCCGCACATACCCGTCGGTCCTTTTGCCCAGCTGCCCCCCCCCCCCGGATAAATGCACTATATGGGTGGAAATTTCAGCAAATATAGGAAAAATTGCAAATTTTTGTACGAAATTCTTGATTTTTTTGCTCTAAAAACGTTTAAAAGTTTTTTTCTGCACTGCAAGGGTGCGATTCTAAAAGCTAAATTTTTCGCCGCACATACCGTCAGTTGGTAAACCCACTCCCCCCCTCGAGTAGTAGTATCCTAAACAAAACTTGAATTTGAAATGTTTTCTCTTGGGTAAATATCTCTCGATAATACCGTACTTACCTATAACAATCAAACGCTTTATCTGAACACTGATTGGTTTATTTAGCTCAATTACATCATAATTTAGAGATTAAAACCAATCAGAATGATTTGATTAATGAGGGAACTTGGATTGGATTGTTATGAGTAATTACGGTACTGAAGACACATCAAAACATCTTTCTAACAAAAATGTTTTCACAATGTTTAAAAGATTCAACAATAAAACAACCTATTTTATTTTTAAAGTCCCTGTTAAACAAAAATTCGACAAAATATTGGCCCTTAACCTTAACAGACATATTTTGAGGCTGGAAAACAGTGGAAATGACCAAAAGTCGACCCTGTTAGATGCGGCAAATGCGAATTACGGCTGTCTTTGGACTTTAATTTTTAAGACATAATGATTCTGTGGTCTATCCAATATTTTATAAATAACCAAATGTACATTCTAAATATCAAAAGACATTCTACAAATAGTAGGAAGAAATATTAACAAAGAATTCAAAACAAGAAACTTAACGCAACACAACAAAGCACTTGAAGATGAAATGTTTTCTCTTGGGTAAGTATCTCTCGATTACCGAAGAAACGTTAAAGTATCTTTGAAACAAAAATGTTTTCACCATATTTAAAAGATTCACCCATCTGCCATGATGGCTGCTGCCCACCAGTACCTCCAAAAGATTGCATACATCTTTTATACTCTCGTTGTTGGAAAACTTTCACTGAGTTGTGAGTCTGATAAAATTCAAAACAATCGTACAAGTCTTTAACAGAAATTGATTCATCGTATGAATTGATACCCGACATGGGTCCGCTACGAAGAATGATGACGTCACCATAGATTTTTGAAGAACAGCACCCAGATGCGAACACATTTTCATCAGAAAATTTTTTGCTCTATTTCTAGTATCATCATAATAAATATAATAATACCATTGAAAATCGCTTTCATTTGGTGAATAAAATTTATAAAGAGTCCCTGATACATCCTTCCAACCGAATCGTGAACGAATCTCCTTCATCTCTCCAGCCTCGTTCCCATAACTTTCCAATTCAAACAATTCAGTCTTTGTATCAAATTCGTCGTAAGAGTCAAAGGAACCAGCTTTAACATAAATAGTTTTGGCGCGCTTCATATTTTTACTTTCCTTTCGTTTCTCAGTTGAAGCCCGTTTGGCTTTATTGCACGGTTTGCAAGAGGGTTTGTGGATTTTCCAGTGAGCTATCTGACAATCTCTATTGTAATAATATACTTGTAAACATTGCCCACATTTCTTTGTACCATGGTTGGAGCATTTCATGCATTTTTTTGGATTTTCCATTCCTCGTCTTCCTTTTATATTATGTTCTTCAATGAAAAGAAAGTATGAAATAGTTTTTGATAATTACGTAAATTCAAAAAGCGATGTTATACACCCCTTTCTCACAGACCCGGTATAGGATTTTTTTTTTGACCGAAACTCGCTGAGGATCGTTATTTTGATATTTTTTATGGCTGGGGATTTAAATGCCATTGTTTTCGAGTCACAAAATTCAGTGGGGATGGAACATTTAGCATAATATTTTGCGGCGAGGATTGGTTTATTTGATTATTTTCAGCGGAACAAAGATTGTAGTATAATTTTCTACTGGGGGCGATATTTTGGCCAAATATTCCAGAGAGTCGGTGAGAAGGGGTGTTAAACGATGGCTGGAGCAGATTTTCACAAATATAATTTTCTCCTCAAAAATCGACTTCATTCATAAGAATCACTATTTATAAGCTTCGATCAATGTTCCTAGCCAAATTACTCAAATTTTAGATGAGATAGATGTATATGTTTTGCTCACGAAGTCTAAATATGAAAGAATACCTAAAACCAAAAGCAGACGTTACTCTGGTCAAATTTGTCGGCGAAAACAATTAGGTAAAGTATCTTTGTAAAAAAGTTATTTTCTATCCAACAACAGATTTTGAGGAAAGTATATTTTTCGCAAAGATAAAGTTCCACAAGTCAGTCTTTTGGTATTTTTAAAACGACGAAGACGTATCGTTCGAAAGATAAAACAACCTATTTTATTTAATGTTCCTGTTAAACAAAAATTCGACAAAATATTGGCCCTTAACCTTAACAGACATAATTTAGAGGCTGAAAAGCAGTGGAAATGACCAAAAGTAGATCCTGCTAGATAAGGTGAATGCGAATTACAGCTGTTTTTGGACTTTAACTTTGAAGACATAATGATTCTGTGGTCTATCCAATATTTTATAAATAACCAAATGTACATTCAAATATCAAAAGACATTCTACAAATGGTAGGAAGAAATATTAACAAAATATTTGAAACAAGAAATCCAACACAAACACAACAAAACTTGAAGATGAAATGTTTTCTATTGGGTAAGTATCTCTTGGTTACAGAAGAAACGTTAAAGTATCTTTGAAACAAAAATGTTTTCACCATATTTAAAAGATTCACCCATCTGCCATGATGGCTGCTGCCCACCAGTAACTCCAAAAGATTGCATACATCTTTTATACTCTCGTTGCTGGAAAACTTTCACTGAGTTGTGAGTCTGATAAAATTCAAAACAATCATACAAGTCTTTAACAGAAATTGATTCATCGTATGAATTGCTACCCATGGGTCCACTACGAAGAATGATGACGTCACCATAGATTTTTGAAGAACAGCACCCAGATGCGAACACATTTTCATCAGAAAATCTTTTCACTCTATTTCTAGTATCATCATAATAAATGTAATAATACCATTGAAAATCAATTTCATTTGGTGAATAAAATTTATAAAGAGTCCCTGATACATCCTTCCAACCGAATCGTGAACGAATCTCCTTCATCTCTCCAGCCTCGTTCCCATAACTTTCCAATTCAAATAAATCAGTCTTTGCATCAAATTCGTCGTAAGAGTCAAAGGAACCAGCTTTAACATAAATAGTTTTGGCACGCTTCATATTTTTACTTTCCTTTCGTTTCTCAGTGGACGCCCCTTTGGGTTTATTGCACGGTTTGCAAGAGGGTTTGTGGGTTTTCCAGTGAGCCATCTGACAATCTCTACTGCAATAATATACTTGTAAACATTGCCCACATTTCTTTGTACCATGGTTCGAGCATTTCATGCATTTTTTTGGATTTTCCATTCCTCGTCTTCCTTTTATATTATGTTCTTCAATGAAAAGAAAGTATGAAAAAGTTTTGATAATTACGTAAATTCAAAGGGCGATGTTATACACCCCCTTCTCACAGACCCGGTATAGGATTTTTTTTGGACCTACCCCGGTGGGGTGAAGGTTCTATAAATTCACCTCTGTCCGTCCGTCCGTTCGTTACCAGCTTTTCATCGAGATTGAATCATAGGAATCATTTGATTTTTGGTACAAATGTGCAAAACGGCGGTGGCCAAAATGTGGACGGAGCCTGATTTTCGAATAAAAAATTTTTTGGGCAAATTTGGGCCAAAAAACGGCTAAAAAGCGGGTTTTTTGGACTTTGTGAAATATGGATTTTTTGTATGAGAGTAGGTAAAAGATGGGTCAAGCAGATTTTTGTAAGAAAACTTTTCAGCTCAAAAAACGTCTTGAATATGAAAGAATATTTCAAGAGCATGAAATTTTGGTTTCTAAACGTTTTTTTTGTAAGAAACAAACGATTAATTTTAATAAATCGTCACTATTTGTGTTCTGAATGATTGTTTAACGTTCATTCTCACGTAGATATAAATTATATATGTGTTAAATGCATAACCAGGTAGGTCCATAAAAGTATCACTTGTTTTGACTGAAACTCGCTGAGGATCGTTATTTTGATATTTTTTATGGCCTGGGATTTAAATTCCATTGTTTTCGAGTCACAAAATTCAGTGGGGATGGAACATTTAGCATAATATTTTGCGGCGAGGATTGGTTTATTTGATTATTTTCAGCGGAACAAAGATTGTAGTATAATTTTCTACTGGGGGCGATATTTTGGCCAAATATTCCAGTGAGTCGGTGAGAAGGGGGTGTTAAACGATGGCTGGAGCAGATTTTCACAGATATAATTTTCTCCTCAAAAATCGACTTCATCCATAAGAATCACTATTTATAAGCTTCGATCAATGTTCCTAACCAAATTACTCAAATTTTAGATGAGATAGATGTATGTTTTGCTCACGAAGTCTAAATATGAAAGAATACCTAAAACCAAAAGCAGACGTTACTCTTGTCAAATTTGTCGGCGAAAACAATTCGGTAAAGTATCTTTGTAAAAAAGTTATTTTCTATCCAACAACAGATTTTGAGGAAAGTATATTTTTCGCAAAGATAAAGTTCCACAAGTCAGTCTTTTGGTATTTTTAAAACGACGAAGACGTATCGTTCGAAAGATAAAACAACCTATTTTATTTAATGTTCCTGTTAAACAAAAATTCGACAAAATATTGGCCCTTAACCTTAACAGACATAATTTAGAGGCTGAAAAGCAGTGGAAATGACCAAAAGTAGATCCTGCTAGATACGGCGAATGCGAATTACAGCTGTTTTTGGACTTTAACTTTGAAGACATAATGATTCTGTGGTCTATCCAATATTTTATAAATAACCAACTGTACATTCAAATATCAAAAGACATTCTACAAATGGTAGGAAGAAATATTAACAAAATATTTAAAACAAGAAATCCAACACAAACACAACAAAACTTGAAGATGAAATGTTTTCTATTGGGTAAGTATCTCTTGGTTACAGAAGAAACGTTAAAGTATCTTTGAAACAAAAATGTTTTCACCATATTTAAAAGATTCACCCATCTGCCATGATGGCTGCTGCCCACCAGTACCTCCAAAAGATTGCATACATCTTTTATACTCTCGTTGCTGGAAAACTTTCACTGAGTTGTGAGTCTGATAAAATTCAAAACAATCATACAAGTCTTTAACAGAAATTGATTCATCGTATGAATTGCTACCCATGGGTCCACTACGAAGAATGATGACGTCACCATAGATTTTTGAAGAACAGCACCCAGATGCGAACACATTTTCATCAGAAAATCTTTTCACTCTATTTCTAGTATCATCATAATAAATGTAATAATACCATTGAAAATCAATTTCATTTGGTGAATAAAATTTATAGCGAGTCCCTGATACATCCTTCCAACCGAATCGTGAACGAATCTCCTTCATCTCTCCAGCCTCGTTCCCATAACTTTCCAATTCAAATAATTCAGTCTTTGCATCAAATTCGTCGTAAGAGTCAAAGGAACCTGCCTTAACATAAATAGTTTTGGCACGCTTCATATTTTTACTTTCCTTTCGTTTCTCAGTGGACGCCCCTTTGGGTTTATTGCACGGTTTGCAAGAGGGTTTGTGGATTTTCCAGTGAGCCATCTGACAATCTCTACTGCAATAATATACTTGTAAACATTGCCCACATTTCTTTGTACCATGGTTCGAGCATTTCATACATTTTTTTGGATTTTCCATTCCTCGTCTTCCTTTTATATTATGTTCTTCAATGAAAAGAAAGTATGAACAAGTTTTTGATAATTACGTAAATTCAAAGATCGATGTTATACACCCCCTTCTCACAGACCCGGTAGGATTTTTTCAGCCAGTGGGGGTAAAACAGACTTAAACTCGCTGAGTATCGATATTTCGATATTTTTATGGCTGGGGATTTAAATTCCATTGTTTTCGAGTCACAAAATTCAGTGGGGATGAAACATTTAGTATTATATTTTGCGGTGAGGATTTGTTTATTTAATTATTTTCAAAAATTGTAGTATAATTTTCTAATGGGGGCGATATTTTGGCCAAATTTTCAAGTGGCAAGGGTTTCAAGTGGGTCGGTGAGAAGGGGGTGTTGTTATTGTAGTGGTTTGAAAGTGAAGTCCCAAATTTTGATTGAAAAGAGCCTTCATCCACATTAAACTCGTTTTGTCTCCAACATAGGTACTTTAGGCAAAATGGGTCTAAGTAGGGGGAGTAGTAATCAAAATCAAGACCACCTATCATCAAAATTATTGAAAATTCAAGAATAATAGATAATAATGGAATACTTAACAGAATAGTCTAATGTGTACTGAGCTCACTTTCAGTATTGTTCGCCCCCAAGTGAATCAGTAGTGAGAAACTCGTCTCAGGCCAAAAAAACGAAAAGTTTATTCAGCCAGAACGGTGAAACGAGTCAGATTTCAGCCAAATCTTCGCTATTTATGTTTTGGTTTATGTTTTGGTGCAAAACTAATCAAAAGTTTCAAAATGTTTAAGTCTGCACTATTTTGTTTTGTGTGTCTAACAAATTATAAACCGTTGAAAAGATAATCCAGAGCACTATAATTGCCTATAACTTTAGAGAAAAATAAACGAAGATGAAAAATGAGAAAGCAAAAAAATATTTTTTGATAAAATTTGATTTTTGAAATCAGGAGGTTTCAAGGTCAAAAATGAAATACACGCTTTTTCTTTTATAAGAATAGCTTCTATAAGAATATCAGGGTGAGATTTCGGGTTTAAAACAATAGGCCTATTGTTTTAGAACAATAGAAAATTAAGAATAATGCTCACCCTCAACCAAAGTACACTATTCTTATAAAAAAAAAAGCGTGTAACTGGTTTCATATTTTGCTTTTTCATTTCTTACCTTCATTTTCAAAATTTTTGAGATCATTTTTTCCAGAAATTAAAGTGCTCTGGAATATCTCATTTTTAATACCATATTTAGATAAATATTCAGCACTTAAATTTGAAACGTCTCTAAAAATGATATTATCTCTTCTTTCTTGCAATAATTGTTCGCTAAAAGTGTTAAACCTATTACGTCCCAGAGCTTTGCACTTTTTGAAAAAAATAATCAAGAGTTTTGCACCGACGTCTTGTAGAGGCGCCTCAAAACCAATCTTTTTGCTTGAAAAACTTTCTGTTTTGGAGGGAATTGACTGATTGACTTTTATTTTTAGTTTTGATTAAATTTGTAAAATTTAGAATTTTTATCTTTTTTTAACACATTCCCAAAACCTTCCTTTTAAAATGAGCTTTACTTGAATTAAAAATAGTCCTCAAGTTTTTTATGACGTAACCAATTTATAAATATAATATTTTTTGTTATTCTAATTTCGACAATCAATAGATAATAGATAATCAATATACATCATTTCAATAAATAAATAAATCTTAATTTACAAACAGTAAAAAAAAGCGTATTATAAAAGGATGTAATGGATTGAAATGGAAATGTAAAGTTAATTTATAAGACAAGCTAGGTCAGGTATAGTATTAAGGCTATCAACCCTATTCATATAGGCTTTTAAGTTCAGACAGTTCAGAAAGATTTTCTTTTTCCACCCCTTAACTTTTTCCACAGTAGTTGCTCTTTTTCAATGAACTTTGGTAGGCAAGATTCTTATCATATAATAAATTATAAATAAAAAGATTAAATTTTAAGCAATTGAAAACCGAACATTAAAAAAACAATAAAATTGCTGCAATAATGAAGGTAAAATGATTGAATTGATTTAAAAATTTATAAAATACAAATTGAATGAATAATGTGGTAATATGACTAATATGTGTGATTTGATTGAATTATAATTAAATAGTTACAAAATACGAAATGAAAGAGTAATATGGTATCTGTGATATTTTTGAATTTCGAGCATTATAATTTAATGATATAAAATTTAACTTAATGGTTTATATTATTACGTATATCCTTTTCTTAAAGCCATTGACCTTTTACACAGTTATAATGTATGTTGATTCAGCAGATTGAAATAAATAGAATCTTTTGTAATGAATAAGGAAAAATGTGGAGCAAGATTTTTTTCTTCCTTTTATTTACAAATTTGAAAGGACTCTTTTATTAAAATTTTGCTGACATCAGTTTCAGACGAGTCGGGTGTATATAACACCGTATAATTCCTTTAATATTACCTTGATAATCATTTTTCTATACAAACATAGTTTTTAACATCACCAATGATGAATATTATAGTTTTTCAAGAAGACGGCAAAATAGGGTTTATTGTTTTCATTCATTCCATGATGAATTGGGTGGTAAACACGGGCCGCCCCATCTTCTTCTGTTAGAGGAACACGAAATCCTTTCTCTTTCTCATACTGCGCCTGTTCATAAGGGCGCTCATCTGTACACCACCCTGTGTCAACAGCAGTCATATAAATTCTCTCAGGTTCAAATTCTATGCCAGTTGTTCGGGTCAACATATTCAATGCAGCTTTTGCCATATTGGTGTGGACATGATGTGGCCCTTTATTGAAGCGCGAGAATTGTCCTTCCATGGCAGAAACATTGATGATAAATTTACGCTCAAAGGGGGATGCGAGTAACAATGGTTTAAGTTGGGAAATCAAAACAAAAGGTGCAACAGAATTAACAGTTAAAACTTGTAACAATTCTGAGAATGGAATATCAGTCAGTTTCAACCGCCATGAATTCATGGGTCGTAAATCCAACTGTTGTCCATCGTCACCTTTAAGACCATGAGGAAACCAGACACTATTATTGTTAACAGGGTTATGGAAAAGGTCATTACCATTAGCTTTATAAGATGATGTGGATGGCTTAGAAACAATATCGATTGTAGGAGTGTCAGAGCTTGCTTTTTGTTTCTTCAACAAAGGTTCCTCAGTTGCTGGTGAGATAGCTGCAGAATCATCATCGGAATGTTTTTTCTGGTTTGAGTTGTGTCTGCGTTTCATTGTAAAGCTATCAAATGAGTTTGTATTTGTTAAGGCTAATTGATTTTCCTGTTGTTGTAGGTCATTGAAATATTTTGATGGGCGCCAGATAGTCTGAGCAGCATTATTAATAAGGATATCAAGATGTGGTAGGTTACTTTTAGTCCATAAGATGAACTCTTGAACAGAATGCATGTTCATGAGATCTAGCTTTTTGAATTGAATCCTATCTTTCCATTCATCATAATCAGGGAGCTCTGAGTAAGTATTACGAGCACAATTTGGGAATCGTGTGGTGACAATGACATTACAGCCATCACGTAGGAGACGTAACGAAATATATAATCCAATCTTGATCCGACCACCTGTTACAATAGCATACCTTTTATGTAAAGGTGTCTTAGCTTTTAACATCTGATCATTCAAATCAAAACATGGCTTACAAAAAGTCATTTCAATATCAAAGAGACGTGTTTTACAAACATAACATTTCGTATACAGAGTTCTACTTGCATTTCCTGTTTCTTCAATCTCATCAAATGATTCCGAGGATTCTTCAGTGTCTCTTTTATTTGCTTCAGCTTGAAATTTCTTCATTCTATTGAAAATAGATCGTTTTGTTGAGCGTGAGTTGCCTGCTTTTTGGGTAGAAACACATTGGTTAGATAGTTCGTTCAATTCATTACCATGATTATTTTTTCTTTTAATCTTTCCTTTAAGTTTCCGTTTTAACAAGGGGTGCATTCTGAAAATTTTAGGCAAATCAGCTTCAATATTATATGCTGATTTTAATAGTTTTCCTGATTCAAGTAATTCTTCATTGGATAGTTCTGGACAAGCAATTATCAATTTCTGTACGATATTTTGATGTTGTCTGCAGCGACTTTCCAATTCATAAAACATAGGTTTATCTTTAACAACAACAATAAAAATTTGCTGCTTTTCATGTAACATATTAAGTTTCAAAGCAAGCCTTTGGTACGTTTCATCCACATTAAACCATCGACAATCAAGGATAATTTGATCAACATAGTCATCAAAATTGAGTGTTTTAAGTGTCTCAACACTTTCAACTCGAATAAACTCGACTCCCTGCATACTCTTCTTTTATGTTCCCAAAATTTGTGTTCTTTATTTTCTTTTCAAAATTGTATGATTGCAATCAATTTTGACCATGTTTAAGGTACTGGACATACTAGCAAGTTATCTGTGTGGGGTTTATGTCTTCATGTCAGTTTATTTTGATCTGAAAGAAAGAGTTATTTAGATTTTATATTACCTCTTTGAAAGAAAAAATACTGATCACTCCAGCAGAAATTATTTTAATGTCATACACGCTTTTTTTAATAAGAATAACTTCTATAAGAATATCAGGGTGAGATTTCAGAGTTTAACACAATAGGCCTATTGTTTAGAACAATAGAAAAATAAGAACAATGCTCACCCTCACCCAAAAGTACACTATTTTTGTTTAAAAAAGTGTGTACAATTGATTTGTCTTTTACAACACAGCTGTTACCTAGGTACAAGATCATTTATCCCATTTGTATTTTCTGGAGTAATTTCTTATTCAATAGAGCGTCCTGTTCTCATAAACGACTATTATAAGAGGAATTCAAAATTAAAACTTTTTAAGCCAATATAAGGGTCATTTCAGACTTTATAATTTTCTAAGGGGGCTTTACCCCCTAGAACCCTCACTTCTAACCTGAGATCAGATTGTGAATGTTTTCTGCACACCACGCTGAAGCTCTAAAAGGAATGTGTGAAAACATAACAATCTGACGAATATGAAATCTCGAAATCTTAAGGACCGCGTTTGTCTAAAAGGACTAAAAACAACAAATTGCGTGGTTGTGTTTATGAATAGGGCGCACCGTATCAGTTTTTAACTTTCCGGCGCACAACAAGTTTCTTGTTGTATAATTTTCCGCGGGAGGACTATTTTCCCCAGATGTATAATTTTCAAGCGCCTTCAGAGGTTCACTGTGCGCGTAAGAAAATTATGAACAGCTGTTATCAGGTTACCATTCCCCTGCTCAAATTATTCAAACTAGACTGACAAAATAACCAGCCAAATAAAATTTCCTTATTTAGCACTGAAATAAATGCTGTGCCGTAAGTTGATCCAATGTTGACATCCCTCATCTAATATCTAATGTCAAATGTGACACTTCCTTTAGATAGTCTAGTAATAGTTGAAATCTGAAAAAGGAACTTTTTATTATTGCTTTGAAATGTTTTGTTTGCCTTTTGAATTTTAAGGATAGCAATAAAACTACACCTTTTTCATAAAACAAAAAATAGCGCATTAAAATTTTTTCTTCTAAAGTTCTGTTTTCAGAACTAAAAAGTTAATTCTGTTTTTGAAATTTGGCCACACTGTTAGAGATAGAACTAAAAATTTAACTATTCTGTTTTTGAAATTTGGCCAAACTGTTTGATATAGAACTAAATATTTAATTCTGTTTTTGAAATTTGGACACACTGTTAGAGATAGAACTGAAAATTTAATTCTGTTTTTGAAATTCGGCCACATTGTTCTGCACTGTTAGAGTTTTGAAAAAACTGGTTGAAAAAATTAGATTATTTTCTCTCTGACTGCAGGCAAAGATATATAGTTTCAATACACCGTTTAACAGTTTCACCATCTCCACTGTAGAGGCGGTGTAGGTAAAAATGCTCACTTTAGTACTGTGGAAGGTTAGAGAAATGTAAAAATTGCCATTTTTTTCTTTCCTTTAAAGAGAATTTTTTAGATATTTGAACATGGTATTAATGACAATTTTATGTAACTCTCCTGAAAATTTCACAAAAATTCATCTAGAGGAAAAGAAGTTATGATTAAAAGAAGTTATTTACCTACCATTTCTCTGCTGGGCTTTCTTATGAGAACTGGATGTTTACCTACCATTTTTTGTGGGGGAGAGTGAAGTTTCCGTGGTTGCCAAAATCAAAACAATGGCAAATTGTTCATACGTGTGCGCAGTCGACAATGTTAAACGGTGTATTAGCAATTCTGACCTTCCTAATTGTTCCTAACTCTCTAAAGAGAAGGGTTTCGAAATTCGACATTAGACCAACATAAAGGGTAAATAGGTACATTTTCACGGAATATACTACCGTGAAGTCGGGTAACTTGCATCAGTGGAGGGAAACTTGCATAGCCATCAAATGCCTGACTAACCAAGGCAGCAAAATTTCAAAACAAATGTACAGTGCAAGAACTGCACAGATCTGCTCGCAGATCTACTCTACCATTTTAGAATCTTATATCTACAGTGCTAGTATTTTTGACGAGTTACTCACCGATTTATAATCGCGGGTAAATAAAACAGCGTGGTTAAAAAATCATACAGGACATCACTTTTATGATTAGGAGATATGATCATGTCATGCGCATAATTATGTTTAATAGCATTATTAATTTGATTTAACTTTGAATTTTAATGACCAGCCAGGTCATTCATTTGAGAGCTATGCAAGTTTTCCTCCACTGATGCAAGTTATCCGACCTCACGGTATGACACGGTAATAATTAGTAATCATTCTATGACTGTTACTTACTTTTGGTAAAGCCAACTTGTGAGAACAACTATCCAAATCCATCAGTAGCGCTAGGTTGAATGTTTCTCACAATGACACTAATTTGCTGTATAGTCAGAAAATCTGCCATATACTATCTTCTTTCTGATTTGAAGAATGGTGGCACTAATATCTCTATCCATCTATCTATCTATCTATCTATCTAATTATTTATCTAACTATCTATATAATTTAAGTAGCATTAAACATGTGCATGAATATGACTGAATATGTTCATTATCAATACATATAAAATCTACTTCCCCCCCCATCAGAATCATTGAAGGCAAAAAGTGTTTGAGCTCCATCTTCTGGGCCATAATTTGTACTGCTGCTTGCTTTCTAACTTCATGACCTGATTGATTATGTTTTTTCTTAAAAAAACTGTTCAACCTTTTATTCATTATTTCATTCAGGCCTGTTTATATCTTATCGCTTATTGTTTCTTTCATTGCTCTTTATTATAGATTCTCTTTTATCCTGTTTTGTGTTTTTATATTTCTACCCATTACATATAATTACACCATCTATATGATAAATGTCTAAAAACAAACCTGAGAAGTCTGGTGAAGTCAGCAAAATTTTCTCTTCTCCATTTTGCTTGAGGAGAAGTCCGAGCTGATGAAAGGAGGGGGTTTAACTAAAGAATCCTGCATTTCTAAAAATAGACAAAAAGAACGACAAATTTCATAAAAAACGACATATTTCGCCGTCCACAACCCCGACCGAAAGTGACTGTACCACCCCTAGCGATTCATTCCCATTCGTTTATCACGGGAAATAACTACATGTGGTCTAAAAGAACGACAAATTACGCATGCGTGTTACAATGCAGGATCCTTTAGAGGAACAGACTGAAAGTCTGGGAAATCTTTTAATGACGTAATTGGTTGGTGCCGTATGACGGGGGTTATTATTGGTTATTTTAGAATAATTGAATTTCTTTCAAATGCATTAAAATACTTTTTGAGTCTATTTACAATTTCTATAAAAATTTAATATGTTAAATAAATTTTTAACAGACTTTTACACTACTGAATTATCGACAATTTCGACAATTTGGTGTAGTACCACATATAATATGACACCCAAATTGATTTTATTTACGATATTGTTTCCATCGAGTTTCCCGATTCCCGAAAAAAAAGTCGGATAGGTTGAAATCGAAAGTTAAAACCTGAACACACACAGACAGACAGACTACAAACACGTTTTACCACACTGACTACCAGTCGGGTGTTTAAGATAAAAACTGCAATTATTGCTCTTTTCGGGAATTATTGCCGAAAACGGCAATTTTTTTAACGATGAAATGCTGAATCAGCAGAAAAATAAAAAAGTAAATAAATGAAAATTGCCGTTTTCGGCAATTATTGCCGTTTTTGCAAATAAAAGTTGATTTTATTATTGAACACGTGGTATTTGACACCCTCGCGATAAGTAGGCCCACTGTGCCTCGTTTAGTTTTGTTTTCAACTGGTTTTTGTTGGAAATGCAGATAGCAAAATCGAGTCATATGTAAACAAATTTACAACGGGGGTTTTGTTATCTCTTTCTGGCTGTGTTTCGGCATCGATGCAGGATCTTTTAACATATTATTTTAGAACTTTTCATCTTATTGAGCAACGAAAAATTGAAAAAATCACTTTTAAGAATCCGAAAAACCTTTTTCTCGATGCAATTTTACTATTTTCAAACACCTCTGACATCTTTGCCCTTAAAAGGACAACACATTTTGCTGATTCAGCATTTCATCGTTAAAAAAATTGCCGTTTTTGGCATCTTAAACACCCGACTGGTAGTCAGTGTGGTAAAACGTGTTTGTAGTCTGTCTGTCTGTGTGTGTTCAGGTTTTAACTTTCGATTTCAACCTATCCGACTTTTTTTTCGGGAATCGGGAAACTCGATGGAAACAATATCGTAAATAAAATCAATTTGGGTGTCATATTATATGTGGTACTACACCAAATTGTCGAAATTGTCGATAATTCAGTAGTGTAAAAGTCTGTTAAAAATTTATTTAACATATTAAATTTTTATAGAAATTGTAAATAGACTCAAAAAGTATTTTAATGCATTTGAAAGAAATTCAATTATTCTAAAATAACCAATAATAACCCCCGTCATACGGCACCAACCAATTACGTCATTAAAAGATTTCCCAGACTTTCAGTCTGTTCCTCTAAAGGATCCTGCATTGTAACACGCATGCGTAATTTGTCGTTCTTTTAGACCACATGTAGTTATTTCCCGTGATAAACGAATGGGAATGAATCGCTAGGGGTGGTACAGTCACTTTCGGTCGGGGTTGTGGACGGCGAAATATGTCGTTTTTTATGAAATTTGTCGTTCTTTTTGTCTATTTTTAGAAATGCAGGATTCTTTAGTTAAACCCCCTCCTTTCATCAGCTCGGACTTCTCCTCAAGCAAAATGGAGAAGAGAAAATTTTGCTGACTTCACCAGACTTCTCAGGTTTGTTTTTAGACATTTATCATATAGATGGTGTAATTATATGTAATGGGTAGAAATATAAAAACAAAACAGGATAAAAGAGAATCTATAATAAAGAGCAATGAAAGAAACAATAAGCGATAAGATATAAACAGGCCTGAATGAAATAATGAATAAAAGGTTGAACAGTTTTTTTAAGAAAAAACATAATCAATCAGGTCATGAAGTTAGAAAGCAAGCAGCAGTACAAATTATGGCCCAGAAGATGGAGCTCAAACACTTTTTGCCTTCAATGATTCTGATGGGGGGGGAAGTAGATTTTATATGTATTGATAATGAACATATTCAGTCATATTCATGCACATGTTTAATGCTACTTAAATTATATAGATAGTTAGATAAATAATTAGATAGATAGATAGATAGATAGATGGATAGAGATATTAGTGCCACCTTTTTTTAAAGAGGCAGCCATGTTGAATAATTATGTACTCCAGCATAAAGACAATGATACAGCCATGCAAAATTACTGTATCATGCATATTTTAAAAATTATGCATGGCTGTATCATTGTTTTTATGCTGGAGTACATAATTATTCAACATGGCTGCCTCTTTAAAAAAAGGTCTATGGGAGATGAAAATGTGAAGAAGGTCTATTCCATGCCAAATGTTAGTTACTTTTCTATGCTTTTTTGATGGCTTCCAGCTGCTTCTAAACGCAAATCAAATGACCTGATGTTCATGTTACAAGTTTGAATTGATGTCCTGCACATGACTAGCCTGGGTATCCAGACTCAAAATTTAGAAAAAATTTTTGTGGATAGGGAAATTCCATGGGGAAGTTCCCTGACATTAAGGGAAGGATTAAAGTGTCTGATATATGTTTTTGTATATCAGGGTTTAGATGCAATTGGTTTGTTTTGGTCCTAATCCGGACTCTTGATCTAGCCTCACTTTCATGCCCCTTATAAGGCCTCAGATTTTCCACATGGGCCTTTTTCAGTTCTTCAGTTCTTCAGTGCAGACTGCTGTTTTTTGCTGTTTTTACATTTATCTCCTGTTACTGTTTATCTGTCAAAATGCTTGCTGAAAGACTATTCTTTACAATTTTCATGTTCCTGACTTCTCCACCTACTACTCCCACCAGTGAAGATAACAACTCTACTGGTACCAGAAAGAAGAAATGCCCTGGATGCCAAAGAAGTCACGACTTACATGATTTTGGTCATCCAGGCAAAAACTGCCAAGGTCCACCTCCACCACCGTCTCCGTCTCCGTCTTCTTCTCCATCACGAAATCGTCGCTCATCTGCTGAAAAGACAAGGAAAAGCCCCGACTCTCGTTCCTTCTCAACAGAGCAGATAAATCATTACCGCCAACACCTTGAAGACCTCAAAAATCAAGAAACTGAGCTTCTAGAATCAATCAGACGTGATAAGGAAAACCAACTCCGTGAAGAAGAAAACGTTTTAGTTGAGGAAATTAAACGTCAGACTGAAAAACTTCAACGTTTAAAAGACTCTAGAAGTCAACAAAATTCGTCTCGCTCCGCCCCTCCGCCCGATACACGCAACGGTTCCTCAGGGGAAAACCATACTGCTCGATCCGCCATGTTTAACAATTTTCCTGCCGATTCAATGTCTACTTTGCTTCACCGCCCGCTCCTTTCTTCTCAACAACAACAACAAACTTTGAATCCTTGCTCTTCGTTTGGTAATGTCCTTCCTTTTTTGAATTCTGGCTCGAACACTGAACCTTCTCCTTCTCGTCAGTTCACACAGAACGAACTTTTTCTTCGCCCAACACGCACCAACGATGTTACCAGAGGTAAAGCTTTACGTATAGTGGACTTTGTTTCTCGTATTCGACCTGCTGAGGATGAAAAAGTTTTGTCTTATGACAACAATTGTAAACTTGCCTTGATTTTACAGGACTCTAAACCTAAGCTTTCTAGTGTTACAGTTGAACAATTTAATATTGCTAATTTGAGAATTTTTTACGAGCTACTTTTTTCTGGGAAGCTTTCCACCCTTTTCCATGTACAGGAGTACCTTTCTTATGCGATTAAGGTCTTAGAGCTGGCAACTAAGTACACATGGCAATCCGTGTTGCAATATGACGATGAATTTCGGATTTTGCAACATACTTATGGGTTCTCGTGGAGTACTGACCATAGCCATCTACATGAGGTTGTTCTTATACCTCGCTGGGCTGCAAAGCTACCTCGTGGGCTTGGGCATGGCACTGATACTTCCTCACCCAAGATTGATTTTCTCTCCTCTGGTCTTGCGGGTAACAGTAAGGTTTCTGGTCCTCCCACAATGACACATCTCTCGTCCGGCTCTGAGATTTGTCGGATGTTTAATTCAAGAAAAGGTTGTCAGAAGTCACCCTGCAGGTTCACTCATGCCTGTAACCGCAAGGTTGGCTCTCAGGCTTGTGGAAAATCACATCAAGGTTTTCTGCATCCTGTGAATGAGGGTGGCTCTCAATGACTCTTTTCTTCTGAACCTGGTCCTTCTCCGCTTGATTCTGCACTTTGGGACAAAGAACTCCAAAATGATCCGGACCGTCAATTTTTATTTGATGGTGTGGTCAATGGGTTTCAATTGCTCCCAGCAGATGCTTCAATCAGCCCTGCGGAGATGGATAACTACAATTCTGCTATTGGCCAGAGTTCTAAAGGGAAAGTTGAAGCCACTATCCTTGAAGAACTTGCGGCCGGAAACTACATTATTGCTACTGAAAAGCCTGTGATAGTCAGCGCACTTGGAGCAGTTCCAAAGCCTGATTCTGAGGATCTCCGTTTGATCCATGACTGTTCAATGCCCCACGGTATGGGCGTTAATTCTTACATCGATATTGAGAAGCAATCTTTCCAGACCCTAGATGACGCCTGCAGGTTGATAGGGAAGGATTTCTTCATCGCTAAGATAGATTTGAGACATGCGTATAGATCTGTCCCAGTCCATCCTTCTAACCGAGATGCTCTCGGGTTGAAGTGGAAATTTAGTGGGGATAGCCATTACACGTATCTAAAAGACACACGTCTCCCTTTTGGCGCACGCAGTGCCCCTGGTATTTTTCATCGTTTAACTCAGAGTGTCAGACGTATGATGCAGAGAAGAGGCTACCCTTTGATCATAGTGTATCTTGATGATTTCTTGGTCATTGGTAGAACTCAGCATGAATGTCAAGCTGCCTTTGATACTCTTTCCTCCCTTCTGGTTTCCCTAGGTTTTACCATCAGCCCCTCTAAGCTTGTCCCACCATGCACAAGACTGGTATTTCTTGGAGTTGAGATTGACACCACCTCTTTGACTCTCTCGCTCCCAGTCAAAAAGCTAGGTGATCTGAAAGATGCACTTCTGTCTTTTCAGTCCCGAGCTCGTGCATCAAAGAGGCAGCTACAACAGCTTGCTGGCCGTCTTAACTGGGCTTGTAAAGTTATTTATGGGGGAAGAACTTTTTTGCGTCGTATTCTTGACCTTATGGGCTCCTTACGGAAACAGTCATCCAAGTGTTTGTTGAGTGAGGAGTTTTTTAAGGACATTTCTTGGTGGTTAGATTTTCTTGAGATTTTTAATGGTCAGTGTTCCTTTCATGACACTAGACCTGTTACCAACATCCACACGGATGCCTGTACAACTGGCATCGGAGCAGTTTTTGAAAATGACTGGTTCTATTCTAACTTGTTGGTTGATGCTCCTGCCCTGGCAGGCTTGCACATCAACTACAAGGAAGCGCTTTGCATTGTTTTTGCCTTGGAACGCTGGGCACCTTACCTGTGTAATAAGGTTGTCCATATTTACTGTGACAACACGGCTGCAGTTGGGATGTTGAATAAGGGATCATCTCGCAACCCGCTCATGATGACTTACCTCAGACGTCTGTTCTGGTGTTCTGCCAGCTATAACTTTCGCCTAAAAGTTTTTCATGTGCCGGGAGTCCAAAATGTTGTTGCTGATCATGTATCTCGACTCCATGAGCATGCACATCTTGCAGCCTTTCTCCAGTATCTTTGTGACTATTTTGGTCAATCTGCTTCCACTGATAATGTTGTCTGGCACATGTCTGTGAACTGTTTCTGTTTTCTTCTTGGCTTGCATGGCTCCGGCTCACGTCTTCACTCTGCTTTTTAGAGTTTGCGTCTTCGCTGCTGGCAGATGTGCAGTTCTATCGTGAAGCCACCTATGCTATCAATACCCGCAAGGCCTACCGTACTCACCGCAAGGTCTATCTTCAGTTTTGCAATATGCTTGATCTATCGCCAGCTCCTGCTAAATGTGTGCACCTCTGCATGTATGCTGCGTATCTAGCCCGTTTCCTGTTACCTCAGTCTGTTTGTATATATTTGAACATTGTTGGCCTCCTGCATCGTGAGATGGGATTCCCCAACCCTCTTCTTGATATTTTTTTCCTGTCCTCTGTGTTGAAGGGTATCAAGCGCTCCAAGGGTGTCCCTCCCGTCCCCAAGCTTCCCATCACGGTTGAGATTCTTTCTTTCATTCACTCCCAGCTCAACCTGCGGGATAGTAAACAAGCTTCCTTTTGGGCTCTATGTCTGGTTTCCTTTTTGGGCTTTTCGGAAGAGTCACCTTTTACCCGTTTCCCAGAAGGATTTTTCCCCAGACACTTTTCTCACCAGGGATGATTTTACCTTTTTGGATTCTGAGATCCACATCAGGGTGAGATGGAGCAAGACTATCCAGTTTGGTCAACGCACTGTTACTATACCACTGGTGGCGATGCCTTCGTCTCACCTCTGTCCTGTTTCAGCAGTTTCACATGCCTTCTCCCTTACCCCAGGGGCCCTCCCATGTGATCAAGCTTTTTGTTGGAGGGATTCCTACCTGGGGGCTAACCGAGTTTTTGTTTACCGGGATTTCATGTACATTCTTCAAGCACACCTCTCACGTTCTGGGCTCTCACACCGTCAATATGGGTCACACTCATTCAGACGTGGTGGGGCTACCTTTGCTTTGGAGGCTGGTGTGCCTCTTGACTCCATTGCAGTTATGGGTGACTGGAAGTCTGATGCAATGTATCTTTACCTACATATGCCCTTGTCGCAGCGTTTGCATGCCCAGCATTCTATTTCTTCATATATTTCTTCTCTATCTAACAACTAATACACACATTGGATTTGGACATTTGTTTTATTTTCCTAGTTTATATTCCTGTACATATTTTGTCTGTGCCGTTTTCACAGTGTTTATTCCGTCAAGAACTGAAAATACCATGTAGACATATCTGTGTGCTTTCTACCTATCCTTGCCTATAGCCTTTTGTGTTTAAGTGTCTGATATATGTTTTTGTATATCAGGGTTTAGATGCAATTGGTTTGTTTTGGTCCTAATCCGGACTCTTGATTTAGCCTCACTTTCATGCCCCTTATAAGGCCTCAGATTTTCCACATGGGCCTTTTTCAGTTCTTCAGTTCTTCAGTGCAGACTGCTGTTTTTTGCTCCGCCTCCCTCCCCAGCATCTTGGTGGAAGCTTTCCTAGGTCCAATTTCATTTAATACTTAGGACACCGAATATATTGATATTTTTCTTAGATTTTCTTTATGTGAACCGTTTCTTTTACAGTCTATACTATGTATTTGCCATTTGCTGGCTCATTGATTTTATATACCTATATGTTTGTATTGTGTCATTATTTACTATACTGTTCTCCTGTAATCATTTGTTTTATTTTCCTAGTTTATATTCCTGTACATATTTTGTCTGTGCCGTTTTCACAGTGTTTATTCCGTCAAGAACTGAAAATACCATGTAGACATATCTGTGTGCTTTCTACCTATCCTTGCCTATAGCCTTTTGTGTTTAAGTATCTTTATATTGGCAGAATAGGGCACAGCTGTGTTTTTGTTTTGTTTTTTTGTTTATTTCTTCTTTTTTGAAGGTCGGAGGAGAAAAACTAAATAAAAGTTTTTGATATCTCTATTTTAGTTTATTTTTATTTTGGCAAAAATAACGTCAGGGAATCCGTAAACTACATCAAAACATCAGCCACGACATTATTTTGTTTAGAAATGAACTGGTGTTTTCATTTTCATTTGTTTATCTTTTTTTGCAATATCAGCTTTTCCCATAAATTATGCGCGCGCATAGAAAAATATCGAAAACCCCGTGGAAGTTCTGCTCAGTGACTGAGCGCGTTTTATTCAATTAGATGCACTTGCATATGCAGGGACCAGTATCCCTGCAGACGAGTTAGTTGGACCAGACCGTAAACCAGAGACAAAATATTTAAAAGTCTAGACGGTGAAATAGTTTACAGTCTGGATATCCAGGCTAGCACATGACTTGAATTTTTGCTAAAGTTTGCAAGTGTTTTTCTGCCATTATATTTAATTGAATAAGTGAAATCTCCAGTAGAAAATATGCACGCCGTATCAAAAGTAAAGATGGCTGACAAAACTGTTTCTTTGTGTTTTCAGGCAAAATTCAAAGGCCTAAAAAATCATAATTTTTGGGTGTCATTAAAATCTAAAAAATACCACACGATAGAGCTTTTCAAACTGGACAAGAAAATGTACAACACAAAGACTTTCCAATCTTTGAAGATCAGAAGTTAGGGGGGTTTTGGTAGTATGAAATGCCTTTAAAAATCTGTTTGATTGCCCTTGGTTTTCTGGAAAAGTTTTGGGATCATTGATTTGCACTTTCGCTCTTTAGTAAGTAAGTATTTATTTACCATTTAACACTACAGAAAAGATACAAATGATGATATGCACAAAAAATATATGGAAGGAGACCAGTCTAGCTAGTCTAGCTAATCAAAAAGATGCGACCACCTAAGTACAGATTGCGTTTATAACACTTTGTAAATTATTTTAAAATGTTCATATTTTTAAGAATTTTGTTATGTAATGAAAAATAAATTAAAAGAAAAAACCTTTCTTAGTAGGGGAGGGGTGTGCTCAAGACAGTGAGTAAGGGCGTGAGATTTAACAAAACTGAAATCAGATGAGCTCAGGGTAATATTTAGCCTGGGAATCCATGCTATGATTTCTTCTTTGATAAACTGATGTCGAAATTTATAGCATGGTATGGATTGAGAGTTTGAATTTCTCAGATCCTAATAACGGTTGAAAACATAGCCAATCAAATTTTGTTATTCTTTTACTGGTCACACTTTCTTAGAGAAAGCGCAACTTTCGAAATTTGGTTTTTATTTTAGTAAGTGAGGACAGTGCTAAATTCGAATTTCCCACTGTAAAAAATGTGAGTCCAATATTGGACTCACAGCTCGAACCCGTCTTGTGTACATCAAATTATAAAAAAACACACGACGGTTCTCCTGTCTAGGTAATATTTGGGTAAGATCGCTGGATGCTGTTCCAATGTGTTATGCAAAACTTAGAGAAAGATTTGTTCCCAAAGGTAATGGTGTTGTAGGAGGGAACAAAAAGTAGTTTCAAACATGCTCCTCTGGTACTTTGAGTGTTTTCGTCTTCAGCATCGAGCTGAATAAAGTTAAAAAACTCCAGAAGGTCAAAGGGTAATTTGTTATTTAGGAATCTGTGGACAAAAGATATATTGAGGCATTTGACAAGGTCAAAAATCTTGAGAATTTCGAGGTCAGAAAAGAGTGGAAAAGAAGGGCATCGAGAGTTGTTAAAAGTAATAAGACGTAAGGCTTTCTTTTGAAGGATAAATATAGGCTTGGAGGTCAGTAAGACCCCAGAGTTGGCAACCAATATAATATTAATAGATGGGAATTGAAGATGTGAATGAAAAAGAGCATAATAAATGTTAACTAAGGTTTTTGTTGAAACATAGTGCCTGAGCTTAGATATAATACCATTTGCTCTGGCAAGTTTAGCTGATAAAGATGTAGTGTGGGCTTTCCAGTTGAAAGTTCCAGTTGCATGTCAATCAAAACGCCAAGATATTTGATATTTAAACTTTGAAAAATTTTCTTACCTCCAATTTTACGAAAAGGAACAAAAGGAAGAATTTTTCGACAGTGTCTGAAAATTAAAAATTCTGTTTTTCCAGCGTTAAGGGATATTTTATTGGCTTTGAGCCAAGTTTGGAGGGATCTTAGGTCACGATTGACTCTGTTGCAAAGGGAAAGAAGATCATCATTAAAATGTAAAATATGGGTATCATCGGCGAAATGAAGTTTCACTTGAAAAGATTGCATTGTGAAGATCATTAATATAGATTAAAATTAAGAGAGGTCCTAGAGCCTTGTGGAACACCATGGAGGATTATTTTAATAGAAGATTTATTAGATGAAATAGAGACAAACTGGGATCTGTTAGATAAATATGATCTGAACCAGTTATTAGCCTTTCCTCTAACCCCATAGTGTTCCAGTTTTGAAATTAGAATAGAATGATCAACAGTGTCAAAAGCCTTTTGCAACAAAAACACCACATATACAAATTTACCATCATCAAGAGATTTCCGAATAGGTTCAACAATATTAAGTAAGGTATGGATGGTTGAGTGAGATCTACGAAAACCAAACTGGCGCTCAAAAAATACTCGATGAGAATCTAAGAATAAGTAAAACTTCAGCAGGGTTGACACGATCAAGAAAAATAGAGTTGCTAATGCGATTTTTGAGATAGTGAGAGAAGTGACGATTGGTTGGACCAATTTTGGAACGGACAGTATCTGCAATAGAAGTAAAAAAGTCATTGAAGCCATTGGCAACAACGATTGGATCAGAGCTGTGATGGCCATTGACACCAATAGATGAAGGAGAAGATTTGGAATCAGATCCTATGATATCTCTGATCCCTTCCCAGACTCTCAAAATATTTGTAGCATGAACAGAGAAAAAACTAGAATAATAATAATTCTTACTCTTACGTGTAAGAGTAACTATGAGATTTTTGTATGTTTTATATCTTTGATAGTAAAAAGATTTCATAATAGGGTCCTTGGTTTGAATAAATTTTCTAGAATAAAATTGACGTTGTGAGATTGGTTTAATAATTCCGGGGGTGATCCATGGTTTAGCCCGAGTTTTTTTTTGGCATTTGGTCACAATAACAGTTGGGACATGTTGATCAATAAGGTCTTGGATAAGATCATAAAAAGTTTTGAAAGCTTGATCAACATCAGTTATATGATATAATTTATTTACCCAATCAATATTAAGAAAATCAAAAATAAAATCTTGTTGTTTAAAGTTTTTCCAGTCCTTTCGGAAGATTTTTTCATTCTTTGGTTTTACAGAAGGACCACAGACAAGATGAAATTAAGGAAGATGATCAGAGATAGAATAAAGCAAATTTCCTGAAAAGGTACGCTTTTCAGAAATTGAAGAAAAAATATTGTCAATAAGTGTCATGGAGCTGTATCTTCAGGACCTTGTTTATTGAGGTAAAATAAAACTTTAAAACATGGATACCCATGCTACAGTAACACTTGAAAGAATAACCAAAGTACTGAACATTATCTTTTCATTGTTTTTTTAATGCAGGAGTCAGTACAAGTGTAAATTATATTCAACATGACAGCATTGCGTACTCCAAAAGGTAGAGGGAGACACTGCATGTAAAACGCTTCTCAATTCCTTTGAAGAGAGATATTTCTGGTGAAAATTTTTGAAATAATTCTGGGGGCTAGCTTGCTAGGGGGCTGAGTGTTGAGTAATAGAACTAGGGGCAGAACTTATAGGTTACAAATATTTTAAATTATGTTAAAAATCTATGCTATGTGGAAGATTTTGACCCGTCTTAACAACAGTTTTTGCATGGAGTGCAATAAATTTATTGAGAATTTACATCCAAAATTAGTTTTGCCTACGTGTTTTTGGGGCACTGGATCAATTCTTTGCCACTTGCTGGTAATGTGTATTTTATAAGCCTACAGTCGTCCCTTTTGCCTGAGTGATCCCTTGGTACTGATGAGGATTTTCACATTATTTAAAAAGCAAGGAACATCAATATTTTGTATAAATTCGAATTCAAATTTCGATTGTACTCAAGATTCAAAGCTCAAACCTATACAATATAAACAATAAGCAGTCCTTTTTTTAAATGTGTTGTCGACAATTTTAAAGTAAATTGATTACACTCAACTTAGGTTGTTGAAAGGAGACAGCAACAGCCCAATATCAGCGTCCAAAGGACAGAGCTGTCAATATCAATATTTGGATCACATATGTTCCACAACCTGCCACAACGTTAGATTCAGTGTTATAAATTCTAATCTTCCTGAAACTACAAGAGTAATGTTACATGATGGAGTTTTGAAAATATTGTAAAAATTTACTGAAACATCACTAGTAAGAGCCACAATGTTCTGAACAAAAATTTTTCGATTTCGATGATTTTTAATTGCCAAGATGTTATTGATGACGTCATTTTTTTAGCTATTTTCCTTTTTAGCTTCTCAAATATTGATTTTCAGGTATATATTGTGATAATTTTTGGAATCCTTCGATAAATATCTTTCATTTGAGCCATATATTAGCCATATATAGCTTCTAATCTTCACTTTCATTTTCAAGCCCTAGCAAAAGTGATGACGTCACAAGGGGACCAGGAAAATGGTCAAAAATTTTCTCACCCACTCGTTTTTGTGATCTTATAGACCTAATTGATCATTTTAAAAAGTTAGTTTGCTTTTAAAAAGTCTGTGCACATGAAGAACATTGTAGCTCTCACTCACTATGGAGGCCTGAACCTTTCACAGTTTGCATAGCTTGTGAAAACCCTGGTTCATTTTTAAAATGGAATTTTCTACAGTCTACAGTTGATGTTTCAAAAAAGGTGTACAATGTTCGAGTTGTGAAACCATGAATTCAAATTCTCCACTATTTGGAAGAGTCTGACATTATATTTGCTTTAAGAATACGAGTTGTCAATTTTTAAATCCCAACACATATTTAATAATAACACATATACATTTGATTCAAATATCCTTTTACAGTTAAGAATATTCTTAAAGGTTTTTTTTTTAATAAGAGTGATATCGTTTGCTTACTCATCAATTTTAATTCACAAGCTTTTTTATATGAATTGACACGGATTTGGAGCAAATTGGTTAGAAAGAGAAAAAGAAAAACATTTTTTTGCTTATATCAGCACAATATAACAATAGGGAGACACTGTCCTGATATAAAATATGTGTCTGATATGAAATATGAACATTTATGTAAAAATAATAAAAGCTTTAATCAAAGCTTTATTACCTTATTACGTTTTCTTGTATTTTATCTAGTTTAAAAGACAAAAAAAAATACAAAATGGCAGTATGCAAGACAATCAGAACCAAAGAAGGGATTGTTGATTTTCTAATCCAATCAGAAAATGGAGATGAGTGTATATCAGCTTTCAAATATTCGGATGGAAAAGTGGAAGTTCATTCATTGAGAGTCGATTGCACTCCTCTTAATTTGGATGAGAATACTGCAGTTAATTTGTTATCACATGACCAGTTCCCCTCCTTATTGGTTGCTATGACACCAAAACAGAATCAGAGTTTGGAAATTCGAATCTGGGGTGCGTCTGGTAATCAAGGTTTCATACAAAAGGATATTCAACCAAAACTGGATTCTAAAAAGGATGGTAAACCGCGGTACACTTTTCCAATCAAACATTTCACAAAAGAGGTGCTGACTGAATTTATAACTTCTAGTTACAAAGATATGATTAATCTCACCATTAATGGTACTATATCTATCATGGTGCATTTCCGACTTTTGGAGTCTGGTTGTTTTTATATTGAAACAAAAGATAGCTACATTTTTACGGAACCAAGCCATATTAAACAAACAATATTTTTAAAAGGACAGGATAAACTGTATATAGCAGCTATGGAGACAAACAACATTAATTTGTTGGCACTTGAAAATGATAAGTTATCACTAAGCCATTCCATACATATGGCAGGGACTTCGTTGAAAAGATTGCACCGAGTAACGCTTTCAAAATGTCTCGTTATTGATAACATGGGGCAAATCTCTTTATTTTCAATACCAAACGAATTGATTTCTTTGAAATTTCCAAGTTCTATGAATGGACATGGGATATGCAGTGCAGTAGGATTCAAACACACCAATGAGGGGATACTCGCAATCTGTAATAACGAGTCAACCATTAATTTCTACTACCTTGCTGATATTTTGTGCAGTGTCACCAATAAAAAATCAGTCTTTGTGAAACCTTACCGTGCTTTTTGTAGCCAGTTTCCCATTAATGCATTGAACTTTTTGAAGAGTAACCAATTAGCTATGGTGTCCACAGTTAACCAGTCAATCACTCTACTCGGTGGCTTGTCTAATGGGAGTATTTAATTACATAACAATTTTATACAAAAAGACTTCAAATTGACACTTGGTAATGCATACTCTATGATATGAAAATCAAATTCAAAAACCTTCCCTGACTTATGGTTTGCTGATGGTTCCTTTGATAATGAGTTATACCTTGTTTCGTTTTAGTTCTGCGAAAATTGAATATTAGAAAAATTGATAAAAATGTTTTATTTCATTACTAGATTGAGACTTTTTGCTTTACTTTTCATTTATCCATAATCGAAGATTGTAATTACAGGTGGTCCTCTCTTAAAGGAAGAAATTTTGGCGGGAAGAAAATTTGGCCAAATTAAGTTCCCGCCAAATTTAATTTTTTCGTCATCCACCAAATCAAATTCCCAAGCTTCTGCGTAGCTAGCCGGGTATCTATAAGGCTGGAACACCGGATTCTTCCAGTCGTTTATGCAAACTAAATCCTGTATTACTATTTGTATTAGTATTATTAATATTACACGCATTATAAGCGACTCCAGTCTACACCAAGCCAAATTTTTCAAAAATCTCAGAAATTTTGTAAACATTCGATTAAAAAAAACGTTCAGATTTGGGGAGTAGTGGAATGTGGCTAATCTGGGCTATTTGTGGAAGGACTTTTTTTTATTTGACCACTTCTAAATCTTTTTGAACAGAATATTTCAGGCTGGCATATATGCTTACGTTATGCTCAGGAAATCTGCAAACCTGAGTTTCATATGCTTAGAAGCGTTATGCTTATTAAAAAGACATGTGAAGGATTCCAAAATGTAAAAAAAATATTTAGTTAATATATCTTCTTTCACTAGGCAAAAAATAAATCTACATCAATCATTTTAATCGAGATGAGCAGTCGAAAACGATCACATTTTATCCAAGCAAAAGATGAATTTGACGAATCACACACAATCAACATTCCCTGTCGAGTCAATAATATTGGTTTTCAAGGCTTCGATGAAACTGGGAAATTTTACTGCATTTTAGAACGCACTGTTCTGGATCGTGTCTGCTTTCACGTAGTATACTATACAGAGCAAAGAAAGTTGACACGACAAATGATCGAGATCCGAATTCCTCAAAGTCAATTTAGTTTAAAGAAAAAAGTTTTTTTCAATCCTGCAGAAACTAAACTGATATATTTGACGGAGGAAAAAGTTACGACAGCTGAAAATCACCAAGAGCTCATTGTGAATTTATATTCTTTTGAACTGTTTTCGAAATTCGGTATTGGGAATTGTGAATTATCGCTTGGTGAGCCTGCTTCAACCCTGACATATTCTAACTACAATACAATCGATTATGTACACAAAAGGACGATTTCAACATTAATCATTTACGCGTATCGAAAAATTGAGGACGGCGAAAGGTCTTTGTTGAACTCGTTATACTCGCCTCACTGTATTCTTGATATTGTTAAAAGCAACAATGATAGTTGTTTACATGTCAAACGAATCGAATTTAACTTATCTGTTTTCTCAGAGGTTATTACTCGGAGAATGCCCAGGTTAAGTCTCTCTTCGAGTGGCACTTTTTATTTTTACCGTAAAACTGAAGAAACGAAGATTGGCGAAACTTTGGAGATTAAAGAGTTTGATTCTCAAAGTAAGCTTAAGTATTCTTACTCCATCCATCTTCTTGGCGAGTTGAATATACTTTACGATTTTGTGGAGATTGAACGATCAATGCTCATTGTGTTGAAGCGAAATAATGGTGTTGTAACCATGTGCAAACTGATCGATGGTCAAGTCATCAGTATAAAGGAATTCAATACCAATCAATACATCGAAAAGCTTGGCTTTGAACAGATCCTTCATCCTATGAATAGGTTTGATCATCTTTTGTTGCCAATTTATCAGAAGATAGGCAGCAACTCACAGCGTTTTAACATCCTTGATGTCACGGATGAAAGAAAAAGTGTCGATATTTTTTATGAGAATCTATGGTATCAGCATTACGCTCTAAATTGGAACGAAAGAGAATTTGCAACAATCGACTGTAAAAAGAATATGGAGAGAAGAAATCTGCTGACCTTCAAGATTGACATTTTGAAGTATGAACGGGACCCTCCAACATTGAGACAAATATCTCGCCTAGCCGCATTAACATCATTCAGTCATTGTGACTTGTCAAGATTCAACCTACCGTCTACGTTGGTTCGATACCTGGGTATCGATCAATGAGTTAGGATCGTGTGGAAATCAATTTTATCCAAAAATTCTCTTCCATTGATGTCCTTTGACAAGAGAAAGCCTTATTACATTTTCATGTTGATTTTGATGATATTTTGTTACATTTATTATTACTTGATTGCTACTTTTTTATAGTGTTCTTTTGCGTTATTTAGTTTCTTCTTGGTTTAGCCATCTTCTGAAAATCCCAATCTTATCGTTATCGCCCCTCTTTTTATCCCAAACCATTTTCAAAAGATATCTCTTTCTTCTTTGTTTCACTATACATTGGTGTTGATGAAGTAGTTTTGGTGACCCTACAGATTGGGCATACTTGAGATGAGGTTGGAAAAAGGTTGTGTACAGAGTGAAGATAGTTTTAAGGCTTAGGTCTTCGAAACCTCTTCTGATGACTCCGAGAATGGAATTTGCTTCTCTAATGACCACCTTAATGACGGTGTTAGAGTCGTCTAGTGAAGGGTCTTTAACTACTTCAGCATAAGACCGCTTTACCACAGTCATTTGGTTTTCAACACTCAAACATGATGTCGTCAAAAATCGACGCCTTCATGGTTGCAATAAACTCAATGATCTCTTTTTTAATCTTTTGATTCATCTCGTCTACGGAACTTCTCTCGATTGACTATTACATTTTTTATATAGTTTCTCGTGTAGCTTTTTATCAAAAGACATGTTTAGTGAAATAAATAGAATCAAGTGCTCAAGATCGCAAAGTATCGAGAAATAAAGAACTAATTATAGTCTGTATAAAAAAACCTTGGTCTGGAAGCCTTTTGTTTCTTTCCATTGTTTCTTACTTGAACTTGTGTTGAGAAATTAGTTTGTTTTGCTCACTTTTTGATCATGTGATTAAATCTTAAACCAATCCCAAGAGGAGTACTTGGTAACGTGATCAAAAACTGAGCAAATCGATTTTTATCTTTTGATATTAACAAAGGTAAAGCTAACAAAAAGTTAAAACAATAAGCTTCCAGACCAGTGTTTTTTATAAGGACTATGAACTAATTTACAATTACTACACGGCGTTTCTAGCTGGTGCAATCTCCAGGCAATGCATGGTGTATTGTAGATCTTATTTCAATGCACATTCTAGAAAAACTTGGGCTTTTAATTTTTTTTAAACAAGTATTGTTTTACATTTGTTTCAAAAAAATATAAATTTTGATATTTGTCTAGTTTTGTTATCTTTACCGTCAGTTACCGTCCATCTTCTCAAAATTGGTTCTGTGTTGTACAGAGGTCAGGAAGATTGAACATTTTTTGCCCAGGGAGGATTCTTGTTTATTGTGGCATTCTCTACTGGACAGTAGTTAAATTTAGTTTTACTTGTAAATAGAGCTTTACAATTATACTTAATGTGTCTAGGGTATTAAACAATTTTGTCATAAAAACATTCTTATCAACTCTAATGACCGCATAATTATAAAGGCAATGAATTGAGTTTGAAATCATCTTTATAAGAAAAACATCTCAAACTAAATTTCGATTGACTTTTAATTCTTTTAGTTCTCGAATTGGATTTATTATTTGACCACTTCTAAATTTTTTTGAACAGAATATTTCAGGCTTGCATATATGCTCACGTTATGCTCAGGAAATCTGCAAACCTGAGTTTCATATGCTTAGAAGCGTTATGCTTATCAAAAAGACATGTGAAGGATTCCAAAATGTAAAAAAATATTTAGTTAATATATCTTCTTTCACTAGGCAAAAAATAAATCTACATCAATCATTTTAATCGAGATGAGCAGTCGAAAACGATCACATTTTATCCAAGCAAAAGATGAATTTGACGAATCACACACGATCAACATTCCCTGTCGAGTCAATAATATTCGTTTTCAAGGCTTCGATGAAACTGGGAAATTTTACTGCATTTTAGAACGTACTGTTCTGGATCATGTCTGCTTTCACGTAGTATACTATACAGAGCAAAGAAAGTTGACACGACAAATTATCGAGATCCGAATTCCTCAAAGTCAATTTGGTTTAAAGAAAAAAGTTTTTTTCAATCCTGCAGAAACTAAACTGATATATTTGACGGAGGAAAAAGTTACGACAGCTGAAAATCACCAAGAGCTCATTGTGAATTTATATTCTTTTGAACTGTTTTCGAAATTCGGTATTGGGAATTGTGAATTATCGCTTGGTGAGCCTGCTTCAACCCTGACATATTCTAACTACAATACAATCGATTATGTACACAAAAGGACGATTTCAACATTAATCATTTACGCGTATCGAAAAATTGAGGACGGCGAAAGGTCTTTGTTGAACTCGTTATACTCGCCTCGTTGTAGTCTTGATATTGCTAAAAGCAACAATGACGGTTGTTTACACGTCAAACGAATCGAATTTAACTTATCTGTTTTCTCAGAGGTTATTACTCGGAGAATGCCCAGGTTAAGTCTCTCTTCGAGTGGCACTTATTATTTTTACCGTGAAACTGATGAAACGGAGATTGGCGAAACTTTGGAGATTAAAGAGTTTGATTCTCAAAGTAAGCTTAGGTATTCTTACTCCATCTATCTTCTTGGCGAGTTGAATATACTTTACGATTTTGTGGAGATTGAACGATCAATGCTCATTGTGTTGAAGCGAAATAATGGTGTTGTAACCATATGCAAACTGATTGATGGTCAAGTCATCAGTATAAAGGAATTCAATACCAATCAATACATTGAAAAGCTTGGCTTTGAACAGATCCCTCTCCCTATGAATAGGTTTGATCATCTTTTGTTGCCAATTTATCAGAAGATAGGCAGCAACTCACAGCGTTTTAACATCCTTGATGTCACGGATGAAAGAAAAAGTGTCGATATTTTTTATGAGAATCCATGGTATCAGCATTACGCTCTAAATTGGAACGAAAGAGAATTTGCAACAATCGACTGTAAAAAGAATATGGAGAGAAGAAATCTGCTGACCTTCAAGATTGACATTTTGAAGTATGAACGGGACCCTCCAACATTGAGACAAATATCTCGCCTAGCCGCATGCATTAACATCATTCAGTCATTGTGACTTGTCAAGATTCAACCTACCGTCTACGTTGGTTCGATACCTGGGTATCAATCAATGAGTTAGGATCGTGTGGAAATCAATTTTATCCAAAAATTCTCTTCCATTGATGTCCTTTGACAAGAAAAAGCCTTTTTTCATCTTCATGTTGATATTTTTTGTTACTTTTATTATTACTTGATTGCTACTTTTTTATAGTATTCTTTTGCGTTATTTAGTTTTTTCTCAGTTTGGCCTTCTGAAAATCCCAATCTTTTCGTTATCGCCCCTCTTTTTATCACACACCATTTTCAAAAGATATCTCTTTCTCCTTTGTTTCCCTATACATTGGTGTTGATGTCCTTACGTAGTTTTGGTGACCATACAGATTGGGCATACTCGAGATGAGAATGGACAAAGGTTGTGTACAGAGTGAAGATAGTTTTAAGGCTTAGGTCTGCGAAACCTCTTCTGATGACTCCGAGAATGGAATTTGCTTCTCTAATGACCTCCTTAATGCAGGTGTTAGAGTCGTCTAGTGAAGGGTCTTTAACTACTTCAGCATAAGACCGCTTTACCACAGTCATTTGGTTTTCAACGCTCAAGAGTGTCGCTTTGATCTTGTCAATAATTGACGCCTTCATGGTTGCACCAAGCTCAGTGATTTCTTTTTGAATTGCTTGATTCATCTCATCTACGGAACATCTCTCGATTGACTGATCTTTTTCTTATTTTGTTTCGCATTGCGTGACTTCGCCAATTGGACTGACTTGATTAATTTCTTCTCATTTATTTTCTCATGTAGTTTTTTATAAAAAGACGTACCTTAAAGGGAGAAATTTTGGCGGGAAGAAAATTTGGCGGATTTGGTCAAAATCCGCCGAATTAAGTTCCCGCCAAATTTAAGTTGCTCTATTTATTCCCCCAAATGTGTGCTATTTAGGCTTTAAAACTGGTTTTTCCTTTTTTAATGGCGTTACTTGGACAAAAATGTCCTTCGTCCGCCAAATTTAATTTTTCAAATTGACCGTCAAATTAAATTACTTCTGAAAAAACTCTTCGGCCATCCGCTAAATTAAATTCTCGCCAAATTAAATTCTCGCCAAAATTTCTTCCTTTAATGTACAGTAAAATAAATAGAATCAAGTGCTCAAGATCGCAAAATATCGAGAAATAAAGATCTGATTACTACACGGCTTTTCTACCTGGTGCAATCTTCAGGCAATGCAGGTATTTTATTTCAATGCACATTCTAGAAAACTTGGGTTTTTATTTTTTTAAACAAGTATTGTTTTACATTTGTTTCAAAAAAATATAAATTTTGATATTTGTCTAGTTTTGTTATCTTTACCGTCAGTTACCGTCGGTTTTCTCAAATTGGTTCTGTGTTGTACAGAGGTCAGGAAGATTGAACATTTTTTGCTCATGGAGGATTCTTGTTTATTATGACATTTCTCTAATCAATAGTAGTTACATTCACTTTTACTTGTAAATAGAGCTTTAAAATTGCTTAATGTGTCTAGGGTATTAAACAATTTTGTCATAAAAACATTTTCTTATCAACTCTAATGACCGCATGATTATAAAGGCAATTAATTGAGTTTGAAGTCATCTTTATAAGAAAAACATCTTAAACTAAATTTCGATTGACTTTTAGTACTTTTAGTTCTCGAATTGGATTTATGATTTGGTATTTTTTTCGGCTACGCCTTTTACTAAAATAATAATTCAAAACCAGTCTAAAGTTTCTTTAATTATAAGGAACTTTATCTTATAAATAATTCATTCATTTTTATATGTTCTTATAAAATAAGTACGACTTGTATTGTCCAGCAGTTCTTTTATTGATAGCTAGGCATCCATGAAGTAGATGTTATTTAAAAAATGATTTTTTATATTAGCTTGAAAGCATGATTAAGATTGATGATAGTGTTTTGAGAGATCTTTTTGATGTTTTGTTTATATTTTCAGTAGCAAAAAATGTGACTTTTGAGCCAGGCACAAGAGCCGTTTAAATGTCTAGAAAAACACATGAAAGATTTTTGACTGGTTGATTCTTAATTTCTTGGCAACAAAATGATGGCTGTTGAAAAACGAAGTGCTGTTGGAGGTTTGCTTTTGTTTTGTTTTTGTTTTGTTAATCTACACAATTGACAGCTCCAGGCTTTTAGGCCTTACGAGATTTACGCGGAAACGAATGGAAATATGGCGTAGCCTAACCTTTTGTTTCATATACACTATTTGACCCTGGTCAAATTACAGTACCAGATAAAACTGAACTTAGATAGTATTGATTTTTGTGTAGAATTTTAGGGTTCGTTTATTTCCAAGTTCATCCTCTTATAAGACACAATGCTTTAAGATTACTACACTTTTTTATATAAGAACAATTTTATAAGAACAATGAGGCTCAAAATCGCCAAAAAATAAGAACAATTTTAAGGACAATGCTGAGACTGAAATTACTCAATTTCAAGCAATTTAGGGGGTTAAAGTAGTAAAAATTGGGTATAACGCCTAAAATACCTCTATTACACCCTGTAAATAAGAACAGGTTAAGAATAATTTGAGGCTCAAAGTGCTAAAAAAATAAGAACAGCCGAGCCTCAGGAAAATTTTACTGGTTCTTATAAAAAAGTGTATCTTGGTATAAACTTTCATTGAGAAAATGATAGCTAGCTAGCACCAGGTTCTTTATTACTCTTGTCTCCCGAATAGACGCCCCCCCCTCCCGCTAATTGTTGAGAGAAAAAAAATCCATCCCCCCGCTCTTATTAAGACCCCCCCGCTAATCAAATTCGAATAATTCAATATCTTATTACAGTGTAGATGGACCTTAAACTTGTTAATATTTTCCTTTTTGTTAGTATTGGTTCTTATTTTACGTGTTTATTTGCAGAAGTTTCTTTTTTGTTGTTGAAATTGATATCAGTTAAAAAAAATTCTGTCTTCAAATTACCCCTCCCCTCTTATTCCATCCCCCTGCTTATTAGAATGTAGAAAAATTTCCTGCTTATTCGGACCCCCCCCCCCGACTATTCGGGAGACAAGAGTACAATCCTGGACAAAACTGTGTGTCCACCCCCTCCCTCTCTCAATATCAATGTCTCGGAGTCTTGTGAACGTGTGACAAATATTTAAATCCAATATTGATTTTTTTTTGGGGGGGGGGACTTTCCTGTGGGAAAGGGACACCAGTATTGACCACGATTTCAGTTTGGTTTGTTGAAGCAAACACTAAGACTTAATCACTGTAAGTCATGTTGTTTTGATAATTTTCAGATAAGGCAAAGGAAATTGAAGGCAAAGCCAAGGAAATATGGTTACAAATCGAGACATTTTTCATCAATCTATGGAATTGGTCTTTAAAACATAAAGAGATAGCTATCCCTGCTGCAGTTGGTATTTTATTGGTCCTGGTTTTGTTCTTCTCGTGTTGTTGTTATTGTTGTTGCTGTCGCAAGAAGACTCGTAAGAAAGTAAAAGAAAAGTTGAAAATGAAAGGAGTAAAGCCGAGCAAAATGTTGAGACGTATACAACCAGGGAAAAGGGTCAAAAGAGTCATGGTAATTGTTTGTTTTAGGCCTTTTATTCATTTATTGATTATAAATTTGTAAAAACAAAGTGATATACCTTATTACACAAATATTACTAGGCAAGTATTTAACGCTCTTGAAATTTGCACGATCTGAAATTAACACGAATTGTTCTGATTTTTCAAGGAAACGGTGGCTGGTTTTAATTAAGGGGATTTTTATTAGCACGAAATTTTTCAATTATATGACATAATAAAATGACTAGTAATATCCGTGTAATTAGATATGTGATATGCCTCGACGAAGACGGATTCATCATTTTCCAAAATGTTGGCCCCCAAGTGTTGGCCCCCTCACTCAAAATGGCTCGCCGGGGCCCATGTTCATACATCTGATCTGCGACCCATGTATCCCCTGTTGTTAAAACGCTAGTTTGTACAAAGATTATTTCAAATTTTTCAGAAAAAAAAAATTCGTCCTCTGTTGCCAAACTTTTTTTAATCCAAACAATTAATTATAACTAATTTTCAATTCGATTAAATCTTTCAGGAAGAAGTTGGCTCGATGACATTTCGCTTGAAATATAATCAATCGACGTAAGTTCAATTCTTGTTTAAAGATTCTCATATAAGCCATTGGGTCAGGCTTCCCTTGTTTTTAATTGCAACGATGCCATGGTAGATTCTAAATATTAACAACGCTTTGCTTTCACAAATTCTAAGGATAATACCAGCAATAAATCCTAGTAAAACAAAATTTCCCGCATATCGTATTTCTCTTTCTCAGTGAAATTTTGACAGTGAAGGTGATCGAATCAAATGATATACCGGTCCGTGATTTGAGTGGTCACAGCTACTCATTCGTTGAAGTCAAACTCCTCCCACTACACAAGGATTCGCCCATTGAATATAAAACCGCCCTTGTACGCCCTGCGACATTCAATCCTTCATTCGGGGATGGGTTCACTTTTTGTATCCCTCAGAAAGAGGCCAAACAACAGAAACTGTGTTTGACGCAATATGAAAAGAATCGTTTCTCACAGAAGGATGGGATAGGTCAGATTGAAATGGATTTGAAATCGGTTCTCACAACGAAAGAAGAAGAATATATCAAGAAATTGTATCCGTACGATCCTCTCATAGGAGTGGTATGTAACTCAACTTTTTCCAATTCAAATTTATCTTTCACGCTTGTTTTTTTAATATCACTGATACGTCATGGCTCTGTTGTCTCGTGAGCACATGGTTAACGCTGTCTGGTATATGCTATGATTTCCCTTATCCTAGAAAGGATAACTATTCTGGGTTAGTGCCCATTCCGTTCACATTGGAGAGATCATCTTTCCTGCCTTCCTACTTTCCTCCCCCTGAATATCCGTCGTAATTGGTCGAAAAACAACGTTTTAATTTCCTTTACTTCTAAACGCTGCCCTCAATTTTAACTGTCCCATCTAGAAGTATAAGATAAACACTTTCGAAAGCACACACGTTTAGAATTTTTCATCGTTTTGTGTCTTTTAATGATGATCCAGGATAATCATGTTGTGCTTGCGTTGAAAGTTGTGTTAAGAATTACCGTCTCAAAATTCTAAAAATTTGGGAGAATTTGTCGTGAATTGATGTTTTTAAGTTTTTCGGTCAATCTTTCAGGAAAAGGAAACGGGAGCAGTTTACTTATCCATGGAATTAGATCGAGATATTTGGGAATTGAAGATCGAAATCGAAGAAGCAGACATTCTGCCGGAAGACGAAGATAAAGAAAAATGTAGTAAGATTCTAAGTGTCTTTAGCTCGTTTAATTAATTTCACCTTGCTTGATTGATTAATTGTCTTTTGTAGAAATTTGCTTTAGTATTAACACCTTTGTCCCAGTTTAATCACCTTGTAAATTACTCTTAGGTCCCAAATAAACGGGGGGGTGCTCAAATAAACAGGGGTGTTGGAAAATTTTCGAGATTTTAAAACGGGGGGGGGACCTAGTAAGGTCCAGGGGGTTGGAAAATTTTCGGAAAATTAACAAGCGGGGAGGCCCGTTTATTTGGCACCTAAGAGTAAGGCTCATTTTTGGTTTACATTATGAAAAGAAGATTCGGCCTTCAAGTATGTTAAAATTAATGAACCTTAGTGCTGAGGAATCGTAGAACGTTTTTTCTCCTATGTAATTTTGAACGGGTTTAATATAAAGATGGCTCTTTCTTTAGATTTATTTTTGATATTTTCCTTTCATTTCAGCATCTTATGTGACCTTAGCCATACTGGATAAAGAAGGAAAAAGACTTGAGAAAAGAAAAACGAATACATGTCCAGGGACACTTCAACCTGAATTTGACGAAGTTATAACTTTCTCTGTACCTGATGGATCGTTACTGGATACACAGATATTAATCAAACTAAAGAGTAAAAGGTTTTTATTACCGAGTAAATTGATAGGACAATTTATCATCACACCTGAATCTGAGAGTTGGAAGAAACTTTTAGAAGACAATGCATTGAAAGCACGTTGGTTTCAAATGTACCATAAGCCGAGCAGTTGATGGTTTGGAAGAGCTTAGTAAAAAGAAGTTTGGAATAATGCTCTGGTTGTGTTTAACTGTGAGATATGGGATACCAGCCGTTCCCTTTCCCTATGTTCATCCTTCAATTTGAAGACATTTATTGACTCGTATCGGAGAAATATTAGGAAACCACATGTAGAAAATAATTTAAGAAGAACCTATTTCAGCCCTGGTCTAACGTCTCCAGTTATTAAATGGTATAATGTGAAGGGTATGAATCATTGGACTTTTGGGAAAAATATGAAATGTTTAGTTTTACCAGACGTCGTCATATTCTACCAAAGTGATCAACGATTAGTAGGCAGATATATTTCATTTCGTCGTTGATTCCAATTCATCTTCCAATGTTGGTTGTGGTTTATCCTATGATAAACGATGATGAATCTTTTAAGTTGCCGGGTATCATCCCGGGGGGTACTTAGCCAAATGGAGGGTATGGTATGTGCCGCCCTTAAGGGCACCTTTTTTGGATTTCCAAATTTCAAATTTCAGTCCCACTAAGGGTGGGACTTTTTACCCCCGGAAAGATCGTCTTGTTATAGTAACTCACGTAGAGGGAACTAATCTTAGCGATTTTTCAGTTAAAAAAGAACAAATTTACCTTCCTGCCACTGGCCAAGGTTGGTTCTCACAAAAATGTAAAAAAAGTTGGATTTTTGCTGCTCGCCCAAATTAGTTTCCATAAAGTAACTTAAGTAAGGAGTTGAGAAAGGGATCAGTCGCCCTTTTCCCCAAGGTGTAACTTTAAGGCGTAAGTTGGATGAAATTAGGAGGAAAAACTTGGAGAGATTTTTTAGAAATATGTGTTCTTTATCTTCTAAGAGATCTCACATGTTATGACCTTCAATTTTCTTATACAAATGATTCGTATATGATGAGTGTTGATGAGTGTTCTGATTTCTAAGAAGCCTTTATCACACTATTTGTCTCCCTAAACTTTTTACTACTTTATAGTTGGATGTGTTCTAAAATCTAGGAAATAAATTTTGCAAAGACATAATATTTGTTTTTTTTTAGATATAGATATTTGTTTTTTTTCCACAAAAGATGTGTTCTGAAATTTTTTAGGGTTACTAGGCAACAAGAACACATTTGACGACCTTGATTATACCCCTGTCTCGTCAGAAAACATCATTATTTTTAGCTTATTATTTTAAGATCTTATCAGAACAGATCAAAATTTCTAGCTGAAACGTACTCTCAGAACACATCGGAAAAAAAGGTCACCTCGCCGACTCCTTTCGAATATCTACCTTCTTTTGAAAAAAAAACAAAATATTTTAGAAGTTCTCTGACCTTCCCTGACCTACCTACCTACCAAAATGAAGCAAAACCTCCTCTTTTGCTGAGTCAGCAAAACTTTAAAAAGGAAAAATACAAAAATTTTGTGAATTTTACGACACTACTCTTAGGTTCCAAATAAACGGGGGGGGGGTTCGAATAAAAGGGGGGGACCTAATTGCCGGGGGGGTTGGAAATTGTACTTCTGAAACCCAAAAGTAAGGTAAAAATAGGCTAAAATCAGGCTATTTAGAGCAAAATAAGGGGCCTTCTCTTTGACAGCTGAAAATATTCTTAGAGATTAATAAATGGGGGGGGGTCCTAATAAAATCCGGGGGGGGTTGGAAAATTTTCGAAAAACTAACAAGCGGCGGGGGGCGTTTATTTGGAACCTAAGAGTACTTGCATGGCGGCTCAATCTTTAAGAAGGCCCTTTCTACATGATTCACGTTGCTAGGTGGGTGCTTCAACGATATAAGACTCTATCTATATACTGTAAACTTTTAAATCAGTACGAGACTTTTATGCACACGTATATCGATCGTGAACCGGTGATTCAGAGGAGCGGCGGCTCCCCATCGAACGTTCGGATCAAATAGCTAATTCGCGAGGACTACGTCTCTCGCACGGTCGTTACCCGATTGTGTGAGCTTTGTTGTATTTTTTAAGTGCCGGACTGATCAGGAAGCACAGCAGACTGGAAGTGGCAGACCAGACCACACAACTGACAACGCAAGCCAGGTAGTAGAATCATTTGACCACATTTTGTGTTGGTTTCTAAAAACAGGGATTAGAGTGTTTAATCAATCACATCCTGTCTAGACTTTTACCATAATGGCTGATACGGCAAAGAAAGCAGAAGAAGAAATCGCTAACATGGCTGGTAAGATTTTTTTCCATATTATAATTTCTTTTTGAGTTTTCTTCATATTCACGGCAATCTGTAACCGGATTAGGCCTAATCGGATTCAAAATTTTCTGTTTTAGACAATTTTTGAGAAAATGGCTGAGAATAGATACTTTCTTTTCCATTTATCCTTTTTAAGAGGAGCATTATATAGACGTTTTTTCAAGGAGGATGTTCTGTTGAATAATAAAGTAGTCCATCAGTTATTATGTAATGAAAAATACTTCAAAGCAGATGATCGGCCGCAGTGACCACGCTGAGCTTTTTTTCTTTACGGCTGTTACCTTTACAAGTGTCCATGCGGCAAGCTAGAAAGTACCTACCTACTACACACAGATGCATTCATTAGGTTGGGAATTCAAGACACTTCGAGACCTGATGATGTATCTCCACTTTCTACCTTGCTGGACGGACATTTTTATAGTTACAGTAACAGCTGTAAAGAAAAAAACTCAGCGTGCGTCGCTCCGGCCAATCATCTGCTTTAAGGTATTTTTCATTACGTAATTTCTGCTGGACTATTTTATTATTCAACAGGACGTCTTTGAAAAAACGTCTATCAAAAAGCCTGTGGGTGTACTTGGGCAATAAAAAGAAGTACATGGATGTGCACCGCAGGTCAGAAAACTGCATTTACAACATGAAAACCAGAATATGATTCTTCAATGGGAATCAAAACTTTTTAAAAGTGCACTTACAAACATCAATATGTCAGATCTAACAAAATTAATAACAACAGTGTCAGCATTGACAATAAAACAAACGATTTTCTGTCAAGAGCTTTGTAAACATTCCAACAACTTTCATCAAAATGATCTATCACAGCTACGTCTACCATTTTAAGTGCGGTCCGAGGATTGAGCCGAGAACGCCTGCAAACGCCTGCAAACGCCTGCGCGAGTGAAAAACTTCAATCTGTCAATCATTTTCTCAAGCGAAGAGTACGCGAAGCAATTCTAGCTTTACAATAGTGCCGCGGATCATCAGTGGATATTATTCAATTATCATTATCCCTTTATTTTCATTCCTAGAACTTTTGCAAAAAAAAGGAAAAATAGAAAAGTTGTATTTTTTACTGCTCTATTCACATACTGAATTTGAAAGGTCTTCTTCTATGTGGCATTTTTTTGCAAACTCCAAAAAACTAATTTTTGTCCCGCTTTTGCAGGACTTTAGCGTACGTGCTTGCATGCAGCATAGGGTACAGTCCAAACATACGTTTCCCATAATTTTTGAATGAAGATTTAGGTATACTGTCAGGGTAACTTTTTTCACCTCCATGAGTCCCACTTAGGATCACAAAAACACCAAAATAGAAAAATCAGATCCTCGTAGAGTACCTTTTTGGGGAAATTTGGTAAAAAAGTAGAACATTTTGAGAAAATTTGGGAATTTTTAGACCCATTCAGGGTCACTTTTTTGCAAATTTTAACAAAATTGGTATCTTCTTGATTTAAATTTTGAGGCAGGGATCCCCACCTGGAAAAAGGCCAGGATAAAGGGATCTTTCAAAAGCAAAATTATCCCAGAACTTGTGACCTACCTTAAGTTGGTCTAATGTGTCGACATTCCTTCTCTAATTCCGACACCCTTCTTTAGAGATAGCAATAATAGGAAGGTTGGGATCACTTATAGACAAAAGATTTTTTCTTCTCTGATTGCTAAGTAAAGAAAAATAGTTTCCATCAGCAATTCCAACATTCTGATTATTCCTATGTTAAGGGTATCAAAATTAGAAGAAGGGGTGTCGATATTAGACCAACTTATGATAGTGGTTGATATGTAGCAAAGTTGATGTATCAAAAAACTTAGTCAAAAGACTTTGTTAAGGAATACATGCAAAATTTCATCAAACAACAATAATTTTAGAGATATGAGCAATGGCAGTGTTTTTTTGTTAACTACAATGCTACTTTGTTTTGGTCTCAAGAAACAAATTCTAACTGGCAAAATCCCACTCAACACAGCTAGCAAGACCTTTGATTTGCTTTGGTAGGTAACCTAGCCCTACTCTTGCTAAAATGATAAAAATGCATCCCATATGTGACAAACAGATATTTTGAGTATTCAACATCTCATTATTAGTCAAGCAAGAGCTGGCTAGAGAGAAAAAAGATTAAGTATCAATCATTATAGTAACAATCTCATAGAATGCACCCCTCTGAGCTTAGGGGGGCTAAACCATTTTTGCTTGATTAGGGGCTGTATTTTTCAAAAAATACTGGCGGATAGCTTGCTAGGGGGGACTAAGTGTTGTGTAATAGAACCGGGTGGCAGAGCTGATAGGTTGAAGATATTTTGAATTATGTGAAAAAATCTATGCTGTGGGGAAGGTGAAAAAACATTTTAGCATAGTGACCACCTAAATTAGGCTTATTTTGGAATTTGGTTCGGAGAATGGGTCTTTGGACTTTCAACAAAATGCCAACTCTGGTTATTTAAGCTGTCAATGAACCTGATCTATCTCTCTCTATTCCAGATAAAGACTCAAAACAGTCAAGACACTTTTGCTCTACTCTACTTTAGTTATTGCAAAGATTGATTGGTTATTTTTCACCTCTAATTTACATCTTGCTAGTAGTTATCCATGGTTCTTTACAAAAACAAAGCATTCAACTTCGAAAACATTTTTTATTCCATAGTATATAAAAGCAGAACATTAAATACACCCCTGTTTCACAGCCCTGGTGGAACCTTTTTCCTTAGTGGGGATAAAAATTCATATTGAAATGCTAATGATAGAAATTCTATTGTTCCAAGGTTAAGAAACCCAGTGGGGATGGTTTTGGAGTGCAATTTTTAAACATGGAATTTCGAGTGGTGATATGGGTATTTTACCACCTGGACAAAACTTTTGCTTAATTTGTGACACAGGGGTGTTTAAATCTTATATAGAAAGTTTTCATTTTTTTTCATTTTGCCTAAAATGCTCGGTAAATAGTTAAATTTCCTAAAATTTGGTGATTTTTAGTAAATTTCTTAGGGATTTTAGTACACATTGTACTAAAATACTTTAAGGCTTTTTTTGTAATACCACCACGTTACTAAAGGTCATGATGTCTGAAATTTTAGTACTGACCCCCCCCCCTGATAGGACTAGTTTTTTAATACACCTCAAAAGTGCTGTTCATTATTGGAAATCTAGTAATTTTTGTCAATATTGGCTAAAGGAAATGCTGAATTTTTTTTAAAACATTTTATTACTGTAGGATGAAATAGCTATAATATGAAAACATGACAGAGACAAAAAAGTACTGTGTCCAACTGACATTTAATTTTGTGACACTAAGAGATCTGTATAAGCCTTGGAACTCTTTCTAAGCACGATATCAACTAATGGGCGTTTATCTTCTCTTGAAGGGAGCTTTGCTGTTGCCTGTATTTTAGATTTGGTTTAAAAAATCCCATGAGTATTCTATTACAAAATTATTTCTTTCAATTACTTCAGATTACTTAGCTAAAGGATAAAATAGTAGACGTTGAACATTTACTTGTAATTCACAAAAGAATTCTTCGCATTTTTTTTCATAAGTTTGCAATATATATTATTCTGAAGTGCAGAATTTCAACTGATTGTATATTTTTGAATCACTTTTATCACTCCAATTATTTCTGATTATTTTCTTATGACTTGAAAAAAATAGTGTGCCAAAGTGTAAAGATTGTACTAGGAGTATCAAAGTTTGAATGTGACACTCTCTAAAATTATTTAAAACCTTTAAGTCAAAATTTTAATTTGATTTGTGACAATGCAGAAAGTAACTTCTTATGTACTGTTTGTCGTTTATTTCTACTTAAAGTCTCTAAGAAACCAAAAATTGTTTCTGACGGCTAGTCACAAAAATTAAAAAATGTTCTAAATGTTTTACAAATCTCAAAAATTATGTTATAGTACAATTTGTTTTGAAAATTAGTAAAAAGCTTGATATAAGTGAAAAAAAATCCTATGGTTTACAAAGTCAAAGAGAATTAGTATTAAATTCAACCCAGCAGTTAAATTTTATGTAACTAACAGACACAAAACACTTTCATGTTTTGATATAAAGAAATGACACAGACATATGTATTTAAAGTTGTTTTCAATAAGGCTGAATAATTTGATAAAAAAAGCTTTATTAGGCACTAGCATAGCTTTCTTTTAATTCCATAGAGTTTTTCAAAAAAATGATTTTTTTGTGACTAACAGACACATTTTCAGGGCCCTATAGCAGCCTTACTACCTAGATTTAAAAGTAAATCTTTTTTTACACATTTGGCACAGAGGGTACTTCTCTTTTTAAGATACAACAAAGTAAGGAGGTAAATTCTTTTCCTTAGATTTAATAAAAACTTTATTAAAAACTTTCTGCATGACTAGCAGACATTCTATATGACCTGCTTTCCCCCAAATATAAAACATGTAATACTTTATTATACTAGATCCTATGTTTAAGTATCAAATCTTGAACGCCTGGTAGTAATTTTAACCAAAATTTTGTCAGTAACAGTCAACACAAAGGGTATTGCAATATCTTTACTTTTTATAGCAATATTGCAGTTTTATATGTTAACCAAGTTTATGAGTCAATCTTAATTTATCTTTCCCTCTCAGTAGAAATTTCATTGTTTTCATTTAGGAATATCCCAAAATTCATAAAGCCAGTCTTGTTTTAGCCAACTACGTATCGGCGCACTGTAACCGACACTGTAATTACAGTAGCCAGCAAATTGCATGCTTAAGGTGGAAAAAAGGGCTAGCAAAATTCTAAAGTTTTTCTCTATGTTGTCAGTAAATTGCCAGTTATTTTTTCTTTGCTACTGGCAGATTGCTCAGATTGCTAGCAAAATTGATCCCTTTTAGGTCAAATCCTTTTACACAATTGTTACCAGAACACTATTTACTGGCGTATTTCCTGTTGCAATAAATTGCTGAACTGAACAGGATATCTTATGTAACAAAATACTGTGCTGACAATCTGCTCAAACTTACTCTTATAAGATGTACCTAAAAACACTAAAGTCCTTTAAAATTCAATGCTAAAGTTATTGCCAGTCTTACTCTAAAAGTTTAATTCTATTGCATAAGTTTAATTCTACTACATAAGTTTCCATCTTTCCCAATTTTTAAGTAAAAATGATTTTCAACCAGGCTCTTTTTGTATGCAATAACAACTAGTAAAAACAATTCTTTGAAAAGCTCTATGCAGTTTCTTCTTTGAAAAATTACAGTACAAATGTTTAACTTTACTTAAAACTAAAACCCAAAAAACCGGAGTTGTAATAATGAATAAATCATTTAAAGCTAATAACTTCTGACATTTTTGTTTATTTTTGTAAGTCAATCAAAATAATTTGAAAAAAAAAGAACAAAAATGAGATATTTTGATTTCTCGTCATCAATGTCACCAAGCCATGACCACTCCATCAATTATCATGTTTTATTTTCAAACTTTCATCTATAAGTTTCCAAATCTTTTAAAAATTGTGAGTTGAAGCAGATCTAAATTGACTCGATTCTTTCAGAAAAACGATTGTTTTGGCTAAAGATGGTAAGAGTTTGAATTTTCTACAAAAACTAAGAACTCTGTGACTTTCAAGAATTTGCTTGGAATCAAGTATTTAATAAAATGGTTTCCCCAACCTTCAAACCCCTGCTCTTATTTTTTGTTTATATAAATTTTGAAAAAACTTAAGGAAAGTCCCTTATTTGATTTTGCTCACTTTCTTAAATTTATCCAACTCTAGTCACGAAAAGTATTACTTATGTTTTGGAAGTTGAATGTGTCTTATTATGTAGTTGAAAATGCAACTCAAACTTTTAAGTCATTTTCTTGACTATATAACTAATCTAAAAAACTTCGTTTTTGAACATTTTCTTCCGTTTAATTTAATACAGTGCAAACTAAACTCCTGTCTTTATGTGATAAATAACATCTATCCAGTGCTGTTACAACATCAAACCAGAAAACTTTTTTCAACTAACGAAACTACGAATTGAGAGAGACAAAATAAAACTCTTGAATATCTTTCACACACTAGTTAACATGTCCCTCTCCATTTTCATCAAAAAGTCTTTCTCTGTTCTGCTCTTTATCATCAATGGTCAAAGTAGAGATAAGTGGATGGGCTTAAGTATGGACAAAAGAAAATTGCGAAAGGATGGAGTCAAATTTGTATACACAACTTGACAACCGACAATAATCTAATGTTGTTTTTCCTTGTTGCTACATAAATACCCATTTAATTAAATGATAAGTAAACATTAATTTTGACCTACTACTAGATCCACCTAACATCTTTACAGCTAAGAATAACAAGAACTCTCTCGAACAAGGTTTTCCTTATCATAATAAACGTAGAGAATAATAATGCATCAAGCTCAATGGTACAAAAAGTTTTTTGAAGCTTTGTAAAAAGGAGGAATTATTTTGATTTGTTTTTGGTTTTCTTTGGAAGTTTTTTTTTGTTTTTGTGAAAGAATGGATGTTGCGTCCTTTATCAAAACTTTAGTGTTCTTACTGGCTTTTAATATAAGTCAAGGTACGTTTATCATTGTCAAATATTTTGTAGATGATGAAATGATTTACAAGATCATAGTAACACACTTTGGTTTTCAAGTAGCACCCTTTTTTAGCTCAAAATCTTCTAGTCCTCTTCGAAAATATACAATTTCCATCCATGATACGTATTGTTCCTAGAATTATTCAAACTTTTATTTAGAAGTTCGTAAAATATTCATTTATTATAAAATCTCCACGGTACGTTACGTTAAGTGATTCTTTCAAAGTCTTTTCAGTCAATTGTCATAAATTTAATAAATCACCTATTTTAAGTGTCGTTCCTGATAATATCCAAACTGTAAATTTACGAAATACTTATTTTATCATGCAGTCTCTGTAACCTTGTTGTGGAGAAATTCAGGGAAAGGAGTGACTCCCTCCCCTACCTTTGGGTAGACAGCTAGAGAAAAGGGAGTCTTTAGGTCGCCCTCGACTGTGGAGATTAACTAACTCAAATGCCCCTCTCAATGGTGGGATCTTTAAGAGGCCCCAAGCGGTTTTCGTGATGATGTGATAGGGACCTTTTTCTTGCGTGATTGCGTGATCAGAGGTCAAAGCGTGATTGTGATTTGAAAGATTTTTGAGCCGTGATGCGTGAATTTGACTTTTTCAAAGGGTGCTTGACTATCCAAATCTTTTGCTGATTTTGGTGATCGTAATTGAAGATAAAAAATTGCGTGATATTGCGATCATACTTACCACTGGGGGGGGGGGCTCCTTTAACACTAAGAAAAGATGTAGATGTTTCACTACCAATCTGTGCTTTATTACGACTAGTACTAGCAATGGAATTTAGTCTTTTTCACATTAAATCCAAATTAACCATGCGACCCCTGTTATTGTGCTGTGTTACAACACATAATATGTCCCGTCACACAATGATATGTAAACGTAATGCTAATCATGCTAATTATTTCGATGAAAGAATGAAAGACAACGTATGTGTGGGAGTGATTCGAAAAAAAATTAATATGAGGTGTCCTATATTTATAAATGGTTCAAAAATACCGGGTGTGCCACAAAAAAGTTTCTTTCTTTAAAACTAATTTTTTCAAAATCTAAAAATGTCAAAAGAACCATTCGTATTTCATTGGAAAGAAGAAAGATAAACTTAAATTTTGATGGGTCATTTATTAAATTCGATTCATTAGCTCAAAAGTTATATTGAATAAAAAAGTTACTTTCTGAAAGTGCCCAAAAGCGTTGAAAATCGACCTACCAAATTAAAAAGAAGCTTAATTACATGATACATCATTATCTTCGTTTCAGTCATTAAAAATGATAATTAGCTGTCTAAATGACCTTTTGTTAATTAAAGGAAGGTTGGATTTCAATAAAAGGCAGAAGATTTGTCGAAAAAGGCCAAAAAATCTGGTAAAATTCATAGAAATACATCAAATATGGGTTTCGAGATTTATCCAATCTAAAACCAAAAATCGGAGGAAAATTTCGGTAAAAGTAAATTAAAGTGATTTTGATGAGGATTTTAAAGCCTTTCGGCCTTTCTGTTTCGAAATTTATGTGTTTAATTACTGAAAAATGCTTTTAATCATGAGACTATTGCGATTGCCAATTTTAATATAAAAAATTGATAGGTCAGTTTTTAACGTTTTCGAGCACTTTCAGAAAGTAACTTTTTTATTCAATAGAGTATAACTTTTGATCCAATGAATCGATTTTAATGAATGACCCATCAAAATTTAAGTTTATCTTTCTTCTTTCCAATTAAAATCATTAGATTTCTAGAAAATTAGTATTAAAGGGAGAAAAAACCTTTCTTTTGGCGCACCTGGTAGTACATCAGCTACAAATGAATCTACCATCTTGATTGTATGACGCGTGTTGTTGCCTAGTAACGATAGCTCCATAAACGAACGAGCAATAAGAGGAAGCCTTTCCAAAAGGCAAAAGTGTTTATTGAAAAATTCAAATCTTTCTGTATACTTCCTACGAACAATTGAAATATTTTTGAAAGTCTTCATGGCTCGTATAACTTTTGTGTGTTTGGTGTATAGGAGCGTTGGATATTTTCAATATATCTTATTTGAAATCAGAATCACAAAGTATAAAAGCATGGGGCACATAAAAATTTAGTTACATTACATTACACATAGTAATTTAAGCTATTTTATAAAAGACCTGAGGTAAGAAGAATTTTAGTTATCAGGGCCCAAACAGTTCTAATGATCATATAGTCTGTATTTAAAGACGACCTAAACGGGATGTCAGTTTTTTTGCTGCACTGTTCTTATAAGAGAATTACAAAAAGAAGAAGAAGGAATCCCTAATTTTTTTCTTGCACTGCATTAAAGCACAACAGTTCGTACCATTCATATATTGGTGAACTGGGTGTTTGATGACTCGTAAAAACGAGAGAACTTTTTTGGCTAAGTCCCATTGAGCCAAAGTTTGTCAAACTCAAAGCAATCTAGAAGAAGGTGTAAATTTTAGAAATACCTTCAACTAATTATGCGAATCGACGAATTTTGCTGACAATTCATAAAATTAATTCTCGAATTTGTTGCTTTGCCGAAATTAATCTGATAAACTGGATAAACAGATATATCATCCATTCTGCGTATGTCACGATCTGTTCTTAAGGAATATAGTGAATATGACGATCTGACCCGGTTAATTGATATTCATGACGTTATGTTTTCTACGGAAAGACCCCGGTTTTTGCCAGTAGTGGCAACTTTTATACAACTTTTATTTAGTTTAAAGTTGCCACTACTGAAAACTGGGGTATTTCTGTAGAAAACTTTACGTCGTGAATATCATAAATTAGTTGTTATTGGTTCTCTTTTTATCGTTTTAGCGAACGCCGGTTCTTTCATCGAGAAGAATAAACCACTGGTAATTGGTATCGGCGTTGGAGCTGCCATCTTCATCATTTTGTGTTGTTATTGTTGCATCAAATGTCGAATGAAGAAGAAGAAGAAAAAAGACGCAGAAAAACAAAAATTGAAAGGCAACAAAGAATCCAAGAAAATGAAACGTATACAACCAAGTAAAAGTGAACGCAAAGTGATGGTATTATATCAATTTTGTATTTGATATTTTTATTTCACATTTTCTTGGATACCAGGGTTAGAATTAGTCCAGATGTTGGAGCTCAACTACTTTTTCCTTTTAATAATTCTGATTGGGGGGAAAGAGAGAGTAGTTCTATTGTAGCGCCATCATTCAAATCAGAAAGTGAAGATAGTATACGGCAGATTTTCTGACTAGGTTAGAATGTTCACCACATTGATGATTGAACATACAACGCCTTTGTTAATAAGAATATGCTTTATAAGAATATTGACGATGAAAAATTAAGAATATGCTAAGAATACCACTATCATGGAATTCAACAACTGGGCCTAAGAATGCATTTTAGCTGTTAATTGTCAATTATCCCCCAGCAAAGCTAAAACTTTTGACTTCTTTTGAGTCTGGGATCGGATCCTAACCTAATACCATACGAATATTTTTGGATCGCTTAAAGGGACATAACAGCACTTGCGAAATTTGTAAACAAACTGTATGCAGCAGATGCAAAATCAAAACAAATGTCACATGTCAAAATAAAAAATCAAACCAAATATGGCTAATTTTGATTGTTCAATTGTTTTACAAGTTTGTTTTGGACACGTGATTTTAATTGTTCTCTTTAATGACACGTGGTTTGCGCAATGTTTACATTTTAATACTGCAATGTCCCTTTAACACCAAAAGTTAAGAATATCCATGATGGAATTGAAAAACACTATAATTCATATTTAAAAAAAGCGTGAACACTATAAAAGAACATACGGCTTCGATGGCCAAAATATCAAGAACAAATTAAGAACAACTCAAAAAATACCCGATAACTTAGGATAACGAACAAAAATACTCGCAAAATAGTGAATTATAAGAACATTTTTAGCCCTAAAACTCAAAAAGTCAAAAACATCCGATGGCCTCAAGAATATGTCAACGCAATTAGAAAAAATGCTAGTAACTAGGTCTTTACTTGCCATATTTTTGGTCTCAAAATATTGACGCCGGCGTGGAAAAACTCTAAAATTATATGGGACAAAGCATTCTCATAGTACACGCTTTTTTTTATAAGAATACACTTTATAAGAATGTCAATGATGAAAATAGCCAAAAAATTAAGAATAAGAATATCACCATCATGGAATTTTGCTACTCAAGCTATAAAGAATGCCATTTTTAGAGCATTTTCGATTATAAATTGTCAATTACCCCCAACAGATTGAGACGTATTTACTAAATGTTAAATCTAGTCTGAATTAGGATCCTAACCTAAGAATGCTGTAAGAATATTTTAGGATGATTTTCCCAAAAAAGTTAAGAATATTCATGATGAAATGGATTTACACCATTCTTATAAAAAAAAGCGTGTAACATTTTTCTCCCGCCCCTACAAGATGGGTGAAGTATTTCCCAAAGTTATGTTAATGTTGAATATTTATTTTTTACAAACTTTCAGGAGGAGCTGGGGACGATCAAGTTTTCACTATCCTATGACATCTTATCGTAAGTTTACTTCAATTATTTAACAAATTTTATTTTTGGAACTTTGTATTTGTTTTATAGAAATTCAGTAAAATAAGTTTGATATTTTATCAATTAATACAGGAAATCTCCGAAATGAAAACCGTTTTTGATAAAAAGCGAATGCTTTCGGCCCATTCTTTCCGCGATAGTACCGATAGACCTTTTTACTCTCTCTTTATTCCGTGACGTATTGTAAGCTATCCTCTCTTTGTGTCTTCTAATTATTTTGATAACCACTGGGAATATTCTCCTTTCAAAGAGTAATCACAGCAAGAAATACAATATTCGTTTCTGTTGTGTGAGCATGTTCATATTTAGCTTTTGATATTCCTTTCATGGTTTTCGTTGCTGCATTTTGCTATTTAGTCTTCATTGATGTCTGAAGAGCAGAAACTTTCGCGAGGCTGCAAAATCGCGAAATTTCCCAAATCTTACTTTTGAAACGAATTTAGCGGATATAACTTTCACGAATTTTAGAATGTTATTAATGATAAAAATGCACAAAAACTGAAAACTGAGTATAAAATCGCGAAAATTTCTGCCCTTAAAGTAGACTTTTTTAAAATTTCAAAATTCGTTACTGTAGAGTACAATCGCGATTTTACTCTGATACAGGGTAATGTTTTTGACAGAGTCATAGATTTTATCTATGATAGATTTCCGTGAGTGGCAAAAATTCTGAAGCTCTTGCGTTGATAAATACAGGGGAGTCTCCATAACTCGAACGCGCACGGAGAACGCAAATTTGTTTGAGAGTTTGGAAATTTCGAGTTATGGAGTAAGGTTTATAATGTATTGTTAACTTAAGGGACGAGAAACCTTGTTAAAGTTAAGGAGATGTTCGAATTATAGAGGCTCTCGAGTTAAAGAGACTCCACTATTATTCATGATAATATTCTCTCTGTAGTAGTTTTTTTATCGAGATATAACTTATAATTTCATTTTAATATTTCTGAAATCTGGATCAGTGAGATCACGTAAAAAATTATTTAAAGGAAACTGCGTACACATCTTTTTCGAGAACATCCAAAATTTTTGAAGCATTTAAATGTTCTTAACTTTTTCTTAGGATTTTGGCCCCGAAGCCTAATGTTTTTGTATAGATTTTTCTTATAAAAATAACATGTCTGTTATACTCAATTTAACCTATCAATTTTTGCTATGAAGTGTTGCTAGCCCTCGGTTTACTGTTTACGTATGAAATGCACCTAGATCGACGCAAAAAATGTAACAAGGTCAGCCATTTTTAATGAATGAAAACCATAGAATATTAAATATTCAAAATTATTTTAACCTGTATTGGCTGGCTATAGCTTTTTTTCGCTCGTTTATTTTGTTAACATGGCTACTCTAATAAAATATCGCATCTTTTTTATTCGTGAAATATTCATTTTAGTGCTAGTTTTTTTTAATATTTTTGAGTAACACTTTTAACCCTCACTTGAAAAAGAGTTACTTTTTGAGTGAGAAAGGAAAGGAAAAGAAGGGTGTTGAAAAAGTTTTCGTGAAGAAGATTTGGTGATTTTTTCATAAATTAAGACAGAACGCTTCTATTACTCTCTATATACATTTTCCCACTAAGTTTTCAACTAATCTTCTTTTAAAGTGAAAAGAAAAAGATTTAGAAAAGGATGGATGAAATATACGCAGCGATTAAGAAGAAGGATTTGACCTCCTTGTCCAACCTGATTACCAGCAAGAACATCAACACATCTGACAAATCGAAACAAACACCTCTGACGTTAGCTTGCGAACAAGGTCATTTAGATGTCGTCAAGTTTCTCGTTGAAGATAAGAAAGCAAACGTAGATCGAAAAGATGGTAAATCAAATACACCTTTGTATGTAGCTTGTCTTGCCGATCACCGACCCATCATCACTTACTTGCTAGAGAAGAATGCGGATATCAATAAACCGGCAAGGAATAACTTCACTCCTGTTTATGCTGCAGTTGAGAAAGATAATCTAGAGTTGCTTGAATATCTTGTGTCAGTCAAAGCTGATTTAAATGCCAAATGTTCCAGAGGTGGATTAATCAGACACGCCTGCTGCAAATGTGATGCACCAAAATGTTTCGATTACTTGTTAAAGAAGAAGCTTGATCTGAACACTTACCATGAACAATTGGAACAGTATCTTAGCTTTGAGCTGTCTTTCCAATACCTTGCTCGACGAAAAGATGAAGCAAGAGCCAAAACCACCATGGAGTACCTCAAAAAGCTACTCAAGGCGGGTGCAGATACATCACTCTTAAGTAAAACCAAAGGTCGCGAAGAAACACCCCTTCATGTCGCTGCTAAATGTGTCGACAATGAATTGATGTCAGTTCTATTGGAGCATGGTGCTAACGTGAACCAAAAATCTGCAAACGGTGCCACACCCTTGCTCTCTTTGTTTTTCTTGGAGCGTAGTAAGGACCCGAAAGCAGAAAGTGCACGCAAAGTGATGCCCATAGAATGTGTACAGACACTTTTCAAATACAAAGCTGACCCGAACATCCCGAATGCTGCCGGTGTTACACCGTTTCTCTACTTCATGTCGTCTTTTTTCTACGGCTTGAAGGAGGATGCCCAATTCCTAAAAATGTTCTTGGAAAATGGAGCGGACGTTAATGTCAGTGATTTTGCTGGTGAGAAACCGATCCATTTTGCAGCTGGTAAACAGGGCACGAAAGTCATTGATTGCATCAAGATGTTAGTTAGTCATGGGGCGGATATCAATACGCCTGATGGGAATGGTGAAAATGTCATCCACTTGGTTGCTAGAAGACAAGAGAGTAGCCGTATGTCCTTTTTTGAAGAACTGCCTTGGGATGTTTTGATTGAGAATGGTGCGAAGATTAAAGCTAACAAAGAAGGCGATTATCCTCATTTCGTAGCTTTTATGTCCAATCGATTTGAAGTCTTTAAATCTATGCTTAAAAATGGTATTGACATCAATGTGCGAAACAAGAAAGGTGAAACATTTCTTCACATGTTGCTTCGACGATATATTGAAAACGGGGCAAGGTGGGGACAGGATCCAGTCGAAGAAACGATTCAACGCATGGCCAATTGCGACGATCCTGCCGATTTTCCAAAATTTGACCTTTACCTCAAAGATAAGAAAGGTCAAGATTTTTATGATATTCTTATGAAAGGTGGTTACGGGTACAATTGGAGAAAGCAGTTTGATTTGTTGAAACAGAATGGCTATGATACACCAACATTAGACAGGTATGCAATTTTTATTTTCCTAAACTGGACGGATTTAGAAATCATGACAACTTTTTGGAATATTTGATAATGGTGCCTCTGTGGCTCATTTCTGCTAATTTGAGTTGTTTTTGGCAGTTCTAGCCCTACTTCGATGGCTCTAACTTTTTCTCCAGCAAAAAAATTCTTCATCCTCTACTACTTGTTTTTAAATGCATACTTTTGAGACTACCTTAAATAAATAATAATTGATATCTTTTGTTGCGCTCCAAAATCTTCCTGATGAACTTTGAAGTAACTCCCTATGTCGAATATTTAACCTTGACTTTTAGATATTTGCTTTGTGCCCAATTTTATATTGTTTCTTTTATTTCAAAGGTGGAACCGTCGTATGCGAGAAGGCGATAACCCGGAAAATATGGATGTAAGTGGTGGTAGAGCTGCTGGCGGATTTGATTCGGTAAGACAGCTAGCATCTAGAGGTGCGCCTGCCCGAGGTGTTCCTTCGAGAGGTGCAGGCAACAGAGCTATGAAATTCGATATGGGATCCCAATCCAAACGTACAACAGGTTCAAGACCAATTGCTGAACGATCGCCACTGACTCCTACAAAATCACCGAAATCATCTCCTTCAAACGAAGTCAATAATGAGAAAAAGACAGCCGGACCGCCTTTAAAAGCGACGCCGGAGACGGAACCGAAACCAGAACCAGAGCCAGAACCGGAGCCAGAACCGGAGCCGGAACCAAAACAGGCGGAAGAGGCGGAAGAGGACGAAGACGCCCCAAAGGATGTGATGATTTCTTACAACTGGGGTCACCAAGCAACGGCATTCAAGATACGTGATTACTTGCGCGATAACAGCAAACTGTCCGTATGGATTGACACGGAGAAAATGTCAGGTGACATTTACGGGAAAATGGCGCAAGCGGTTTACAAGTCCAAGGTTATTGTTATGTGTTTGAGTGAAAAGTATGAGATGTCGGATAATTGTAAGTTTGAGTACGAATATGCTGCCAAGAAGAAGAAGAATTTTGTGCCAGTAATGGTTCAACCAGATTATGAGCCGAGAGGAGGGTTCAGTTTGGATATGATTTTGGGAAGCAAGTTGTATTATGAGCTATTCGAGGAGAAAGACTTTAAGGAAAACATTCCGAATGTTTTGAAAGCTATTCAAGGAGTTTTGGAAAAGATGTAAGTTCTAACGCTTCAGAATTTAGAAGACGATGGAGTTTTTTTGCTAATTATTACCTAGTTTACATATTGATTGTACATACCGTGTGTTGTGTGTTATTTAGTATTAAGATTTTGTAGTCATGTTTTTATTAATGTTTATTTTTAGGGTTTCTTTAATAGATTTGTTAACATAAATTTTCTTTCTTTAGTACTCTATATGTAGGAGATGTGAGGGAGTTTCTAAACATCGACCAGAAATGGCGACCACGACAGGCGACCAGATAAATTTGGGTTATCGAGTTTACCTGCTCTCTCCACCGTAGAGAACATCCAAATCGAGTCTTGATGTGGCTTTCAAATGAACCACTGAGCACGTGGCTGAGAATTACTCTAGCTGAGAATACTAAAAGTGACCTTTGACGTTACCAGTCATTTTCTAGACAAGGTGACACTTTTTGACAAAAATATTGACAGGGCAATTAAGTGTGATGCCTGTAAACTTTATTACGCCAAATATTTTAATTGTACTGAATGAGATGCCTTTAGTATGAATAGATAGAAATTGTCAGTAGGAAAAAGCTGGGAAGGCCAGTTTTAGAGATATCAATCTCATCAATTATTCTATTGTCCTTTACAAAATAATGATCTGATGATCAAATATAAAGCTTTCTAAATAAATTCCAGCACAAATTTTGCCACTGATTAATTTGATGCCGAAAATACAAAAGGATAGAAATTGGCACTCTATTCAAGTTCCAAGAGCATTGAAATGGCTATTCTACACATTTTGCACGTGGCTTTATAATCACTGTGAGACAGGGGTGAGCTTTACTCTTCAATTCGATAAATAAATTATCATAAGATAAAGACTCTACGGTGGAGAAAGAGGAAAAACTCGATAACCCAAGTTTATCTGGTCGCCGGTCGTGGTCGCTGGTCGTGGTCGCCATTTCTGGTCGATGTTTAGAAACTCCCGAGATGTGAACATAGTATAAGAAAGCTGCGGCTGGAATATGTACCACATTGTCTTCTCAGTTAATTGTTGTTCTATCTCTGTCTCCGAGCTTTATAAGAACATCAAGATGCTCAGTTTTTTATTGGTAGATAGTTTTTGAAATTTTTCTCTTATTTTCCTTCACAAAAAGTTTTTTATTGCTAGATATCTTTGAATCTGTACCCAATAGAACACTTGAACTAATTTGGACATATTTTAGGGGTATTTTTATGGCAAAAATAGTTTTTCGCCAAAATTGAAATTATAAGAACTATATTCAAGATGACAACTTTCCTGTCAGTTTGAATGATAAATTTTGAAGGCGCTGGCTTGAAACTTTCACAGTATTATCTTGATGTACTTTTTCATTGATTTCTAAAAAGATTTCACTGAAATATTGCGAAGGCATTCGAGGCACTTTGTTTATTTTTGAGTTCTTTCAGCCCAGCCATTTTGTGCTTGTTTAAATTTCTTATTGTTGATCTTTCCTTTACAATGATTTTATAATGCAAGTGTATTATCAAGGGTATATCATTAATGTCTAAAATACACTGAGAAATAAGTATTAACGACAAACCAATAAAATTTACCATTAAATTACCATTAAAGATGCTACATTACTGATTTCTTGATCAAAAAATAGTCATCAAATACGACAGAGATAGAACAACAGAATTTCAGATGTTATCATTCCAGCCGCGGCTTTCTTATACTATGATGTGAATTACCTTGAAAATAGAAAAAAATTGCGAAATATCACCTCAAAGATGAACTTAGCCTGCATTCACACTCTAGCGAGTAATTTTTTTGATATGAGTATTTGAGATTGCCGTTAAAAACAAAGTTTTAACGACAACACTTGTGAACCAGATACAGTATCATGTCTTTTTCACGAAAAAATTAAAAGAGTGCAAGTGGGAATTATTTTCCAGGAAAATTCCTTTACTATGTATAATTTATGGATATATATATATGTTATATATAGTCATTTTAAATTGATTTTCTGCATTTAGCACTAGGATATTTTCTAGACTAATTACATTTATGTTCTTTCAAAAATAACAACGTGACATTTAACTCTGACCTGAAGTTTTTTTGCATCAACCTTATAGAGATAAGAACTCTTTTAAAAATCTTTAACCCCCTCACCCTACCAGAATTGTGTTTAAATTCGTTGACGCTATCAACCCTGTTATTCATTCATTCAAAAGCTGATAAAAACCATAGACCGACGGATTAGATAAACATTGTGTCCTTGAAAAAGTGGGAAAAACAGCGCTGGTAGAGTCTAATCGCCACTGCTTACTCTGCCCCGAGCTAATCCTGGGCCTACCTCGGTTTTTATATTGATCCCCGCCTCCCAACCTCGTTCCCTGCGTATTATCAGATTTTTATGCTTACTGATAGCGCCAATTAGTAACGTGAATAAAGCCTGGGATACACGGGGACGAGGTTGCCCGCCTCCTCAATCATTCCATTTTTTTAGTTACGATCATCTAACTAAAGAATATGAGCGTCAAAGAGAGGCTTTTATGAACGAATAACTACCCTCGTTTTTTCTATTTCTAATGCCAGGGAATTCTTAACAGTCAAAGTTAAGGAATCCGAAGACATACCCGTTCGTGATTTGAGTGGATACGCGTACTCCTATGTTGTCATCAAGGTGCTTCCCTTGCACGAACATGATGAGAATGTCTACAAAACAAACTTTGTGCGTGGTGGCTACTACCCTGCGTATGGGGATTCCTTTAACTTTCAAGTTCCCAAAGAAGGATTATCCGAACAAGTCATTTATTTGTATCAATACGAGTTGAACAGATGGTCAAAACAAGACGGCATCGGACAATTGACGTATGAAATTAAACGTGCTGATCTTTTGAAAGAGAAAGTCGGTGAAGTAACGCTAACCAAGAAATTGAAACCTTATGATCCACTTCTCGGACTGGTAAAATTTTTTATCACCTTTTTTTACCCTGGGTTTGTTCATATTGAATACATCTTTTCGACCGTAGCCGCCAATAGCCGCGCGGGCATTTTTTTTGCCCGCTTTATCCCACTAAAACCGTCCCAGTCCTTTTTTCGCACCTATAGACAATAGAAAAATGTGTCAAAAAAGGATTAGATCGAGTTTAGGGGATAATTAAATAATTAAGTGGCACGCGCCTGACCGTTTGTTCATATTGAATAACTTTAGTCTGTATTAAATGATTGCCGCTTTTCATTATATAGTACTGTTGCAATGAAAGTCATAATATTTGTTGATAACAATATTATATGCAATTTTTTTACACCGCAAATGATTTTAAGTGCTCTAATTTGCATCTGGGACGTGGACGTAGAGTTTTAAAGGTTTTGTTTTTAAAATAAGAGGGATATCGTTTGCTTACTCGTCAATTTTCATTTACAAGCTTTTTGTTTGCTTTTTAATTGACACGGATCAGGAGCAAGATTTGTCAGAAAGTGGAAAAGAAAAACATTTTTACGCTTATATCAGCACAATATAACAATAGGAAGACACTGTCCTGATATGAAATATGTGTCTGATATGAAACGGGAACACTTATGTAAAAATAAAACCTTTAACTCTGACTTTAATTTAGATTTTAGCAATTGCTAAATCTCTCTATCTATTTATACCACCATTTTATCATTTAAGGAAAAAGAAACGGGGGCTGTCTTCTTGGCGATGGAGTATGACCGAGAGAATTGGGAATTGAAAATCGAAATCCGTCAAGCAGACATTATACCGGAAGACGAAGACAAAGATAAATGTCGTATGTAATTTTTATTTGTATAACTCATAAGAGCTCATTCTTAAACGATCCGCGTCCTCTCAATCTGTTTACTAATAGGGACCTTTAGCATCTAGATTGAACAAAAAGAAAGCCCTTTGGAATGGATATCTAGATCGTAGCTATATTCTCTTCTTTTCATATCAATTTTCTCATGAGAATAGTGAATTTTAATGTGGACATTTTCAAATCTCAAGACGACTTGAAAATTCTTTTTGGACGTTGCCTTTGGGACGAAGACGGTAAAGGAAGAGTACAATAGTTGTTAAATGACGGCATCAAACATCGCCCAAGAACTGACATTGATAAGAAGGACACAACGGTCGAACACCAGTGGTTTGAAGTGAAGGGAAAGAAAAGTCCCTTTCTTATAGCCGTCTTCTATCAACCAAGTTCCGAAGATGTCGACAAACGCGCCTGGCTTCAAAATTTCGAAATATTGATATCATACGTTCACACCATCTGGTCTGATCCAATTGTGATCACTGGTGACACAAATATCGATCTTCTGAAAGAGAACTACAACGTTGCTAACGAATATAAAGGTACCCTAGATCGTCTCGGTTTACGTCAACAAGAAAGAAACCAACCCGGAAAGGAAAAACCTGCATTGACCATATCATCACCTCGTTTCCGAAAGTCGTCGGCGAACACTTGATACCCTGTTGCGAAATGAGTGATCATGATGCACCTTTCGTCATCTGCAACCTCAGGAAACCAAGATTCGAACCAAGGTTTAAATACATACGTAATGAAAAAAACTTCGATATACATGCGTTTAAAAACGATATCGCACAAGTACCATTCAATCTAGTTTACGCCTTCGACTCCGCCGAGGAACAGCATGACATATTCAATGAACTGTTTACTAGCTGTCTTAGCCGACATGCACCACTTGTAAAGCAGAAAATTACACGTCCGCCAGCTCCATGGTTGAAAAATCTCAATATCGGCGAGAAACAAAGAGAAAGAGATTACCTCTGTGCTAAGTGCCATGCCCCCGATGCCGAAGAGGGAAACTGGAACCTCTACCGTAAAGCTCGTAATGAACTAAAGACTCTCATTCGTGTAACCAAATCTTCTTTCTTCCGTCGTGCCCTATCCTCTAAACGACCGAAAGAGGTGTGGTCTACCATCCATCGTATCCTCAAGCCGAATCCTCAAAAGATCCACGCTGAGCCTGACACCCTCAACCAACACTTCAACACAACTGCTGGGAAACTACTTAATTCACAGCCGAAACCAGAGCAGCTCCTTCACCAACTCATTGACGATCTACCTGAATTTGATGACGCGTTCACCATTGCCCAAGTCACCTACGCTGATGTTCGTAAAGCCATTAGAAATCTTCGGGACGATTGCTCAACCGGTCACGACCAAATGCCATCAAAATACATAAAACTGTCCACAGATGAAATCTGCAGTCTGATATGTCACATCATTAACACCTCTATTCAACAATCGATCTTCCCAAGTCAATGGAAAATATCAAAAATCAGCCCAATTCTTAAAATTGAATCACCGAATGAGCCAAGTGATTATCGTCCAATATCGATTTTACCCATTCTATCAAAAGTTTACGAGAAACTCATCATGATACAAATGACAAACTTTCCTGAACACCAGGAACTCTTGTCACAATACCAATCTGGCTTTCGTAAGGGCCATTGCACTGTAACCACATGTATTAAAATCAAAAATGACATTCTGAAAGCTATGCACCACGGAGAGATCACACTTGCTGTTCTTGCCGATTTCTCGAAAGCATTTGACACCGTTGACTTTGAAACTCTGATAAAAAAGCTTCATTCACTCCACTTTTCGAAGAAGTCCTTACGAATTCTTGCAAACTACCTCAGCAGTCGACAATAGTACGTACAAATTGATGATAAGAGATCGCCCGTCTTAACTGTCACTAATGGTGTGCCGCAAGGGAGCATATTGGGTCCCGTCCTCTTTAACATCTATGTTCACGACATGGCATCTAAGACCAACGCCAAATGTGTTCAGTATGCCGACGACACCAGCATCTATCGTCACACCAAACCTGCCAACCTTGAACTATGTAGTCAAGAAGTTCAGAACGATGTCAATGTCATCGAGGAGTGGTCACGCGACTAATCTTCAATGCAAAAAAGACAAAAACGATGCTCTTTGCCACCAGTCAAATGGCACGAAGACACGACTTTACTTTTGAGATAAAATCAAACAACGAAATGATAATCGAGCGAGTTCCGTCATTCAAACTGCTTGGTGTCACGTTTAACGAAAATCTCACATGGAACGCCCATGTTAAAAATGCGATAACGAAAGCTTACGGAACACTTAAAAGTCTTGCGCTGACAGGGCCGGCGAAACCGGGGGGGGGGCTAGGGGGGCTGTAGCCCCCCCCCCCACTTTTTTGCAAAAAAAAAAAGAGTGAGTGAGAGAGAGAAAGAGAGGGCGAGAAAAAAGACTTGGCTACGTTCAACAATGAAGCCAAAACGGTTTAACAATCTTTCTTTGCTCCATATCCATATAAAAATCTAACGGATAAACTTGATTTAGATGAAGTTGGTAGAGAGTTTGTGTCGACTCGAGAGCATTACTTTAATTACTTTGGAAAAATTTAATTTTTATTACTGTATACTTACTGTTAAAGCATACTCTCAATCTACTTTTACTTATGAATTTTGAACATGTAAAAGTCCGCTTTATTTACTGAAAGGTTTCATTTTGTTATGATATAGTAGTATATTCTTTGGTGATTATCAGTATAAAAAAACGCCTAACTTTTTTGATTTCTTCATTCCAATAACTTCACAAAAATTAAATTTAGACCACTTCTAGGCCAATGTAGAGTACCATAATTTCAAAAATTTTCCGGCCCGTCGGCCCCAAACCTATTACTAGGAACGACCGTATCGCTGGTGTGAATCTTTGAATATTATTGGCTCGTTTGAATTTGAAGCTCCAAGAATTTTTAATGACCTTCCTGTTACATGTCGTAACTCACTTGAATATAAAGTTTTCTGCAAAGAGGCGAAAAATTATTTCCTAGATAAAGCTCTTGCTAGAAGCCTGCAGTAGTACAAGCCTTATTTAAAGCTTTTTCTCGGCTTGATATCTTCTCAGCATAAGCTTTTGTTTTACATATACTGACACTCAATCTCTAGTTTCTGGTTTTCCAATTTTGTATAGTCTAACTCAATTTCATATTTCATCATCTATTTCATTGGTGGTCTACCAGTATTATGTTGTTGTTTTTTTTGTTTTTTTAGGTAAAGTTAGTTATTTATTTATAGCAAGGCCTGTTTGTCATTTTCAATATTTTAAGGTGAACATAAAATAAACAAGACGACTTGAAGTCGAAAATTTCGCCTAGAATTTGAACTACATGGGAAAACAAGAAGTAGATGAAGCTAATCTGAAATCTACTTTACATCGAGCCTTGATGAAACAATTTTACAACAAGAACAACGAGGCTTAAAATCGCTAAAAAAATAAGACAAATTTAAGAACAATTGTCGTTTAATTTTTAAAAACTCTCATAAAGTATATGCTTATAAAAAATAGATATGCTCTTATTACACGCCATCTCTTGTTTACTTTGTAAGAACTAATTACCGAAAGGTTTATCACCATCTATCAAGAGTTATTGATTTGATTCTTATATAGTAAATGCTTATAAGAAAAATAAAAATGCTCATATTGTACATCAACCCTTGTTTACTTTGTAAGAACTAATTACCGGAAGGTATATCACCGTCTATCAAGAGTTTTCTTATAAAGTATTTGCTTATAAGAAAAATAAATATGCTCATATTGTGCGCCGTCCCTTGTTTACTTTGTAAGAACTAATTACCGAAAGGTATGTTACCGTCTATTAAGAGTTATTGATTTGATTCTTATAAAGTAAATGCTTATAAGAAAAATAAATATGCTCATTTTGTGCCCCATCCCTTGTTTACTTTGTAAGAACTAATTACCGAAAGAACTAATTACCGAAAGGTATATTACCGTCTATTAAGAGTTATTGATTTGATTCTAATAAAGTAAATGCTTATAAGAAAAATAAATATGCTCATTTTGTGCCCTATCCCTTGTTTACTTTGTAAGAACTAATTACCGAAAGGTATATCACCGTCTATCAAGAGTTATTGATTTGATTCTTATAAAGTATATGCTTATAAGAAAAATAAATATGCTCTTATTTTGCGTCATCCCTTGTTTACTTTGTAAGAACTAATTACCGAAAGGTATGTCACCGTCTATCAAGAGTTATTGATTTGATTCTTATAAAGTATATGCTTATAAGAAAAATAAATATGCTCATATTGTGCGCCGTCCCTTATTTACTTTGTAAGAACTAATTACCGAAAGGTATATCACCATCTTTCAGGAGCTATTGATTTGATTCTTATAAAATAAATGCTTATAAGAAAAAATAAATATGCTCATATTGTGCGCCGTCCCTTGTTTACTTTGTAAGAGCTAATTACCGAAAGGTTTGTCACCGTATATCAAGAGTTATTGATTTGATTCTTATAAGGTATATGCTTATAAGAAAAATAAATATGCTATTATTGTACACCAACCCTTTTTTACTTTGTAAGAACTAATTACCGGAAGGTATATCAGCGTCTATCAAGAGTTATTGATTTGATTCTTATAAAGTAAATGCTTATAAGAAAAATAAATATGCTCATATTGTGCCCCATTTCTTGTTTACTTTGTAAGAACTAATTACCGAAAGGTATATCACCGTCTATTAAGAGTTATTGATTTGATTCTTATAAAGTATATGCTTATAAGAAAAATAAATATGCTCTTATTTTGCGTCATCCCTTGTTTACTTTGTAAGAACTAATTACCGAAAGGTATGTCACCGTCTATCAAGAGTTATTGATTTGATTCTTATAAAGTATATGCTTATAAGAAAAATAAATATGCTCATATTGTGCCCCATCCCTTGTTTACTTTCTAAGAACTAATTACCGAAAGGTATATCACCGTCTATCAAGAGTTATTGATTTGATTCTTATAAAGTATATGCTTATAAGAAAAATAAATATGCTCATATTGTGCCCCATCCCTTGTTTACTTTCTAAGAACTAATTACCGAAAGGTATATCACCGTCTATCAAGAGTTATTGATTTGATTCTTATAAAGTATATGCTTATAAGAAAAATAATATGCTCATATTGTGCCCCATCCCTTGTTTACTTTCTAAGAACTAATTACCGAAAGGTATATCAGCGTCTATCAAGAGTTATTGATTTGATTCTTATAAAGTAAATGCTTATAAGAATAATAAATATGCTCATATTGTGCCCCATCCCTTGTTTACTTTCTAAGAACTAATTACCGAAAGGTATATCACCGTCTATCAAGAGTTATTGATTTGATTCTTATAAAGTATATGCTTATAAGAAAAATAAATATGCTCATATTGTGCCCCATCCCTTGTTTACTTTCTAAGAACTAATTACCGAAAGGATATCAGCGTCTATCAAGAGTTATTGATTGATTCTTATAAAGTATATGCTTATAAGAATAATAAATATGCTCATATTGTGCCCCATCCCTTGTTTACTTTCTAAGAACTAATTACCGAAAGGTATATCAGCGTCTATCAAGAGTTATTGATTTGATTCTTATAAAGTATATGCTTATAAGAAAAATAAATATGCTCATATTGTGCCCCATCCCTTGTTTACTTTCTAAGAACTAATTACCGAAAGGTATATCACCGTCTATCAAGAGTTATTGATTTGATTCTCATAAAGTATATGCTTATAAGAAATAAATATGCTCATATTGTGCCCCATCCCTTGTTTACTTTCTAAGAACTAATTACCGAAAGGTATATCACGTCTATCAAGAGTTATTGATTTGATTCTTATAAAGTATATGCTTATAAGAATAATAAATATGCTCATATTGTGCCCCATCCCTTGTTTACTTTCTAAGAACTAATTACCGAAAGGTATATCAGCGTCTATCAAGAGTTATTGATTTGATTCTTATAAAGTATATGCTTATAAGAAAAATAAATATGCTCATATTGTGCCCCATCCCTTGTTTACTTTCTAAGAACTAATTACCGAAAGGTATATCACCGTCTATCAAGAGTTATTGATTTGATTCTCATAAAGTATATGCTTATAAGAAAATAAATATGCTCATATTGTGCCCCATCCCTTGTTTACTTTCTAAGAACTAATTACCGAAAGGTATATCACCGTCTATCAAGAGTTATTGATTTGATTCTTATAAAGTATATGCTTATAAGAATAATAAATATGCTCATATTGTGCCCCATCCCTTGTTTACTTTCTAAGAACTAATTACCGAAAGGTATATCAGCGTCTATCAAGAGTTATTGATTTGATTCTTATAAAGTATATGCTTATAAGAAAAATAAATATGCTCATATTGTGCCCCATCCCTTGTTTACTTTCTAAGAACTAATTACCGAAAGGTATATCACCGTCTATCAAGAGTTATTGATTTGATTCTCATAAAGTATATGCTTATAAGAAAATAAATATGCTCATATTGTGCCCCATCCCTTGTTTACTTTCTAAGAACTAATTACCGAAAGGTATATCACCGTCTATCAAGAGTTATTGATTTGATTCTCATAAAGTATATGCTTATAAGAAAATAAATATGCTCATATTGTGCCCCATCCCTTGTTTACTTTCTAAGAACTAATTACCGAAAGGTATATCACCGTCTATCAAGAGTTATTGATTTGATTCTCATAAAGTATATGCTTATAAGAAAAATAAATATGCTCATATTGTGCCCCATCCCTTGTTTACTTTCTAAGAACTAATTACCGAAAGGTATATCAGCGTCTATCAAGAGTTATTGATTTGATTCTTATAAAGTATATGCTTATAAGAAAAATAAATATGCTCATATTGTGCCCCATCCCTTGTTTACTTTCTAAGAACTAATTACCGAAAGGTATATCACCGTCTATCAAGAGTTATTGATTTGATTCTCATAAAGTATATGCTTATAATAAAATAAATATGCTCATATTGTGCCCCATCCCTTGTTTACTTTGTAAGAACTAATACCGAAAGGTATATCACCGTCTATCAAGAGTTATTGATTTGATTCTTATAAAGTATATGCTTATAAGAATAATAAATATGCTCATATTGTGCCCCATCCCTTGTTTACTTTCTAAGAACTAATTACCGAAGGTATATCAGCGTCTATCAAGAGTTATTGATTTGATTCTATAAAGTATATGCTTATAAGAAAAATAAATATGCTCATATTGTGCCCCATCCCTTGTTTACTTTCTAAGAACTAATTACCGAAAGGTATATCACCGTCTATCAAGAGTATTGATTTGATTCTCATAAAGTATATGCTTATAAGAAAATAAATATGCTCATATTGTGCCCATCCCTTGTTTACTTTCTAAGAACTAATTACCGAAAGGTATATCACCGTCTATCAAGAGTTATTGATTTGATTCTCATAAAGTATATGCTTATAAGAAAATAAATATGCTCATATTGTGCCCCATCCCTTGTTTACTTTCTAAGAACTAATTACCGAAAGGTATATCACCGTCTATCAAGAGTTATTGATTTGATTCTCATAAAGTATATGCTTATAAGAAAAATAAATATGCTCATATTGTGCCCCATCCCTTGTTTACTTTCTAAGAACTAATTACCGAAAGGTATATCACAGTCTATCAAGAGTTGTTGATTTGATTCTCATAAAGTATATGCTTATAAGAAAATAAAGAAAAATCAAAACTGTGCTAAAGAGACGCAAAGATATAATGACGTAATCCAAAGAAAACCTGCGAAGATCTTCCGTGGTTATACGAGCGTGTAATTTGTAAATTGATTTTAGTGAGTTTGTCCACCGTATCAAGTACTTTCGTTTTCTAAATTTTCGTCCGATATCACACCATGCCTATCGTAATACTTTCGCTAAGGCGAAATTAATAACTAACTTTACCTAAAAAAACACAAAAAAAACAACATAATACTGGTAGACCACCAATGAAATAGATGATGAAATATGAAATTGAGTTACGTCCTAGATGCTAAAGGTCCCTAATAATTGACTGCTGCCTGTTGCTGATACAGGGTTACTATGTCTACCAGAAAGTTTGAAATTAGGCACAAGTCTGGAAAAAGTGGAATTTGAAAAAAATAGTCCTAAACTATGTCCGGTCTTTCATCTTGGTATTTAAAATCGCGCTTACTTCTTAGTTTTTATAATGCTGTTTTTTTATCATTCTTGCGAAACAGATTCTTACGTCACACTGACCATGCTAAATAAAGATGGCGAAAAGATCGACAAACGTAAAAGTCGTTCAAAAGGCGGTACGTTGCAACCTCTTTTTGAAGACGAAGTCTCGTTTTCGATACCTGATAACATTCTACCGGACGCTAAACTTTTGGTCAAGTTGAAAATGAAAAGGATGTTGAGACCGACCATGTTGATTGGGAAATACACCATATTGTCGACTAATGATAATTGGAAGAAACTGGTTGATACTGAGTATACGGAAGGATGGTTTTCCATGATGAATAAACCAAAAGTGGACAAATAATAGGGTGGGTTTTGCATAAATGTTGATCTACTCCATTAGGCTCTTCTAGAAAAAAATTGAATATGGGGGGTGGAGGATATAACATGTTTTGGAAATTTACCCCCCGGACATTGTGAATTTTGACTCCCCTGGACAAGCATCAGTTGACCCCCGGACATTCAAAATCACCCCAAATCAGAGCAAGTTTGCCCTCAAAACAAGGCACATTTCGCAGATTTTTCACAACCCCCCGAACAAAATATTCAATATATCATCCACCCCCATGTTCAAAGATTTTCTGGAAGAGCCCATTTAGTAAACTCTAGAATTAGAGGCTTTGATTCGACAATTTTTTTTACTCGAATATTTCGCTTCACTCAAAATACATCTTTCCAATATTTCAATCTTCTCCAATAGAACTTAAGTAAAATCTAAGAAACCAATTTAACCCAATGAAACCTTTTACCTCTTGAGACTAAATGGCTGAGAACAATAAATTGAATAAAGTATGCAAGTGAATCCGTTTTGTGAATTACGAGAAAGATGTATTGCAATGTCGGAGGTGTAGCAGAGATACCTCTTTTTATGGGTCTGTAAATACACCCCCTTCTCACAGACCCACTGGAAAAATTGGCCAAAAAATCGTCCCCAGTGAAAGCTTATACACTAATTTTTGTATCCGCTGAAAATAATCAGATAAGCAAATTCCCAATGCAAGATATTGTGCTATTTTTTCCATACCCACTGAATTTTCTGGCTCGAAAACAAAGGAATTCAAATCCCCAGCCATCAAAAACATAGGAATATCAATCCCATCGAGTTTTGGTCCGTTATTTTTACCCCCACTGGCTGAAAAAATCCCACCGGGTCTGTGAGAAGGGGGTGTCTAAATCCGAGAATAGATGATTCTATGTTCTCTGCATTAGATTTTAAGTTTGAATATTATATTCCTTTTAAAATAGGGTAAAATTTAAATCCCAGGTTTATTAAGGCGAACTTTAGGCCACTTAGCGTTCATATTTTGTTTTTAGGTGTCGGTGGTGCGCTGAGTGTAAGTGAAAATTTTGACTTTGTACTATGTACAAATTTTTATAATTTCATAAATGTATTAGATTTGATAGCATTTTATTTTATTCTCTATGCGTCTATTTATTTGCTGCTTTGACATACTGAATGAATTTCTAATAGATTTTGTACATTTTTAACTATTTTTTTCTTCTCTGTATCATTTTAATAGATTTTAAATACTTGCCTTATAAAATTTTCGTTTAAGGGTAACATTTTTGTGAAATGAAGGATCCGAGTTTTTCAGTGGCAAAATTTTACTCGAGATTTTCTATTTTTCTTTTTTTTGCCCTTATCATCGAAATATTTCAGTGTAAACGCTGTATCTGCCATCTTTGACCGGAGTTTTTTTAAAGCCATTGTAGTGTTAAGAATTTTAAAAAAATTAACGTTTTACGGCGCTACATCTTCAAAAGTATTCCAGGAAAAGTAGATCTAGCGCACTCGATGCATTTACACTGCTCTTGGGTATTGCTACCATTAAAGTACCACTTTAAAAAAAACTCCGATCAAAGATTTTGATTGGCTTGGATTGAGAAACTTTGTCCAGGTAGGGATATAGGTCAGCAGTAGCAATGTGGGAAACGAAGAACCAAATGGTGCATGGTTCTGGTTCTTGGGGTAGCTTCCCGGGGGGGGGGGTGGTACTAGGGCAAGATGGGTTACGGGGATGCTCCGCTGGTCAGGGTACCTTTTTTAACCTCCATGAGTCCCAGGTAGGGTCGCAAAAACACCAAAACAGAAAAATCAGTCCCTCGTAGGGTGCCTTTTTTTTGGAAAATTTGGGAAAAAAGTAGAAAATTTGAGAAAATTTTGGAATTTCAGTCCCATTCAGGGTCACTTTTTTCGCAAATTTCGAGTCCCACGTAGGGTCCATTTTTCGAACCTCAGCGGAGCACCCCCGTCGGTCGACAAGGGTAGTACCCGGGGGTAGCTTGTATACTGTTTATGACGTCTAAGCAAGTTGGAACTGTGTAGTGAAAAAAAATTCTTCTCAAAGCTAGACTAGACCATTAAGATGATTGAATAATTTTCAATGAATGAACTTTAATTGAACCATTTCAAATCATAATTTTCACAGATCACAAGTGGATGACAATTTCCTGGTGGACTCGTTTTAGTATAGCTACAGCAAATTTGATAAACTTCTCACACCAAAGCTTCAAAATCTCCCTTACCATCTTTAAGACAAGGTGTTTCCGAGCTACACTTCATAGAGATGTCTAGATAGATAAAGGTGCGGGTTTTTTTCTTCATTTATGGGAGGCTACAGTTATAAATCGGAATTAAATTATGAAAATTTTGATACGGATAAGCTCATATATAACCAAGGAATTGATAACAACATACACCACACATTTTTTGGAATTATAAATATGAAAACTGATTGTAAATACATTTTTTTTATTGGAGCTAATTTATTAGCTTAGGTTAATTATCGAACCTGCTTCTCCCGCACACAGATTCCCTTGCTTAGCATCCCGCTTTAACAGGTCAATATTTCCCGCCGATACTTTCCCGCCATGTTTCTTCTCAATGATCGGCTGACGGCAATTATCTCTGATACTACGGCCAATATAGATCCTATAAAATAGACTCCACTTGCATTCTCCACCTCTGCCAAATAACTCAAAAATAATTTTACACCATATGTCGATATGAAATTGAATAAAAAAAACTTTAAGTCATCTTGCTATGGATCAACAAATACATCTGTTGTGGTTTTAAAAATCGAAAAAACTAAATACAGAAAATACTGACAGCAACACAACCTGATCTGCCATTTTCTATTCGACAAAATCATAACAAACCTTCGGCACCGGTATAATTCTTTTATGTTCAATATCAACAAGACGATCAAAATGGCTGCTCTTAAAACTCGCAAAGTTAGAATTATCTCAAGTTCCAGCCAATGTTATCAACTGCATCAAACGTGGTGAGTTTGTAAACTTGGATCCTTTACCTCCTCAAAATGTTAGGTGAGCTACCAACACCTACAGTTGCCCATTTTATTTTATGGGGATAGTATTTTCGGGGTCAGCAATAACCTGACCAAAGGCAAGCTGCACAATTTTTACAGGTTAGCCCTATCATGTTGGCAATATACATTTTCTCAGCAGACTGGTATATACTATGATAAAGCCCTTCTCAGTCCCTTGCTTGCCTACACAACTTGCTACAAGTTACATTGGGTTCAACCGAGTGTTATATTTCAATCTGTAAGGAACTTAACTTTGAATGTTGTGTGGCACCAGAACAACATACTTTGCACACCCCCTTTTGTATCACGACGGAGGATACCAATTTTGAGAGGGCCTTTGTAGAAGGGGGACACCCAGATTTAGCTGGGAAACTAGGGGGTCAATTAACAAGGTGTCTTTGATCAACTTAATCATATACAAATATGTTCAGTCGGTTTTTAAGTATAAATACGTATATACAACCCAAACACGTGTATCATGTTAAACACTAGTTATATTGTCAAGTATATTGCAATATTGTGAGATCGTTGGCTTGCGACTAATCATTTGTACTTTCATCACTTAAGTAGTGCCTAGAGTGAGTTACCTTAAAACAGATTTTCTAAAATTCATTGCAAAGGGAGGTAGGTATATAGGGAAATAAAGTAAATACAGGCAGTTTAAGCTTGCAGCAACCACTTCTCTCCCTCCTGTCAAGGGCAAGAGTCCAGCTCCTAGAACAAATAAGGCACATGTCTCAAAATGGGATACATATCCAAAAGGGGATCCCAAATTTTGAGGGGTCTTTGTAGGGGTTACAAAGATTTTCTTACAAACTGGAGGGGATGGGAATATATAGGGGTTCAATAAGAAAGGGGGGTCGACAATTTTGGTTAGGGTCAACTTGATAATATATACAGCCTCTTGTAAGTGAAATATGAACCCTCGATTCTGCTCGAATACATAGTAAAGAATAAAAATGCAAGTTATATTTTTATATTGTGAAATTATTGGCTTGTAGTTGTATACATTTTGCTATTAGTGCATAGAGCTAGTTCCCTTCTAAACAGACTACTTACAAACAAATGTTTTGTCTTTCCAATACTGTTTAATTTTCTTTGTCGCCAATTTTACTTCTGTAGCTAAGCTCCTCCATCATGGTGTCATAGCTCTCATCTTATTTCTCAAGAAGTTCTAGAATATCTTACCATGGGGCTTACCTTCCTCTGCTCTTATAATGGGGAATCCCTTAAGCTGAGCCCTATTGTGTCCTCACTTTCCTAGCTTTGTCTACTGACATGCCTTTTTGGGATTTGGTTCCTTTTTTCAGGGACAAGAACCTATCAGTTACTCCCCTTCAAGTTTTCATCCTGTTCCTCAGCCAATTGCAAGCTATCCTTCAAGTCTATCAAGTTTATATTTTCTAGAGTTTCTAACAAACATGCAGGGTCAGTTTTCTCACTTATTGGGTTCAATATCTTCAACTCTTTTCAAGCCAACAATTTTAAGATAACTCTTCTTCTTGACGGCCCAGGTCCCATACCACAATTCAACACCTTACATTATTCTGGATTTTCACCTGCCCACAAGGCAATGTTTCAATCTGCCTCTAGTACCATTCTTCGGATCACATGTTTTTTTTTTTTTTTTTTTTTTTTCTGAAACCACGTTCAAGTTATATGGAATCTCAGTTTTTGGTACCTAAATAATGGCTCTATTGTTTAAGAACAATAGTATGTTAAGCATAAGCATGTGAAAGGTAGACAAAATATTTAGAAAGGGAGGGAAATTATGTACTTTAGTATCAAGTACACATGCCTGTTCCCTGGCAGCTTTATCCAACCTCTCACCTTCAGTTATTAAATGTTTCGTTCGTTTTATCTATGGTGTATGCCATGTTGCTGTTTTGGATTTGGGGTGGCTTTGGGGGTGTTGGCTTACCTTCGGTAACCTTAGGGCCTCCTTACATTCCTAGTGTCATTGTCCTGGCTGCTCAGCCCATACAGTGCACAGGATATCATGGCTCACTTGTTTGATTAGAATTAAGGTACACAGCACATCCCCAATGTTACCCCAAAGCAATCCATTGATTTTAATGTTATTTCATTCAATAAATTTCGACTTCATTCAATTATCTTGTCTCCATTTATTTTCACTCAGATCCATTCTAGGCAAAACAGGATCTTCATTTCGAACAATAGACTAAGTAAATTTTTAATCCAGCCTCATCATTCGATCCACATTAGGTAATACAGGATCATCATTTTGGAATACTACTCATGATACTTTTACTGTGTTTATTTCGAACCGTTTTATCAATCGTTGCCCACAGGTCAGATAATTAATTGGAGCTAATTTATTAGCTTAGGTTAATTATCGAACCTGCTTCTCCCGCACACAGATTCCCTTGCTTAGCATCCCGCTTTAACGGGTCAATATTTCCCGCCGATACTTTCCCGCCATGTTTCTTCTCAATGATCGGCTGACGGCAATTATCTCTGATACTACGGCCAATATAGATCCTATAAAATAGACTCCACTTGCATTCTCCACCTCTGCCAAATAACTCAAAAATAATTTTACCGCCCACCCACCCAACGCGTTCTTTCTTGGTTTGCTCCTTTTTCTTTTCTCTTTCAGGTGTACACGACGGGTCGATGTCATCAACCAATCGCCACCCAGCATCTCGGTCCTAGAGTTTTTCCTGATGGCAGGTTTTTTAGCCCAAGGACCGACCATTTGGGATGTGCTGTGCAAATTTTAGCCGGTGGTTTCATTCCTGAATCTACCCTTTTTAACAATCCTAATTATGTGGTCTCTTACACTGCTTGGCCACGGTCCACAGTGCTCACATATACAATTTTTACACTGCTTGGCCTCGGTCCACAGTACTTACAGATACTATTTACACTGCTTGGCCTCGGTCCGCAGTGTAAGATGCTATTTACACTGCTTGGCCTCGGTCCACAGTACTTAAGATGCTATTTACACTGCTTGGCCTCGGTCCACAGTACTTAAGATGCTATTTACACTGCTTGGCCTCGGTCCACAGTACTTATAGATGCTATTTACACTGCTTGGCCTCGGTCCACAGTACTTACAGATACTATTTACACTGCTTGGCCTCGGTCCACAGTACTTAAGATGCTATTTACACTGCTTGGCCTCGGTCCACAGTACTTAAGATGCTATTTACACTGCTTGGCCTCGGTCCACAGTACTTAAGATGCTTTTTACACTGCTTGGCCTCGGTCCACAGTACTTAAGATGCTTTTTACACTGCTTGGCCTCGGTCCACAGTACTTAAGATGCTATTTACACTGCTTGGCCTCGGTCCACAGTACTTAAGATGCTATTACACTGCTTGGCCTCGGTCCACAGTACTTAAGATGCTATTTACACTGCTTGGCCTCGGTCCACAGTACTTAAGATGCTATTTACATGCTTGGCCTCGGTCCACAGTACTTAAGATGCTATTTACACTGCTTGGCCTCGGTCCACAGTACTTAAGATGCTATGTACACTGATTGGCCACGGTCCACAGTGATATCTTTAAGGGGTGTTGGCTTACCTTCGGTAACCTTAGGGCCTCCTTACATTCCTAGTGTCATTGTCCTGGCTGCTCAGCCCATACAGTGCACAGGATATCATGGCTCACTTGTTTGATTAGAATTAAGGTACACAGCACATCCCCAATGTTACCCCAAAGCAATCCATTGATTTTAATGTTATTTCATTAAATAAATTTCGACTTCATTCAATTATCTTGTCTCCATTTATTTTCACTCAGATCCATTCTAGGCAAAACAGGATCTTCATTTCGAACAATAGACTAAGTAAATTTTTAATCCAGCCTCATCATTCGATCCACATTAGGTAATACAGGATCATCATTTTGGAATACTACTCATGATACTTTTACTGTGTTTATTTCGAACCGTTTTATCAATCGTTGCCCACAGGTCAGATAATTAATTACCCAATGCTTTCAACATTTTCTAAACTGAATTATATTGTGCTCAATATTTCCTATCATAATTTGAACTTGAACATAGATATGGTGAAAATACGGTGCTGCTAAGGATCACGCCTAAGTCAAGAAAAACGAAACTAAAATCTATCGCTAGATTTCGAAAAATGTAGTCCTCCATAACAAAAGGAATCGCTAGATACAATCCGTCGTCATGATTACGGCGCGTTCTATGCGCGTTTAGGATGGGAAACAAGTGGCTTCAATTTCTCTTACCTGAGAAGGGTTAAAGTTTTTCCCCTAGTCCTTTGGGCTTGAAACTCAATGAGGTAGGGTCAATTATCATTGCGGCTTTTTGATCCTGTCTGCGATATATCGTTAAAATGTCTGTCAAAGTACAGGAATGTGTAATTAAATACATACAGATAAAAGAGGAAAGAGTCGATTAAAGAAATCACGCTACTTCTCTTAATCTTTTGTCATGTCTTTAAAGCTTTTGTCATGACAAATGTAATATTATAACCCCCAACGGGAAATTGTGTTGTTAGATTAAGGCATGTCTATGAATGCTTAATTCAAGAAATTGTAAAACGAGTAACTTGGGTAGTATCTTATTTAAACGAAACAAAGGGTGACAAAATAATTAAATACAAATTATTTTCCTGCTTTAGGTTGAATTTACGTGTTCTTATAAAGGAATTCTTAAAAACTTGCGTGAGCTTTCGGGTCATGGTAGGGATTCCCATTATTAATCGTGTTATGATTTATTAAGATTAGAAAAATTTCAGATCACATCAATGGATTTTGTCGTATTTGTCGTTTATTGAGAATGCAAACAAATCTCTTTAATTTTTTAAAGCGACAAATTATACTTTTGAAAGTGAAAAATGAAAATAAAAGAAAAACATATCTTAGGATTGCATTTAACTTCCTATATTCCTGAAAAAGTTTCTTTAAAATCCTTTAAAACAGCCTGGGAACTAATGGTCAAATTAATATTTGAATATTTTAAAATCATGCTCAAAATGTTGCTTTTTTTTAAGAATAAAATATACGTGTTCAAAAACAATTTTTTACAAATTTATTTTTGCTTTGAGAGTTGGTAATTAACAACAGGAGAGGAAAGTAGGCGTTTGATTTGTATTTCGTAAATAAGCTGTAAAGGGCCGTCCGGGAAAGGGTAAATATTAGACCAATTGATGTAGTTGTTGTTTTTCATCTTCTATCGTCAAAGGTTTTTGTTCTGAGTGAAGATTTATTCGAAAAATTAGTCTTTTTGTTATATTTTGATAATTCCCTTGGGGCGTTTTATCTTCTGTATGTATGTTTTCGCGATTGCACCATTGAGAATTCACATTAAGAAATCTTCATTGTCTTAATCAAAATTATTGAACCAAGATAGCCTAAGTTTGAACTTTTTTCCAAGGCAAAATTAGAATTTTAGACAATTAGAAAACAACCCTGCGACAACCTTCTCGTCTGAAACTCGCAGTCTGTATTTAAAGTCTGTATCAAAAATCGTCGAGTATATTTATGGAAAATTTCCAATCTTCTATCTAATACCCTCAAAGACAAAAAATAGGTTTTCGATTTTACTACCTTGTACTACAGGGACTGTCGAAACCTTTGTTCTACAAAATATTCTTTTCGAAAAGGGGATTCCTAGAAATCATGAATGAAATTTTACATGATCGCTAACCAATGGTGATTGACTTTTGGTAAGTTAAAACCAATCGCCGGCGTCTATTTAAATCACGTGACCAAAAACTCGATTTCTTTAATGGGTATCACCTCAGCTGTGTAACGAGTGTGAGGTCTCCGTTCCAGAAGAGGGTCAGGATAGGGAGAAGGTCAGATTCTTTTTTCCAAAGCATGAAGCACATTTTCACTCAACCTTATTCGTTTTATTTTAAGGGATATTTAGAATAAAAGATAAGTCAAGACTGTTTGTGTATATCCAAGAGCTGTAATGGCTGCTCAAAGACCAAAGAAAAACAATTCACCAATAAATGTGAAACATCAGCCATTGAAAGCCACAGTACCTCTCTCGTCACTTGTCAGGAATACAAGCCCAACTAGGAGAAGGACAAGTCCATCTTCACCAGGATTACCTGTTGATAAACGAAATAAATACAGAAGAAGCCCTGACGTGAATACAAATGGCGAATCTCGAAATTTATTCTCACCTCTTGGCTCGAAAGGTATAATATCCCTTTTTTCAAGGTATATTTTATTTTGTGGTTCCAAACAAACTAGAATGGCTTTTCCATTATTTCACTTAAAGAAAAGGGTTTAGCCTTAACTTTTACTTAGAATAGGTCACAGTATATTTCCTTCTTCTAGGTATAGTTCTTTATAAAAAAGATCCACCATTTTGGATTTTCAGTTTTCCTGCAATGTGTCAATTTTTACCTTACTACAAATACTAAGATGACTCTTTTGAAATCAGTTTTCTTTGAAACTCATAACATAACTATGGATATGTCATTGTGCCTGCCAAAAATCCCTGACATGACAAATCTTTTTGATGGGGGGGGGGGGGGGTAGGAGTGGCCCTCAAGCCAAGTTTCCAGGTTTCACCCACAACCCACAGGGTAAGGCCCGGACATTCACGTTGAGTTTAGACCAAAATAACAAAACATTCTTTTAACCAGAAAATTGATCCTCAGACCACAAAATTTTGGACTTTAGCCTCCTAAAATCCTGCTTGAAGTTTCAGGTAATATCCAGGACTTTCTCAAGTTCAAAATTGCCAATTGTAGACCCTGCTGACACACTGGACTGTCTGGTGTTTTTGTCTGGTGCCAAAAAGTATTACCTTAAGTGGATAAATTTTTGCATTGATTAATTTTTGCGGTTTTCGCAAATTTTGGCCTTTTTCGCAAAATTTAGTCCACGCGAAAATGTTGAAGGCCTTTGATTCACAAAAATTAGTCCACGCGAAATTATTTGGAATTTTACAATCGCGAAAATAAAAGTTCGCGAAATCAAAGAAGATAGATGGATAGATAGACAGGCTAGCTCTAAAGCTCTAAAACAGCATTTAATAACATGAAAACCAGAATATGATTCTTCAATGGGAATCAAAACTATAAAGTGCACTTACAAACATCAATATGTCAGATCTAGCAAAATTAATAACGACACTGTCATCATTGACAATAAAACAAACGATTTTCTGTCAAAAGCCTTGTAAACATTCCAACAACTTTCATCGAAATGATCTATCACAGCTACGTCTACCATTTTTAACGCGGTCCGAGGATTGAGCAGAGAACGCTTGCAGAACGCCCGTGAACTCCCGTGGGGTGAAAAACTTCAATCTGTCAATCATTTTCTCAAGCGAAGAGTACGCAAAGCGTATCAGTGGATAGTATTCAATTATCATTATCCCTTTATTTTCATTCCTAGAACTTTTGTAAAAAAAAGGAAAAATAGAAAAGTTTTAGTGCAGCTATTCACATACTGAATTTGAAAGATCTTCTATGTTGCGTTTTTTTGCAAACTTCAAAAAACCAATTCTTGTTCCGCTTTTGCAGGACTTTGGCGTACGTGCTTGTGTGCAGCATAGGGTACAAAGTCCAAATATGTGTTTCCCGTAATTTTTGTATGAAGAGTTAGGTCTATACTGATAGATAGATATGCCCTCCGATGCATCGGAATGGGTCCTATCATCCATGATAGAGTAGGAATCACAGCGCAATCAGACATTGCAACCCTGCAGATGCGAGCTGCCAAGTATACCAAGATCTCAAACTACACGAGAGTATGGATGTCCTCGCAGGTGTAGAACCTCCTAAGTGTCTCAGCACACCACAATGTCTGGAATATCTACCCATACTCTTGTATCAGAGTTATGGTAGGGGTTGAAAAGACCCGGGCGAAGGAGCATTCACTTGCCTAGTATGTACTCTCCTTCAGCTTTTGAACACCTTTCTCATGTGACCCTGCCAATTGTCCCCTATTAGTGTACTATTTTTAACACACTTTTTATTACTGTACTATTTTTAAATTTTTTAAATTTTTATGAATTTTAATCTAATAAATCTAATTTAAAATTGTATAAATTACCTATTTATTCTAATTTTTTATATCTTTATCTTAGCTATCTTTACCTTTTCATTTTTGTTTTTTTATGTAGAATTAGCGAGATTAGGCATTTTTTTGTCTTATGCAAATATAAAACTAGAACTAGAACTATTAGTGTACTATTTTTAAATTTTTTAAATTTTTATGAATTTTAATCTAATAAATCTAATTTAAAATTGTATAAATTACCTATTTATTCTGATTTTTTATATCTTTATCTTAGCTATCTTTACCTTTTCATTTTTGTTTTTTACGTAGAATTAGCGAGATTAGGCATTTTTTTGTCTTATGCAAATATAAAACTAGAACTAGAACTAGAATTGTATTGTAGTGCCACGGTGGGTATCAAACTCGAGCCTCCTGGACAGAAGTCAACAAGCACAATAACCACTATACCACTACGCGAAATCAAAGAAAGAAATAAAATTATTATATTACGAGTTCAACTCTTCATTTCAATTATAAACTCTAGTAACCTCCTAAAAGTACTTTATTTGAAGTTTTTTGAAAGCTTTTGAGTGACTTTGTCTGCCTTTGTTCGATTAAAAAACACACATCTCTTTTCTAGTTACAATTTTATAGTACAGGCATCGAAATAAGGGATAGAAAGTGCATCGCAATTTTTTGATAAGCATGATTTTGCATCCTAAAATGGATCAATTTTCAATTTTTAGCTTGTAAGTAATCCAAAAACGCATCGCGAATTGCGAAATGCGATACGCTAATTCGATCCCTGTAGTATTGAAATTAAATAAAAAAAGGCCATTTTCGCGAAATTTAATCCACGCGAAATCTTTTAAATTCTTGTCTCGCGAATATTAGTACACGCGAAAATTTATCCACTTAAAGCAGGGGGGTCGGTAGTAAAATCTCAGACATTATGAGTAGAAAAAGGATTTTTACGAATTTTTACATACCACCACCCAGACTCTTGGAGGAGGTATTTTACTACCCTGGTAGTAAAAGTTTTTGGGACAATTTGTCATAAAGACCACCTATTTTTTGGTTGCTTTTCGGACTGATTTCACAAAAAAAGCTAAAAAATGATTATCTCTGTGACACATTTTTCACTTTGTGCAAAAATTAATGTTTTGCCCTTAGAATTAAAGTCTTTTTTATATTGTTTGCAGCAAACAACTTTCCAACAGAAAATTTTTTCAAGTTATAAAAATTTTCAGATTTTTTCAGAAAAGTCATCTAAAAAATTAAAAGAATTACAAAAATAGCTAAAATTTGCTAATTTTACCAGTTTTAACTACCCAGGTAGTAAAAATTTTTCAACATTTAACACATAGATACCACCCATTTTAGTATTTAACTACCCTGGGTAGTAAAAATATTTTTCGATTTTTCATCACACCACCACCGTAGTAAACGTCATTATGTCTGAGATTTTACTACCGACGCCCCTGCTTAAAGGGATCCTCCGGTCATTTTTCAAGTTTGGCTTTGAATTTTCGTTTTATGAATATGAGAAGGAAAATCTATTTCATAAAACGTAAAAATCTCTTATAGAGCCATAAATGAAATTTTAAAACAGTCGAAGCTTCATAAAAAGATTATCTCTTCGACCTTCCCTTCCAAACAGCTGAATCGAAATGGTGCGTATGTGACGTCACTTGTTACCCTCTCTTCTTTTATAATTTGTTTAACAGAAGAGAAAGCTTCAGATTTTTCAAGTTTTTTCTCTTTTTTGTCTAGTGATAAGTTATATTTCTTTCAATTCTTTTCTCCCTTCTGTGAACGGTTAAAACTTTTCCCTGTCAAAATATTATCCTAGGAAAATGGAAGGTAGGAAAATAATGGATTTGCAGTTCCAGTCAACGCGAAGCGGGGAGAAAACGACTACCACTAGTACATCATTGACTACACCAGAAAATAGAACAAATCAACAAGATCAGTCAGAAATAATTGGGAGATCTGAAAGAAATGATTGGTGTAAATGTGATAGATGTAGTGTTATGACGGCCTATGGTTTCTTGGAGGAGGATGAATTTGCTGCCACAAGATAATTAAGAAAGCCGATTCATATTAAGCTATGGAGAGAAATAAATGCGCAACTCAACATTCTGATTACACTAAATTTATTCTTGATAAATCTTATCCGTACATGGGTTTGGTTATCTTACATGATTTATTCAATGATGACAAAGCTACTACCAGAAATTATTGATATGTCGCGTATAAATATTTCACTTGGTATAGCAAAGGAAAAAAGAATGTCCGTAGAAGATTACCAACTTGTGTGCTAAGAACTGTAAGGGAGAGATTTCCCGCTCCTGATGGTGTATACGAGGCAGGGGTAGCTACCACAGATAGCCTTATGTCATCATTGAGATTAGTCGAAGAGGAAGAAGAACTCGACGAATAAAAAAGCTGAATAATATTAGACAAATATTCATGAAATAAAAAAAAAATGAAATCTATTGATTATCTTTCACTGCCATTCTGGAAAACTTTGTAGAGCGTTCGATAGTTTGTTCTCTAGCAGGCCTTTCAGCAGGTGTAACGTAAAGCCGCTTTCTCTTTGTCATTAACTTCCTATTTCCATCTACGACTGTGTGGTAGCATCGAACAGCAATGTCTCGAAGGAAGTCGTATGATTTCTCCTTCTTGACCTGCTTTGCCACAAACCGGTGGGAGTATTTGTGATAGGCAGTCTTGAATCGCCCTACCAACTTTCCCTGATTGAGCGTTTGTTCCCTAATGATATTAAGGTTGTGGTCTAAGGCAGCAAGCATCATACCACATTCCATTTTATCCTGCTCGTAAAAAATAGATTTGGGCAGGTACCTTATCTTCAGTGCATGGAGAACCTCCAAGTGTCGTATAGACGTTTAAATTGAGCCTGCGAAGACCTTTTTGGAATTCCGCGTTAAAGATAATCTTCTTCAAGGCTTCGTGTGGTTTGGATCCTGCCTTTAGCCAATCATACTGATGTGATTTGTCATGGGGTGGTTAACTTGTGTAGTGGTTTCCTGGAAATTCGTATCTGTCAACAATGTGAACAACCACGCTGTTAAACCGCTCTGTCAGCTCTTCTTCGTTTTCGTTGCAATTTCGTACCGCCCAATAAAAATGATTTTCTATCATTGGAGCCCAATCTGCCAGCTTTCCCAGCAATCTGCTATCATTCTCTAACTATATTCAAAGGCAAAATATATTGCAACCGTTCTCGTATTTCCCGTGATTTTTATCGCAAAAAACACTCATGAAAATGAAATGATGAAGTTATATGAAAGTTTCACAAGCAATGTTTTTCATTTTTTAAAGGGAGAAAAAAAAAGAACATCAAATAAAAATGAAAACGTTATTGATAATCTCAGTCCAATTTACTGGAATTCACTGTAAAATAAGCTTTTCAACTTCTTATGTGACAACAATCTACGTCACAGCCCATTACTTTCGGCATCCGGTTAAAAATTACGTTTTAAAACAAGATGGCGACTATTGATATTTCTTTCTCTATTTGTTAAACAAAAAGTGCTCATAATCTCCTTATGTGGAGCTTTTGAGGGAAAAGAGAAACGTTTTCGTAGATGTTTTTATGTTAGCAGTGATATGAGAGAAACTTTAAAAAAGGCCGGAGGGTCCCTTTAAGGTATTAAATTACACTGGACAAAACTGTCAGTCATTTGATGGTTATGCAAGTTTCCCTCCACTGATGCAAGTTACCTGAATTCACGGTAATCGAACGACCACTTTTCAATTTACAATCGAATTTCGATTATCAAAATTTCAAAAAAATTGTGAGTATTCGATCTCTTTCTTAACAATCCTTCGAAGACTCAATAACCGTTTGAGTACTTTGATTGTTATTGATTACTATGATAACCAACTACTATCATATATCTTTAAGAAAAACCAAAAACATTGAGCTAAAACCAAAGCACAAAAAGAAGCGCCAGCCATAAGATTGACCCATTATTTCCTAGACTAGAAAACCAGTGGTCACTAATCACCTTAGATTATCATAGATCATTATCGATTACTTCGATCACAATCAAACGTTCGATTGGTACAGTCTGGCATACTGTAACTTTGTGTAATGTCCATGATTTTTCAATAATCTTCTTGACAACAGGATTGCGTGAATTTTAATTTGATGGCAGATTGGCAGCAACTCATGCTCAAGCTCTAAAGGAGTTGGCTGATTTCCCATCAAAGAGGAATGATAGTCGGCCCTTGATGTGCCGCATCCCTTTGATGCTTGGAAAGTACTTAATGGGCAGTCGTCTAAGATTAAACTCCTATATCAGGATTAGAAACTAGGCTAGTCTTACCTGTTATCTTTCCCTTTACTACAATATAATGCTGACAAGTTGACGCAACACATCGACAAGTAATCCCTGTGAGAGAAGTTTATCGAAATCTGCAACAAAAACGAAAGTGGTCTCTTCTACTGATTTAGTTCCCCTGGCGCTCCTTCGCAGCTGTTTATTAAATTTCCACCAATGAGATTGCCGCATTTCAGATGGCCCTTCTTTTTAGCACCAATGGCCTCTCAGTGCTTTGCACGACGGGCGGCTGTAAAATCTCACCCTTCATATATTTGTTTCAATCTGTGATCCTAAAAAGGCTTGGGTTTTTTCTCATCTTCAATTTACTGAAGAAAGCGGGAATTAGATGCAAGAGTTCCATTGCCAACAAAATGCCGTAGAAAATCATTGAATAAAAGAAGAACTTTAAATCTTAAATATTTTCATTTTGAAGAAGTGGTGCAAAAAAGTGAAACATGGAAAAGTTTCATTTTTTATTGGTTCAATCGAAAGAAGGGATTTGGAGAACTCTCTGTGCTAGGTTTTTTGCACAAACCCCTGTAACTATGGGAAAGCACACTGTTGCTAAGATATTGGCTCAAAATCGAAAGTGAAACCACTGAAAGTGAAAGTGAAATCAGCCCACACTCCAAATCCCGTAATCTTGATATAGGAGTTTTTAAGCATAGACTGATGGGGTATTGGCTGGGAACTCCTGGTGTCATCAAGTGATGTTTTTATTTTCCCCTGTTAGGAATCTTGGAATCAGATATATTGCGAGTTGTATATAGATGATTTATCTACCAAACTCGAGATATTGAGCTTCAGAAAGTGCAAAAAATGGACAAAATAGCTGTTTCTGGCTGAGAAACACTATTTTTAAGGGTCAATATTTTTAGTTAGGTACTGAAATGACCTGTACCTGCAAAAAAAGGTGCTGTGGTATAGTGGTCATTGACCTTGGTTGCTACACAGGCGACTGAGGTTCAATTCCCACTCGCAGCGGTTCAATTGACAAGTGAATGGACCTTCGCCCGGATCACCAAAGTGTCCAAAAAGCAATTATTATTTTGATTCCCCTACCCCTTAGCTTTCCAAAAATGTATAACAAATGCTTTGACTAAAAAAGTCACACAACCTCAAAAACTCAAACAAATTTCCCCCTACTAATATGCCGGCAATCACCTTTTTTTCGTAAATTTGTAATAATTTTTCATTTGACTTAGAGCCTGAACAATTCACTGTCGAAGCCAACTGTTAAAACAAGTCCTGACTGGCTGAATTCGCCAATTTTTTCCTGAATTTCTAACCTGATTTTTATCTGATTGGTTCAGGCAGGACACTGCAAGAGCTTCATTTGTGTGAAAACCATGCAGGTAACGCATTTTTTATGGGAAATAAGTGGCTTCCCATCTAGGAGTTTCAAATCTAGGCCATTTAAGGCTTTGAAATCAGTGGTTTGAAAGATAAGTGAATCAGGCTCAAAATATGCTTATTAAATTTGCTTAGATTGAAATCTTTGACTAAGTTTTCAAGTTTAAAATTTTCAAGCTATGTTAAGAAAGAAATTTCGTCAAGTTTTTTTTTGTCAGATTTTGTCAAAATAAATTGTAAAGGAAATTGGCTTGATTTCAGAATCCATAGGTAATCAATTAAGACAATCCTAAAATCTTGAGTATAGATTGATCGTAGATTTTTTTTCATTGGCTGTCGATTGTGATCAATCGAGCATCTTTAAAGTCAATCGATGGAAAATCGATCAATCTATAGCCAATTGAGTTTCCCTTAAGATATTGATTTATCTATTATCAAAATCAATTGATATCCAATCTATCGATTACCAAGCGGTAACTCTGATCACGATATCACGCAAATCAGCAAAAAAATGGACAATCACGTATCCCTTTGAAAAATTCCAAATCACATAGCACGGCTCAAAAATTTTTCAAATCACAATCACGTTTTGACCTCTAATCACGCTAACACGAAGAAAAAGTTTCTAAATCACGTAAATAATCACGCTGCAAAAAAGTCCCTATGACATCATCACAAAAACTGCTTCGAGGCCTCATTACCTATTTATCGATTGGTCATGGATTGGAAAAAAGTTATTGATTGTATCGAATAGGAGAGTCTGGCATGTTGGATTGGGGCTTCGTGGTATTGTTGGTATAGTGGTCATTGACCTTGGTTGCTACACAGGCAACTGAGGTTTTGATTCTCACTTGCAGGGGTCTTTGTACTGGTCAACCCAAATAAATGAGAGGGAAAGAACAACAATAACCGAGGCTACCCTCGCATCCAATGGAAAGTGAAGTAAATGAGATTTGTGCTGGAGTTTTTAATTATCCAACTTGATCTTGCGTCTAGCAAAAGATCTATTGAATTCAATCAATCAACATTTTGACACTAAAGTATAATTGAACATTGAAAATTTTGAATCTCTGTACCGTAAATCCTCGAATAAGCGCCCTGGTGCTTATTTAATTTTTCAGGCTCTAAGGGGGGCGCTTATTCGAGCGGCGCGCTTATTTTTTTATTTCAGAAATTCGTATATCAACAAATTCGGAATCTGCTTAAACTTAACTGTTTCAAAGGGTTGATTTTTCAAAAAAGGAAGAATAAAAGAAAAATTGGAAAAATCCAATTGACAATGTCTATCATTTTATTCTTAATCGCTTTCTTTCTTTTTAAGACACAAGTATCTACTCAATATCATATTCAATCAACAACAATATTCGAATAAGCGCCCCTCCCTGGAGGGGGGCGCTTATTCAAAGGGGGCGCTTATAATATTATTTTAACTAAAAGGGGGGCACTTATTTGAGTGGGGCGCTTATTCGAGCGGGCACTTATTCGAGGATTTACAGTACAGAATTTACCTACCTCTCTACCAGGTATAAATCTTTTAATATTTTTGTAAATAGTAAAAGATATTTATTTATGTAACTTGGCCACACTATCTATTAATGGTGAGGGTGTGTGGTAACTTGGGCATAACTAGGTGTCAGGTGTGTGCTGATGCTAAAATTTTGTTTTTGACCTTCCCAAGTCTCTGAATCATTTAAGGTACGAAAAACTTGAAAATTCGAAAATGAAAATGTGCTCTTTTTTTGCCTTGTCTCTCTAAGGGTAGCTTTATTCTCTATTATGGCCATTTTTCTCAGGTCCGACCTGATATTCTCCAACCCTAGTACTCCCCAGTCGTTTAAGGACTCTGATCATAGTCAAAAAATTGATTTTAGTATTTGAACATAAAAGTTATGTTTTAGGTTTTTTAACACTTTTAACAAAGACTTGCCTTTATAAATTGCTTTCAAATCAAATCCCTTAAGAGTAATTAAGAATTTAATTGCGAAAATGAAAATTATGCATTACCTTCTTTTATAAAAAGTGCTAAGTTTTAATGGGTAATAAATTAATACATCAAAAGTTATAGATGTTTTTCTATGAAAAATTGGGATGAAAAATTGGTCAAAAAGCACTATTTTCAAGATTTTGAGACAAGTAAGCTTTTAGAAAAATTTTCCAAAAATCTATTTAGCGCGAAAAATTTTCCAAATTGTTTTTTCTTCGTCGAAAATAAGCTCTTCAAAGTTGCAATACTCTTCTTCGCAAAAGTCTGAATTTTCTTCTTCATCAAATTTTTCCATTGCACTTCTTAAATTTTCAGACTCAAGGATAATTGGATTAACAAAAAATGTATAACATGCCATAGTTTTGTTGGTTACATCAGGCAGAAAACTATATTTTATACGTGGCAAATATTAAGAATTCACTATGCTCAGAGCCCTTAATAATGATTATTGGACCTACCCCGGTGGGTGGAGGTCCTATAAATTAACCCATGTTTTTTAGTTAGTTAGTTACCAGCTTTTCTCGAGATTGGCTCATTAGTTTTTTCTGATTTTTGGCACAAAGGTGCATGACCATAAACCCTCAAATGTGACGGAGCGCGATTTTCGAAAAAAAAAATTGGGGGGCAAATTTGGGCCAAAAAACGGCTTAAAAACGGGTTTTTTGGACTTTGTGAAAAATTGGATCATTAATTTTTTCTGATTTTTAGCATGAAAGTAGGGTACAATCATGGTTAAAAGATGGCTCAAGCAGATTTTTGCAAAAAATTTTTTTTGGCTCAAAAATCACATTTTTATCTATAAGAACCACTTTTAATAAGAATACATCAATGTTCTTAGCCATGTTATTATTTTATTATTATTTTTTCTAAACAATGAAAATGTTACCTTAGAGCGCGATGGTTTGAGTTTTCTGTAAACACTTATTATTTTTTTGGCTGAAAAACGAATCTTTATCTATAAGAATCACTAATTATAGGCATAGATCAATGTTCTTAGCCAAATTATTATTTTATTATTATTTTTTCTAAACAAAGAAAATGTCACCTTAGAGCGCGATGGTTTGAGTTTTCTGTAAACACTTATTATTTTTTTGGCTGAAAACGAATCTTTATCTATAAGAATCACTATTTATGAGCATAGATCAATGTTCTTAGCCAAATTATTATTTTATTATTATTTTTTCTAAACAATGAAAATGTCACCTTAGAGCGCGATGGTTTGAGTTTTCTGTAAAGACTTATTATTCTTTTGGCTGAAAAATGAATCTTTATCTATAAGAATCACTATTTATGAGCATAGATCAATGTTATTAGCCAAATTATTTTTTTATTATTATTTTTTCTAACAGAAGAAAATGTCACGGTAGAGCGCGACGGTTTGAGTTTTCTGGAAACCTTATTTATTAAGCTGTGCATTTTTCTGATAGTGGTTTTTATAAAGAAAAGCGCTTAATAGCTTTTTTATTTCTTTTTCAAAAATCTTTTTCAATAGTGTTGATAGTTTCTCTCAATAGATATGCTCTCATTTTCTTTATTTTTTTGTATTTTGACCAGTTATGTCTTACGTGTTTCATTATTTCAATGTTCACTGATTAGTTTGATAAGCCAGGTAGGTCCATAAAAGTATCGCTTGTTTCATCTATGAATAATCGAGCACTATGCGAAATTTTCGACTCTGAGTCGTCTTGTTTCTTTTGATTTAAAAAAATTGGCTTGAAAATGATATTTGACTTGACCTAACTTGACAGGAATTTTTCCTGAGATATTTTAAAGGGTGGTATGGTACAGAGTGCTGTGATATATTTTTTAATACAGTGTTGTAAATTTTTTTAGAAAATTTAAAGGAAGTGTACCAGAAAGTACCAGAAACCAAAAAGTAAATTACTAAGAATTAAAGGGTTGTATACCTATTTTGAGGGGGGGGAATCAACTTAGTACAGGGTACTTAACGGTGGTGTGTCATTTCTCAATGGTGATATCAAGATTGTACTGGGTACTAAGGGGTGGTATACCTATTTTAAGGGGTAAATTCAACTTAGTACCAGGGTACAAAGTGGTGGTGGTCTCAGATAAATTTCAAAAAAACAAGAAAGTACAACTTTTCGGCACTGGTCCAGTACCACAACTTGGTCCTTTCACTTTTACTTTATTTTATTTTAATAGACCTTTTAAAAAATTCATGAAAGGACGAAAAGAAAGTGAGGTTTTAGGTTTAGTCACTGGGTACGAGTGCCTATAAGAGGGCCTTCGGCCCTAAATTGTGACTCTCGAGTCCAACCCTGACCCAAACTGGTAGTATCCTAATACCCCCTGAGAAATAATGACAAAGATTGAGAAAAAACGTCAATTAAACAACAATTAAGAACAACATATTTAGCCATCTTAAGCCCCAACCTTATTAGTGCTTGTACTTTATGTCGTTTAACCACTAACAGCGCATTATATGTGCTGAAATTGGAGCATCCACTATATGGTTGCTACCCTCAGAAAATCTTTAATTAAGCTGTTGCAGGATAATTCTGATCAAAGATTTAAAAAAACATGCTTAACAAAAAACTGGTCAAATATTTTGGGAACGCATGAAATTTACTTAAATTTGCAGAAAAAAAATTTTGGTTGGAAGTGGATTTCGTAGATCTTTGGTAAATCTGCCAAATCTGCAGAAGAAAATCTGAAAATTTTCAATTTTGCTGACAATAATTTATTTGGTTTGATTACGTTTAATACGTGTAATTCTACTGTCTGGAAATGTCTGGAAAGTCTGGAAAAAGTCTGAAATATAGCATACCTGTCTGGAAAAAGCCTGGAAATAGAGAAATATTTCTCTTTTATTCGCTTTATCCATCCATTCTTGAAATTTTTAGTGTGAACCCGTGTGAACACCCTCATACTGGGAATAACCTGTACTGTTTTCACTGTTAACTTTATTATCTTTGTTAAAGACAACCTTAGAATTTTGGTTTTTGCACGTTTTTCTACTTGTATATATTTTGTCACTTATAAAAAAGTCTGGAAAATATTGGTGTTTTTTACCTAAAGTCTGGAAAAATTTGGCGATTTTAAAAAATTGAGGTTTTTGGGCAAAAGTCTGGAATTTTGAAAGTTGTCTACCCATGGCAACCCTGACTGTAGAATCACTGTGAGAAGTGTGTCTGATTATAAGAAGAGACCAATTTCCCCGTCCTTCTCCCCTTAACTTTTCAGAATACCATCCCTTTTGTTGGTCTCTGTTAGTAGGGAAATAATTTCTGATTAATATTTCTTTTTGTAGTTAATCTCTTCAAGCCAGTTGCAAGTAAAGGGAAAAATATTCGACGCACAAACTCATTGGAAACACTATCAAGCTCGTACATCAATGGACAATGGCCTCGTGAAAGTGGTTCAGCACAACAACAGGTCAGCATTGGTTCTGGGATTTGCAGATCAACACAGGTTGGTAATTCATAATGAGCCCCATCTTTCTTTCATTATGATGCCAAGGGAAAATGACATAGCGTCAGCCCCCCTGCTGGTTGGGGGGGTTACACCCTAAATTTTTCCCAAAAAAGGAGGGGGCTTGAAGTACACCACTTTTTTGGGGGGACCTATGTACTTGGGGGAAGCTAAAATCTCATCACTTAATGTGGGGGCTAAAATAATTCAGCTTAATAGTTGGCTTCAATTACTCAAATTGAAGCTTATGAATCTGAAAAATAATTTTATAGAAAGTGTGCAAAATATTTTATCTTAAACTTGAACTGAACGCAATTTACATTGGGAAACCCTTTTTTACTGGATCAATTTTTTGAAAGTGTCTAGGGTCAAAAATCCTGGGGGCTAACAAAAAATTCGTAAATCTTTGGGTGGACTTAAAACTCATGGGGGACCTAATTTTTGCCTGGGACCTAAACCCAGGCTGACGCTATGAATGAATGCCATTTCACTTTTGTATGTTAAACTTTGAGTATTGATAGTATCATCTTTAAGAAGATGAAATAAAACACCCTGGTACTGCCTGGTAAAATTTTATTTCCAAACATGAAATCCGAAAAACTGAAATAAAGAAATGTTATCCGCCTCTTTCTCCAGACACAATGGGACTCTGACTCAGAAGAAAACCCTTTGCCACCTACCACTTATGAACATAGAAAACCACAAACAATAAATGGCAGTTCAAAGGAGGTATGATGATGATGATTGATTCTCAAAGTTCTCTTACCATTTCATTTTTAGAGAGTAACTATTAATTCGGGTGGTTTTTAGATAATCAGGCTTTAAAATCCTTATATAACGATTTTATATATAAGCAAAATCTATGTATTTTGTCTGAATATCTTCCAAATTTTAGAAATTTGAATTACAAGGTCTCTAACTTCATAACCATCACATAGGTTAATAGAAACAAAACAAGAAATTCAGTTTATTCATAGTTCTGAAACAATTTCTTTTAGGTTTTCAAGCAACACCTTCAACGCAGTAAACAACAATCATCAACTCATATACAACATGGTAAACAGTCACCTTTGCAAGGTGACCACTCAACATTTAGTCAATACTATCCTACAGCATATTCTCAATCTAAACCTGTTCCCATACCACAAATTCCATCCAGTCCCAAGAATCCGATGCATACACGCAAGAGTGTGGAAGGCTTGAATATTGAACTTGCTGGTCTGGAATTGGAAGACAAAGTTGCTGATCAGGTGAGTCAAATTCCTGCCTTCTTTATTTATTTATCAAATTCTACTTGTTTATGCTACATTAAGCTGCATTAAGGCTAACTAATTTGGACGAAAACTGATTTTGAAGAGGGGAAAAAATCGTGAAAAGATTAATTTTAAGGAGGCTTAAATTATCTTATTTAGACGAGAACTAAACTAATTTACAGCGTATTATCAATAAAATTTGCTGTTTAGTGTATTTGTATTAGACAGGGGTTGTTAGGGTCAAAATTCAAGTTTGCTGCTTGTGTATCAAAAACTGATTGCTCAGAAAAATAACTTGAAAAAAAAACTAACAACTTTTTTAATTTCAGGTATTTGCGCGTACACCTCCTGACGGCCACAGACCACCTGTCCCAGGTCAATACACACCCAAATCAGATGTCAAAAATGTTGATACTCAGACTGTCAATAGTTGGATGGACGTTCTAGGTAGCTTATCACCAAATAACACAAGAGACAAACGTAGTAGCTCAATTTCTTCAATTTCACCCGGCTTTGCCATTTCGCCGGCACCGACAGACAATAATACCCTCTCACCCAATCATGATTCTTCGAATAACACATCTCCGACCAAACCAGTATCTTCCTTGAACCTTGAACCACAAACAGAAGATGTTTCACATGCTCCAAAATATGCTTCTTCGCCGAAACCCAACAACTCTTTCATGTTCGCACGTGGACCGCCTGATGGAGCTGAAAAAGTTCCTCTCAGTTTGGACGAGATCGAAAGGTTAGTATATTCAACCTTTCTTGAGTTTGTTTAAAGTGTCTAGATATAAGGGACCTTGTGTAATAGTCAAAATGAAATTGAAAATTATCAATTATGGATTCGTGTTATATTCTAGTCCCCCTGATGCCTTGAAGTTTACTTTCCCAGTGGTAAGGGGGCGAAACTATAGGTGTGTATTATCATAACAGTTTTTCATAACTTTGACTAGGATTGAGTAGTGATCACTAATATATTTTTTCAATTTTTCTAATTTTCAGTGACGCCAAGGAGGAGAATCGAAACTCGTGCCCGGACAAATCCAAAATGAACTTTCAGTGTAGTACCAATTCTGCATTTTCTGAAATTTTGATTCAACGATGTGCTAAGAAGGTTTCTTGAGATTTCGTCCAACTTGTATTAGTGTGGATTATGAAACGAGTGGATATTCTTGAAATGCGTAAGTCATTTTTCTAGCGGAAACACCCTAAAAAAGCCGGGATTTGACCTCTCTCTGTTACTAAAAATAGAAACACGGAGGTCAAAAACCGGCTTTTTTGGGTGCTTCTGTTAAAAAAGATGACGTCATCTTGACTTACGCATATCAAGAATTGGTTTGTCATGAGGTCATGACCCATTCCATTCTTCCGACTGCTTCAACTTGTTTGAGAGGTTTCGAAGCGTGCTGGTGTATGCATTTGTCTATAATGCATTTTTATCATTATTTTATTTTTTGGGTTATTATTTTAGTCTGATTTTTTAGTTCCAAGTCCCCTCATATTAAGTTTTAACGAGAGAAAAAGTTTAAAATTCTTTATTAATTTATTATTTTTTAAGTTTAAAAGGAGTAGTGGTAAAAAGCTATCGTGTGTATATATTCTTGTGCATATTTATAACCAACCAACTTATATGATCTATTATAAACTACTGCTTTATACAATTTACTTTTAGTGAGACTTTCGAAATCCGACAGACTACGGTTTACTACTTAGGTGGTAGAACCTAGCACTAGTTTTTCTTAAAACCAATTTTTTCTTTTACGACTCGAAAATTCCGGCTTTTGATACTTTTTTCGTAATTCTTATCCTTCTAGTCTCGAAGTGGTAAGTTTGGGAGAGTTTACACGCTAGTTATATACTTTTTTTAACTCTTCTTGCTTCACAGCTTGTACTGAACACTTTTTGATACTTGAGAAGGAAGCTTATTTGATATGATTTTAGACCTCCTCTCGATGAGTCATTACAAAAACAATAGTTTTTATTTTTTGCACACTTAAAAACTTCTCTTTTCTCTATCTGTTCTTTTGTTCTCTCGAACAGCCAGCTGGCTCTGGTCTGTCACTAGATTACTTCCTCTTTCCGGACGGCTCTTAATTTTTATCTGACGCTCTAACACTCGGTAAAAACCGACCAAATTTATGACTCTTAAACCCTTATAAAAAGGCTTGAAAATGCACAGTCGTCCGTGTGTAATTTGTAGTTTATTTAATTATACTGCTGGTCAGTATTTTATCTAGACCTTATCTTCCCAGTCTTATTTTGTTCTTTAGTTTATTTTTTGCATCTTTTCCTTAACAAATATTTCATCGTCTCCCAAGTTCGTTTAGACACCAAAAAATAAGTCCTTACTTCGATATTACAGCTTTGTACTATATTTTTTGGTGAGATTTTCGTACAACCTAAAGTAGTACACGAGAAGCTTGGCTGAAAAGTGAAAGTCTTAGCGGGATTTCCTATCTGTAAGAAAACGTTTCTAAGAAATTCTCCAGTTTGAGAGGAAAGCTTCTAATGATCAGTTACTTCGGGATGTGCGCAAATTTTCCCATTTTGTACATTTGACTGTCTCTTCTATACTATTATTTACACAAAACAGTCGAGTTCCTATCTTTTTTTCATTTCGAATGTACATAGGTTCAAGTTTTGATGATTGTCTTAAATTATCCCCTTAGATTGATTTCCTTCCCAAATGTTTATTTACATAGAGACGGAAATCGATAGGCATTTAACTTTTCGAGACAAGCTAAAACTTGGGGGAGTCGTGGAGTCTAAATCATATATAGGCTTCCTCCCATTATCTTTAGTATTCTTTATTATCCCTCTCTGCCTTGACTAATGGAAATGTTCTGGACTTTTTGGGGTTTAAAAAAGATACGCTATGATATACTTACTTCATTTAAAGAAAGAACTTAAATAAGAAAATTTAGGACAATCTAAATTCGGAACGCTTATATTCCAGTGTTTAATAAAATAGTAAAAAATTGTTATAATATTACATTATTTATATATATCATAAAGTTTGGCTCGTGAAGTTTCAAGAGACTTTATTATCAAGTGAAAATTGAGTTTCTTTCATGTTAATAAAAATATATGACCTGTCCTTAGCCTAGTTACCTAAGCCCGTGTTCACAAGGCTAGGACCATTGAGTTTAAAGCCCGAAGGGCTAGAGTAGAATCTCTAACCTTTCTCAGGCAAGAAAAAGTGAAGCATTGAAAAACGCGCCGTATTTTTGACGACAGATTGAATCTAGCAATTCCTTTGTTTACGATTGATACTTTTTTCGAAATTTAGCGGTAAATTTTAGGTTCAATTTGTCATTTGTGTAAAAACAAGGGCGAGCCGCTCAAGGCCGCGCAACTTTTGTATGGCTTCAAATCCTACCAAGGAGATTCGACTCTAGCCCTTCGGGCTTATAATTCATTGGCTAGGACACACGGCTAATGGCAATATAGCGTTTTCGGCGCTTTAAAGATTTTTATATTTACGGATTTTAAGTTTGCCTTGGAATACTTATTCAGTCACAACTTACCATCAGATTTGTCCTAGTGACTGAATCAAACTAGCTTAGATTTCTAGGCTAACCTGTCCTTTGAAACGTTTCTCTTTGCCTTTTTTGGGGGGTTTAAGTTCAGGAATCAAGATTAGATACTTCCCTGCTTTTGCCGTTGTCCCACTAATTTCTTCAAAAACATCAACCATTTTTAAGGAAAAATTCACATAATACTGTAGAGGTTTTCGATGCCTTTCTTAATAACCTACAAAATACGTGACATGAATGAATGGTTCTTTTTCAAAACGTCATAACCAGGCAGAAGAAAATGGGAGGACATTTTTTCCTTTTAAACTCTTAGGGCCCATTCAGACTTCGTGAGTTTTGGTTCGCCGTGTTTGAGTCTCCTATTTTTCGATCATTGATGATATTTATGAACAGTAAATATCACTGTCACTGATCTGCTGTCAAAACATTATTCGGCATATTGTTTAATTTCTGTCACGTGTGACAAACAGAATTTCATTTCTACTTCAAGAATTCGATCCCTTGCTGGATGCTGATTTCAGACTACTTGTAATTCATACCGATCGATAATTTCAGGCGTGCATAAACATAAATGTCACTACATATGTGTTAAAAATAATATATTTGATAACGTTTTGTTGATTCGAGAAATTTCGGGTAATTTTTAACAGAGATATCACTTTAGGAAATCATTCTCAACAGAGAGTTTCTACACGAATAAGAACTGGTTTTGTATAATTCTATGGCGATGATTTATCCCTCGGGTGATGTATGCGACGAATTTGATGGTCGAAAGAGCCACCTGGTGTGTAGCTGAGAATAGTGGAACTTTAAAGATTTGAGAAGATTGTTCCTACCCTTTTTGTTTTGTTTTCTTATACTGTCATGCTTTTATACCGAGTAGAAAATTGCTAAGTGCGATGGTGCGATTACCTAATAATTGACCATGTAAGTGGGCCCTAAATAAGAAATAGAACGTTTTGGAACAAATAGAATGTTTTTGCTTCTTTTTTTTCTTCCTTGTTGTGTCACGTGATCGAAAAATTCTTTTGTACAGCGCGCGAACATCTATACCCGGGGGTAATGACAAATTTAAAACACGGTTTTATTCACGATTTAGGCTATTTAAAAAAGTCTCTGAAATTTTTATTACTTATTGAGTCTCCTGATGTTTCACTTTAGAAATTAGTATTTTGATAACTCTCGATAACTTTTACTATCAAAGGAATAAATTACTTTACAACCCCCGTCTCGATTTGCAGTGATTATAGGTATATTCCCAAGCTACTCAAAAGTGTCAATGACATTTGTGTTCATTCAGAAAGCGCGACAAAGGAAAACAAAACCACAAACAAGCCTTTTGAGGATAACTGCCCCAATTTCTCATGCATGGATAGATTTTATAATTGAGGGATCTGCACTTGAATTTGACACATCAGAAGAAAACAGAGAAACGAACGTTGTTGGTCATCAAAGATAGTAAAGGAGTGGCAAAATTTGTTAGAAAATGGTTTGGAAAAACTTTTTCTTTTACTACTACTTTGCATTTTTTACTGTTCAACCAAGTTTTTTACGGGTTTGTCCTCAAATATGAGTATTTCTCAAAGGTGATTGAGTGACTAGATAAGTTTAGCAAGTGACGTTTCTTCTGTGTACTTCTCATTACATTATCAATTTAAAGTTGTTTTTTTTTTTAGTAAATTCGTGTTTTAGCCTATTTACAATTTTCTTTCAGGCTGATGTTGTAAAGTACGGTATCCAAATTCCTAATCGTGTTTTTGTCGGTGGAGTTGCCTTTGACGTATGTATTGATTGTTATCTTTTTGTTATTATTTCCTCTGCTCTCTAGAATTCGAGCATTATTCTTCATGATTAGATCTTCAACGACCTAAAAAAAGGTCCAATTGAATAGTAGAGCGTCGTTTAGGAGATTTTATTGTTGACACGAAGACTTTCAATATTATCGAATAATGGAGGGTATCGAATAGTAGAATGTCGAATAAGAGTGTCAACTGTAATATGTATCGATTTAAAAGCTCGAAAAGTTTGCTCCGCAATCATAAGTGCATTTTACACCCGAAGTGCACTCCCAGAAGCAAACTTTTATTTTGTTCGTGGTTGCACCCTCCCTGTTTCTACATATACCCGTGGCCTGTTTTATTCATTCATTCATTCATTCATTCGTGGTGCTCTTTTCTTCCATGTAGACAAAGGAGGATGAACTGAAGGGCTTTTTTCAACAATATGGAAAAATCAAGGAATGTAAAATTATCAAAGACAATCAAAGCATCAGTCGAGGGTAAGATTAAGAGCTGTTCGGTTTTTCTAGTCTTTACAACTCTGCCAAAGCTCCCGCCATGATGTAGCCTAGGTTTTTAGTACAGGTGTTATCTTACTTAAAATATTTGTGCTTTTTAGACCTTTTCTTTTCAACTTCGAACTGGTAATCGCAAGTAAACTTTCTTAGGGATTGAAATTCGTCTCATCTCAAATGTACTCGAACAAGTGAAGTTCGAGTAAAAAAATTACTCTAACTCTTCACAATTTTTCAAAAGCATAAGTTCGAGCAAGTTTGATATGAAAATTGTAAACTATAAATTAAGCAAATTTGATTTCTTTTTGCTCTTAAATAGAAGGAAACTTGTTCAAATTTTCCCAGTAAGGCTCGTAAAATCCATAGAATCTTATGTTCAACGGAACTCATCAATCTCTAATCAAACTCCTCACAAATTTTTGAAAGTTTCCAAAAGTTCATAGAGGAATTACTCGAACTTTACTTGTTCGAGTAATGGGGTCTAGACTTATAAAGGTACTTATTATTGTCAGATTTTTCAGTTTTTTCCGAACGAGATACAACGCAATTTAAAATTAATTTTTTAACTAGATTCGCATTTGTTACGTTTGAGAGCAAACATGACGCAATTCAAGCTCAACAAAAGGTTTGAAATATTTGAAATGTATTTTAGTCACTTTTCTACTAGAAGAAACATAGGACCAAATTTTTGGAATTTTTTGTTGAAACATTGAGCCGAACGTGAAACTGACGATGATGGCTTTTAGAATCGCACCCTTGTGTAGAAACCCCCATTGCAACAAAAAAACTCTTTTAGAGCAAATTTCCAACTTTTTTAAAAAGAAAGTGCATTTAGATTTTTAGTACCCTTTTGAATTTGACATATTTACCGGACCTGCCGGAACATATGCCGGGAAATGCGGTAATCAATACGGGCATTATATTTGAGACATCACCGATGGGATTCCCCTACAACTTTCACTTTCGTTTTCAGGGCACAGTATTTTTCAATCAGAAAAAGTTGAACTTGGGTCCTGCTATCAGGCAAAAGGTTTGTCAGTTTACTCTTTTCTTTAAATATTATTCAATTTCATTTGAAACTGCTTTTCTATCTAATGATCTTGAGGGCATAGTCCAATCTTTAATGTTGAAGGGTTTGTTAGAGTATATCCTTTTCTGTTTTCAAAGCAAGGGGCCCTAATATTAGGTATTTGCACTGAAAGATTTACTTTAACGGCTAAGTTGTATTTGATTTGTTCCTACTTCCAACATTTTTTACTCTTATTTATCTCCATCCAGGGGGAAACTAGGGCTGCCAGTTAACAATAGGCAACCCAACTTTGAACCCACTCTTACCCATATCAGGATTAAAGAAAATACCACTTTGTGAATATTAATACCATTGCTTGTACTAATTTGACCACATTTCTATCTCTCAACAGGCAAAAAGTTGAAACTTACTATTTTTCTGTCCCTTATTGAGACTGGGATTTAATTTTCTCACTCTTCTAACCCTTACAGAGACACCCAGGTTCCACTTCATTTGCCTAGCTATCCCCTGGGTCTGGGTAGAACAATAGTAAAGGGTCTTTAAATGTAATTATTGAAATTTAGGGAGTCGTGTTCAATGGAACCAAGGAAGCAGGAAATGGTATGAAGATCATTTCAATTTTCACAAATTATGATTGTTAAAACTCGAATCTGTCTAATGTTTGCTTTAGAGAGAGAACTTGATCAAGGTTATTATTGGATCAGCAGAACAAATAATTGCTTCTCCTAACACCTCTATATATATACATGAAGCAATTTTTTGTTACCTTTTTCTATATTTCTATGTGATTTTAATTAATTCAAATGAGTCTACTCATTGTTCATTTTAGATCCTGTGCTCTCAACTGGAGTTTATATCCATCCCAGCGGATATTCTTATACAGTTGCTCCAAATGGTGTGTGGTATTTTCACAAACCAGATGGCTCGCCACCTTCGACAGCCCCTGGCGCACCACCTATGGCTTATACACCAACAACAATGCAAAAAATAGCCTCGCAAAGTTCTCCCACCTCTACCAAAGCATCTAGCAGTGAGAAGATGCAAGAAAGTGGTGTAGATGAAAACAGAGCAAATACTACTGTTACTCATTCCAATATGCCAATTTATCAAAACCCTGGAGTCATCCAAGAACCAGTGCAAATACCTCAGACTACAATTCAACCAGATATCCACTACCAGGTTAATGACTTTCTAATCATATTTGATTTCTTTGAAAAGATTGGCTCATGTCATCAGAAAGCTTTATTGTGTATTGTTGCCTATTTTTCTGGCAATTTTAATTTATTTTTTTTCAGCAAAACTAAATATGAAATAACTATCCTATATTTACAGCCAACAAGCTATGTTCAACATACTCATTCAACTTTTGGAGGATCAAATATCCATGTTGCTTTTCAAAACATGTCCATAACTACTCATCCACAAACAACGCCCATTCCAGTTGGCCCAGCCGCTCAGATGACTGTTCCACTCACTATTCCTCCCTCCTCGGAGCATATACCTGCTGATATGAATGGTGGTCATAATCCTGGTTTTAATTATGTTAACGAATCCTGCATGCCATATTACCCAAATGGAAAATATTGTAGTCAGGGTTCTCAGACAGGTGCTATTCCAGCCGATGTAAGTTTTCTTTCAATAAATTCTTCATTTGCTTAGGTTAACCAAACATAAGGATAAGACATTTTTGTGGATTTTTCAAGAGATCTCTATTTCTATAAATTGATCCAAAGGGTACTTACATTTTCCCGCATATAAACTAACAATACCACAGTTTGAACTGATTAAGATATCTCACTTTTTGAATAACTTTACTTAACAAGGCATAACATAATTCATAATTCAAATTTGGTTTGCTCCATAAGTATTTAATTTATTCTTTTTCCCAGCCATCCAGACCAGTTCCATACCCTATGATACCCAGAACAGACTACATCCCTGTTGTTAATTCTTCAATGTACACCATTTATGGAGATGCTTTTTCCCAGCAGCAACAGCCAGCTTACTTCTTACCAAACAGCTATGTGGATCAACCATACTGTTCCTCCCAAGTTCCAATGGTAAACTGCTCTAAGAGAGGGTATTATCCACCACAAATCCCTAATGGAAAACCACCTGTAAAGAAAGAGACATCAAATGTTATGAAAAATAATTATAACCAAATGCACCTTCAATCGCAAGTCGTTTAGAAAGAATTATCATCCATTTACTTGTTTGGAATGAAAAACCGAAAAATTTTTAAATGTTTTTGATCATTTTTTTAACCGAATATTAGAATTGTATTTTGTAAATACATTTAGTCTATGTTTTGTTATAAAACTTCAATCCATTTTTTCAGATATAACAAATGCTTATTATCAGTTTTGTTTGATATAATGCAGATGTTATTTTTAATTGTTTCTAGATTTATGTTGTATTGTCCTTAATTATTTGATACAATGAATCTTGTGCGTGAGAATATTTTCTGTGTTTGTGTTTATTTCATTTTTATTTAATATGTTGGTTAAATTATTTAAAATTTTATGTACAAAGGGGCTTCAATCTCTACAAAATTAGTTTTTCTTGTCATCTTGTCATGGAAGACTCCAGATAATAAGATTTTTAAAACTTTATTTTATCTACCTCACTATGCTTAGCTTGTTTAAAAGCTAAAATTTTTATTTTATCAAAAATAAAAGCTAAAATTTTTATTTTATCAAAAAATAAATCAAATATAATTCAGAAATTTTTATTGTGCGAATATCACGGTCGTATTATGTTTTGACCTAATAAATGTTTTTGTCAATATTTGGAATGTAATTTTTCAAATTTATGTTGTATCGTTATATTTGGGGCCAATCTCCAAAATACTCTTTAAAATAGCTGAAATCCTTTCAAATCCTTATACTTTTTTATTTATCAGTTTTCACTTTCTCTGGTCCGTTGTTGTGTGTTGCTTTTTTGCTTCTTGTCATTTTTTCACTCAGAGAAAAATTCTTTGAATTAATATTATAAGATCAATTAAAAATAACGAATTTGCTATGCTTCAGGGTTAAATAATTTCTATATTGTGTCTTGAACTCTTAGTCTTGAATTTAGTTATATTGAATTAGTTTAAATTTTTTTATGAAATTTTTTTCATTACAAATATTTTTAGTTTGGGTATCTAGAAATGTATCGAGTTTGAAAATGTCTTGAACCATTTATAAAAAAGAACTCACGACAAAGAATTTTTTTGAAGCTTTGATTAAAACATCGCATATTCAGGAAACAACGAACAAGAACTTTCTTACTTTTAAGAGTTACTGTACTGTAAATTGACTCGATATTTTTTCTAGAAATCCTTTATATAAAGAATTTTCGTAGAAAACACTCTAATTCTGAAAACTGTTTATACCATATGTGATATTTTGCCAGCTACGATCTACCCTTATGTTCAACTTTTTTTGGCCTTATTATTTCTCAAGAATGTTGATTTTGAAATTTTTAAAATTGAGCCTTTACAGTTTTATCGCTTATTCCTGCCGTTTTCAAGTACTCAGAACCATGAGAGAACACCTCTAGGCCAAACAGAAATTTGGTCTTCTAAGTAAATTTCTTGCAACATTTGTTTTTCAAAATTAAATCGTAGAAATCAAATTAGAAGAATTATTTTTATTATATGAATTTAAAGAAAGAATACAATTGTATTGAAAATTATTGAATAATAATAAGCATTTTCTTGGAAAAATACAGATTTTTTTTTCTCTTCCGCATTCAAATATCTAATTATCGTGTTGTTATAATAACTTTTCATACGTCAGTATTACTGTGACCAACAACGACTGTAACTTCTCTAATTAAACGCGTCTCTTGTCAAAATCGTAATTAATTTTCTTCGAATTATTAACCCTATATGAAATTTCAATTAAATAATATTCTTCAACTAATTCATGTACCCAACCCTTAAATATTAAAAACTATGAGAGCATATTTGTGACAAATAAATTATTCTGTCAAAATCAATTATGGACAAAAATGTCGAGATAAAAGCTAATTCTAAGCCCCATTTGTAATGTTCAATGCTTGGCGTGACGGCCTTGCGGACTGTCTGAAACATGGCTTCATAAGGGCCATAAGGAAGCAGAACTTAAGATTGAAAATTTTACCCTATTCCGATGTGATACTTCAAGAAAGAAAAGAAACAGAGGGAGATACACAGGTGGAGTGTGTTTTTACGTAAGAGAAGACATTGGTGCAACATTTGAAGAACTCTATTCTTACTCCTCTAAAACTGTACAACGGGGTGTACAACCACAAGATATCTGTAAAGCCCGAAGGGCTAGATTTGCAGCTTTTATCAAAAAGTGAAGCTCATCTTTGGAAGGATTTCCTACCAGAGTCCACTGAAAATATGCAATTTCACCGGTTTAGAGATGTGAAATAGCGTTTTGTCGGCTACGTTTTTTGATCTCGCGCTCCGAAAACAATTAAAATGCTAGATCCTATCCATCGGCACGAAATTTAAAAAGTCAAATTTTAGCTTCACTTTTTTTTGCTGGAGAAAGCTTAAAGTTGCAAATCTAGCCCTTCGGGCTTAGATATCTGTGTGTACAACTCCTTTGTATTTACTCGAAAGCTGAAAAACATGGCTTTGTTGGTAGCTTACATGTTTTTTTTTTATAAGCATTGCACTTATAAGCATATCTAGGCTCAGATATGGTGGAAAATTAAGCATATGGCGAGCATTACTTGAGCCTACGAAAAATGTTTTTTTCCTGATTTTGGCTTCTTTTGGCTGGAATTTTACGGATTTTCAGTATTTCCCTAAATTTATACTTTAGATTTAAATTTAAGCATCCCCTTAAGCATTTTTCAGCCTTATTAAGCTTTTGACCTAAGCATCTCTGGCCTGTTTTCGGATGTTTTGGTATGCTTATAAAAAAAAAAACATGTACCCGCCAACCAGACGATAAAAGCAATGGAAATCCATCGACATCCAATGATTTTACCACCCCACTCAATGGAGTAAAAACAGCAATATCAGGGCTAGGAGCCACTCCAAATATCATTTTTGGTGCTGATTTCAACCTACCTAAAGCTACCTGGCTCACCTAAACCTGGTTGTCCTTTGGATGAAAGAATCATCGTAAACTCATTGAATCAATTCTGCAATGATTATTTCATCTCTCAATACGTGAAAACTCCCACACATAAAGATGGAAACATACTTGATCTTGTTTTCACAAACAATGAAAACAGGGGCAAATCACAAAAATAAATCTCGTACACAATTTTATAAATCAAAAATAAATCATAAATCAAAAATAAATCAAATAAAAATAAATCAAAATAAATCATAAATCAAAAATAAACAGAAATAAATCAATAAATCAGAAATAAATCAATAAATCCAAAAAAATCAAAAATAAATAATAAATCAAAAATAAATCAGAAATAAATCAATGAATAATCAAAAATAAAAAAATTTCGAACAACTTTTTTTTAATTTTTTGACAATAATTTTGATTATCAGTTCGTTATAATTTGAAATTTTTTCTCCATAAAATTGCTCCTATTCATAAAAATTAGAGATAAATCAAAAAAAACATTAAAATTAAAATCATAAATAAATCATAAATCTCGTACACCATTTTCGAGTTATTTGCCCCTCGCCAAAATCGACTAAAATCAAAAAAGACCTATACCACGTGATAGAGCTCTTCAAACTGAGCAAAAAAATGTATCATATAAAAGTCTCAACTTTTATAGATCAAAAGTTAGGGGTTTTGTGGTAAAACCAAAAAAACTCAAACGAGACTTCTCAACCTTTAACATCATGGATTTCAGAAAAGATTTCTCTAACATCAACTTCTTAGAAAAAATTACAAGCATTTCAGATACTAACCAAAAACGATTTCTTCATAAGGGAGTGGTCATAAAGTATCTACTAGGGGGGGGGGGTGGGGGGGTGGGGAGGGGTGGAGGATTCGAGGGGTTGGGGGGGGTTTCCATTTTTTTGGGAAAATTTCAAGAAAAAATGTAGGAAGTCTAATTTGCATAGGTTTGTTTGAGATTTCAAAAATTTTCGGCCTTGCGGCGACAACAATTTATCTTGGATATATGTACATTTCATATTCCCATTATTTGGCCATCATCGCCTTCCCCTTTTGGTCTGTAACATTGGGCTAGGTGAGGGAAGTAGATTAGTGGCTCTCGCAGCTCATCAGAGTGGTTTGAAAAGTACTTTTTAAAAGAAAATTTGTCAAAACAAAGTGTCTTTTAGCTAAATGGTGGTGAAAAATATTGAAATTTTCGCCCGTCGGCGCAAAACCATGGTTGCGCCTCCTTGCATCTTCTGCTAATGTCAAAACACCTTAACATTTCAAATACAAAAAGCAATTCCAAGTTTCTTGACTCAAAGATTCCGGGCGTTTTTCAACCATACTGCTCTTACAGTTTAATATTTTCACTTGATAATGGAGGGCGCAAGTAAGGACAAAAAATACCAGAGGCGCCAATTTTTCATAGTTTGCAACCCCCAGAAATTAAGCCAGGTCACTACTGGGGAAAATAAGCCGTATTTTTTCCACATTTTACAGAAGCTCAGAGAAAACCACTTGATGATTGTCTTAACCCCTGTTATACTTTAACTTAACAGGGCTAAACTATCTCCCTTACCTTATTTTGACATAAAAAACTGTCATACAAACAAATAATACTCTTTGTACCGCATCTGGATGAATTCTTTTTCGCGTAAAAATTTTCTTAGTATGGGGGGGGGGGTGCGAAAAAATATTGGGCCTTATGAGGGGGGGGTTCGAATTTTTTTCGAGGGTTTAGGGGGGGGGGTGCGAAATTTTTTTTGGATTTTTCAAAAATCCTCCATCCCCCTCGTAGATACTTTATGACCGCTCCCTAAAGGTCTAGACCTCTTTTTCAAATGCATGTTCCTCACAAATTCGTCACAAAGTCAGAAATGAAAAGGCAAGAAAAACCTTGGATCACAGAAAATTTTTTAAAGAAAAGCCAATACAAAGACTTTCTGTATGGCAAATTCATGAAAACAAAATGCACAGAGGTAGAAAGAGAATATCAAGTTGCTAGACAAGACATAAAGAAGGAGACTAGAAAAAGCCAGTTCCTTTACATGAGAAACAAATTTTTGAGCACAGGAAAAAACATCAAGAAATTCTGGGAGAATATCAATGCTTTTTTGGTAGAAAAAAAACATCTAACTATCCAAACACCATGACTTATAAAACCAAAAACATCAGTGGAAATTTCAACATTGCCCAAGCCTTCAACAATCACTATTCTGAAGTAGCACCTAATCTCATTAAAAAACTACCGAAAAATTCTGACTCGAATGTTTCGAAATCAACACCAGAAAACAATTCAAGTTTCC